>NC_080044.1:60750397-61113731 GCF_012489685.1 Lotus japonicus
AAGAAAGGAACCAAAAGGCAAGAATTAAATTAATTTTTAATATACTAATAAATATATTAATTTATGTACCTTTAATATTCAATTGTAAGCTTCACTAAAATTCCCTTGAGATTCCATCACTTTGCTAACTCCCCTATGTTTTAAATTAATCAAATCATTTCCACATTATTACTTGTGCACAACCCCTTCAGCTTCAATCTTTTAAATATATTTAATAGTGTATAGTAATAAATATTTAAATTTATTAATTTATGTACCTTTAATATTCAATTGCAAGCTTCACTAAAATTCCCTTGGGATTCCATCATTTTGCTAACACCCCCTATGTTTTAATTTAATCAAATCATCTCCATATTATTGCTTGTGCACAACCCCATCAGTTTCAATTTTTTAAATAAATTTAATGGTGTTACACAGCCTCTAGTTAAAACAAAACAAAGAGACACAATATGAGCTTCATAATTTCACAATTTAGTGGAAGGAATTTAGAAAGATACATTGGCAGTCCTAGAAAGTTAAGGAAACCAAATCTGTTAAAAATATATTGGCTAAAAATAAAACAGAAAAGAATCATGTATCTCAATGGTAGTATGATTTATTAAAATTTTATATAATGCAAGTGATAATACAGAAGCTGAACTACAAATTTCGAGGAAGCAAAAAGATCAATAAAGTTATTAGTTAGTATCTTGTAGTGAATGAGTTGGAGAAGTTAGGAGTAGCTGAAGAGCGCTTAGAAGAAGAAACAGAGACCTCAGAAACCATCTTTCTTTCTTTCTTTCAATATGTTGTGCATGTTTCTGTAACAGCAACTCAAATTGTCACCCCGTGACTGTGAATGATTAAACTGTCAAATAATGGGGATGAAAAAAGATTGCAGGCTTTCAGGAATATTTTGAAGTAAATGCCATGGCTACAACATGTGAGGTGTGTATAGCCAAAACTATGTGTTGCTTTTAAAATTGCCCTTTACAAATACAAAAATATAAATTCCTATACAAAAAATCAGATACAAAATATAACTATTTAATATTTATAATAGATCCACAATGACAACTCAAATCTTTCCAAACATTAAAAGTGGAGGTCAAAGTCTACTTTCTACAAATCAATATCACAATACCGATCACACACCAAAACAATCAACAATGGTGACAGTCTATTCAACCCTATGAGTAAACCTAATTTCATATCAATAATAATGTCACTGAAGGAAAGCACATGCGGAAGCTTGGAGGTTGCAAGCATCTTCATTCATTGACCACAACGCCACCCAAGTTTCCCAAGGAAAGTCCAAATTTCACTTTTTTGGTAGATCTCAGGTCTATCATCACTACGGTCCCTTCAAAATCACTTTTTTGATAAGTAAAAAAAATTAAGAATTTGATCCAGAAGTCAGAATAAATAACCAAAAACAGGAAATTAACAACCGTCAAACTAATATTCATACATCACGGATGATAATTTGGTTATTTCATATCCATAAGCTTAATGTAATCTAAATTGCAAGCAATATATCCATTATGATCACCTGGTTTAGGTCCTTCCAATGCTGCTCCATTATAGCAAATACTCTCTCTATCTCCAGGCTCACACCAACCGCTGGAACTTGATCTGAACCTAATATCCCAACATGTGTTCTCATATCAGTCACTACCAACAATTGAACCATATACGGATGAGAATTTTGCTATTTCATATCCATAAGTTGAATGTAATCTAAATCCATAAAAAAAGTCACCTAAAAGGCTAAACATTTCAGACTTAATTAACATAGAACACTAAATTAACACATAAATTTTCATCTGCAAGTAGTGTTTGAACTTTGAATTCTACCTGCTAAAATCCCACAATATATAATATCCCAATACACTCAGCCCAAAATCAAATTGGAGCAACTGGAAAAATGTTTTGGCTGAGGCATGTGAACTAAGAAACTCACTTGAATCATGAAAGGTTGTGAGGATAGACATTTGGTTAATGTGTCCTCTAACTGCACACTTTTGTGTCAAATGACATGGACCATAAAAAGTGAATTATTTCAAGAATAAATCTAGAAACATCCTATCAAAAACATTCAAGAAAATGAGGGGCCAGTAAGAGAGAAAACGCATGCATAGAATTAGTATAGATAATTTTGACACAAATTAAGCTGTTTAGAACAGAACAAAAACAAATCCAAACACATACTAAAATGAATAGAGTACAATCAATAGCTACATACAATCAATGAACAGATCTAAAATCTCTCCACTTACAATCATACCCGAATGAACACAATCATGCTGATTCCAAACCAAATTGTAGATTTTCAAATGATCTAAGAGTTGTATCTTATAAATATAGTGGAAACATCAAGTAGTCCATTTATTAGCGATATAACTGGGCCAGAAATTGCTGACTTGTAATGTGTTATCACTAAAATTTGGCTTCTTATGTTAGTGTGATAGAACCAAGCCAAGAAGAGGATAGAAAGAAGTGTTTACTGTAGCTAAAGTGATAAACCCCTGAATATTCGAGAGATTCAGGTCTCTCAGTAACCCAATTACAATGATCCCCCCAGGATAGCCAAACCTTTTGTCTTCCACCTGTAGCATAATGTAACCCATGGTAGAAATCAGGCTAAAACAACCCATTAAAACATATATGAGAGCAAAATAAAATAGCAGAGATAACATTTACATGCATCAAGTACTCAGGGATCCTAAATGGAGAAAACTCAATATTAACAATAACTGATAGAGACAAAAAAAATTGGCTCTTTCAGGGACAACAGAGAGAGAGAGGGAAAGAAAATTCAATACCACAATCAAGAACAATGTAGAAGAACGACACCAATGCACAAACTGGAACCCCATAATCCCAGCAAAGGCGCACCCAATCTGGAATATCAGATCAGAAAAAAGAGTCAATTGTTTGCGATAATCACCATTGATAAACTCTGATTCCAACTAAGGTAGTAGCATTACTATATATATGAACATAAATTCACCTAAATCAGCAAAATACTGCACTTTAAGGAACAAAATCTAAACAGATAAGGAATCAAAAAAATGCCACAGTAATCACAAATGACGAAGAAACAAAATTGCAAACCTGAAAAGGAATCCATGTGATGGAATCGTCACCGAACTCTCCCGCAGAGATCAAATTGTACTTCGTCGACTCATGTAGCCTTCGTCTAGGCCTCAGGCCACGTCCATCGTCCTGCAAAGATTCAATGATCGGTTACTTCCGCTAACCTGCCCCAAGAACTTGTCAGACACCAAGCAACCAAACTTCAAGCATAAGTGACGGAGTAAAAAAAGAATCAGATAATTTCTTTCTAAATTAATAGAACAACACCACCAGAGATCAAATACGTACCTAAACGACGCAGGATCATGTGCCTGATATGCAGCAAACATGTCTTGAAGGAGCTCCAAAGAAACCAATCGACCACAAAAGAAGATACCACAGCCAATATCTCTTCCAGAGGAGAAAGTGGGGGCTGATTCCTAAATCTGCGATCGACAGAGGGAAGAAAACGTCATGGTAAACTCAAATCCGTGAGGCATATGTTAGGGGTTCTCTGTAGGAATCGAAGTGGGTGGGGGAAGTGGCGGTTCTCTTGTGGGCGTAGAGGAGGAGTGCATTGAGGGGCATGTGGTTGCAGATGAAGCCGATGATGACGGTGTTCCAGACGGCGGTGGAAGGGCGAGGGTGTCGAGGAGGTACTGGAAATCAGAGCCAGACACAGAAAAGCAGCAAACACGGCTTCTCTATAGAAGGTTTTAAACGATTTAAAATCTAAAGAAACGGCTGAGAGAAGGAGGAAGGGGAAGCGTTTCTCTTTTGTTGAAACTGAAAAGCGTTTCAGGTCAGAAAAGGAACGAAAGTTAGATTTAATGAAAGAATGAGTGAAACTGATACAATTGTGAATCAACGGCTGAGATCAAATCTGAGTGAAATAAAATGATGTTTTTACAAAAATATCCATGTCCAGCTTTCATAGTTATTGGAATAAATTGCTGAAGGACTTTTTTGCCCCTAAAGCTGCAAAACTTTGCTTTTATATATATTATAGATAACACTCTTCTACATGTCTGTTTCTGCACATACTAGATGGACAAATACTAAACAAGCACATACAAGTTTCAGCACATACTATAGGAATGAATGGATTTTTGGAGTGTTTCCAAATTGAAATTGAATGATTAAACAAGCAAAAGGAACAAAGAACAAACGAACACGAAATAAGTTCATTTTGTAAAAAATTATGAAATTAAAGAGAAATTTATTTGGGAACCATGCTACATATGTTTATTTTCTACCCCAAAAGGCAATACCCTTAACTTATTTTACAGTCCTATCTACTATATCTTAGGCCTAACTTCTATTCCTTCAAGATAAAAACTGCCCTCCCAAAATAAAAACTTTGATATCATAGCCCTCATCTCCACTTCACCATCTTCTAGGCCTGAATTGAAGAACTCCCCCATCTCGATCTCCAACAAGCCATCACTTCTCACCTTTGGACACTCAATTACTTTGATCTTAGATTTTAACTTCATGTGAAAACAAATCGCCTTCTTACAGATAGGGCCTCCAAAAATGTCAATCGATAACAATGCACGGATAGGGCCTCCCTGAACAGTTATCATCTTAAACACAAGAAAAGCTGCATACTGAGTGTTTGGGGACAAATCAACAGTATTTATCTTCCCACAAATATCATACCAGAACACAACTCTATGCTTGGCAACTTCAAGCTTGGCAACTTCTTCGAACCTGTTCAATATATAGGTTGGCAACATTTGTACATAAGGAACATTTGTACAAGAATGACATGTCGTATGAATAGACAAACACTCACAATATATCTCGTAATTAAATGGTAATGTACCTTACTCAAAATTTAAATAATCTTATCATAAATAAACTTTATGTTTAAAATAAATGAGTTGAAAATAAAATTCATCGATCACTATAATTTTTATAAATATATTATTCATACATTAAAGATGAGATTATTTAACATCGTGATTTTTGTTTGATAAGTCTATTCATTAGTTAAAAAAATAAAAAATAAAATTCGCTGCAAAAAAACTAGAATAAAATGAAGAAAAATCAATATTGAAGAGCTAACCTAGACTCTGGGAGGGTGACCCAGCCGCAACAACGCTCATCGTCACCCTTAGAAATTTGGAGAGCTTTGGCAGCAAGCATGTAACATTTCTTCCCAGTCTTCCTGTCCAATTGAAAGCTCTGCATTTCAGACAATTAGAAAAAGGGCAAAGCTTAATTAATACTCTAAAAATTCCTAATCTGAGAAATGATCATATTAGATTGATGAGAGTATTTACCTTTTTCCCCTGGTCGATGATGATAGGGTGATCTGAGAGAGCGAGATAGAGAGCTTTCTTTGAAGGAGCGTTGGCCAAGGAAGGAGATTGTGAAATGATGGAATGATAATCGGGAGGGAGAAAGTGATTCCAAATAGTGTCAGAATCAGCAGCGGAGTAGAAGATCTTAGAAACGACGGAGTTCCTTGCAACATCCAATGGAGTAGTACGGCACAATATGTCAGCAATGCATCCTTCCGACAGTTCCATATCTTACTCTTTTTTTTCTTCTTTCTTTCTTACCCCTCTTCAGTAATTGTTGTGCATTGCCCTAATCGTGTGTCCTGATCTATCTTTTATATGTAGCACTTTGGAAAGTTGTTTTAAAATCAATGGCTTAATCCATAAGCTTATACTACACGTTCCTTTTCTTCCGAATATGTGATCTTAACACCATGAACTCACATTGATGACACGTGGTGTAACCACAACACAAATTATTTTCACAATTTATTATATGAAATTTTGAAAAAAAAAGATAATTTGTAATTAAAATTAGAAAAATAAAATGAAAAAACAAACATATCCACCAATATAATAATGTCTAATAATTTATATTAATTCTCTAGGATAATGATATGTATCTTATTTCCATATTGTATAATAAACTTTTTAAAAAATTATCTTTTAAAGATTAAGAAAAATATTAAAAATAAATCAAAATTAAAATGGAAAACTAAATATTTGAATAGTATAGATATTTTTTTCTAATTGAAGTTTAGGCTTACTCATTCTTGTGTTTGTTACATTGTTCGATTTTAGCCTCTCATCGGGAAATAGTTTGGTCCTTGTCCCTACGATTGTGGACTTTTTGGTTTCAATCCTCACCGGAAGGTAGAGTTCCGACGAGGGTGTTGACTAGCAAATAAACACCAACGTGGCACACGACATTAAGCCTATTTTTTGAAGAAAAAAGAGAGAAGATATCAGTTAAAAAAACTATTCTAAAGCGTGCTTAGTAAGAATGAATTCAATTGGACATTTGGTAGAGTACGAATTGGATCTTGTCATTGCAGTGGAGGAGACATCTAGGTTTTCTTCATGCAGATGGAATCTGTTCAAAGGCAAACTTAGCAAGATGGGTGTTTGCTGGAATCCACAAATTTGTTCCAGAAGGACTAACAGAATGTTTACAAGAATCACTATTTGTCGGTCGTTTGTCGAATCTCTTTTTCATTTTTTTCAGTCTGCCTTTAATTTTTAAATCCTAAAGGACCAATTCTTAGCCAATAAACAATGGTTGGGTTTGCAATTTGGCTGGATTACTTTAAAACCCGAAGAAAGCAATTAACAAAAGAATAAATTTCCATAACCACTTTAAAATCGCATCCACCTCATGAGAATCAGACGAAAAAAGAGAAATGAGAGATATAATGCACTAATGTGATGGAAAAGAAGAGGTAGAAATGAATAAAAATAAGATGAAAGATAAAGTAAAATGTGAATGAATAATAACCCTTCGAAAAAATAGTTGGTCCAAAACCAGTTTGGTGTAATTGAAATTTTGCTGTTAATTTAGTTTTGTATCATTTAAATAGGCTACAAAAAAGCGCATGCCCTACATAGCGGTCCAATACTTATATCCGATTATATTTTGCTATAGTTTTCAATTCCTGTTTCTGGTATTGTAGCTGCAAGTGTACAAATTAAAGATGACGAATTGTATTTAATTAAGGGTTGTCACTTTCTTACAGATATTCGATATGTCGAATTTCTTAAAGAGACAGCATTGAATTTCTTCTCCAATACTTCTGACTATCATATCATAGTTCTCTGAGCGTGTTTTGCGGTTTCCACTTTTGGCATGTTCCAACGTGTGCAAGGACAGCAAAAGGTTAAAATATGGTGCACTTTTTTACACTAAAGGACGACCTCAACCTCGTCACCAGGAACTTAATTTAGGCAGCAGTCGATTACAAATAGTTATCCAAACACGTGGCATTGAAATCTTCTAGTAACTTAATGTAACAACAGGAATTTTCGACAATTCAAGGTTACATAGTTATCTAGACAGTACAGAAGAAAATAGAGCCATTAATGTGAAATTTTGTGGCCAACAACTTAACCTGGTAAACCCGTTTCTGAATGAAGCACTCCCTCAGTCTGCACCTGCTTATATTTATTTATTTTCTGGAAACTTCTACTTCTACTCAGCCGCAATGGTATGATTGAAACTAAGTAGGCTTAAAACATTAATACAGGAAAATAATTTGGAGTTGAGAAAATAGAAATGATTGAGTAAACACTGAACATCTCGTTATATCCAAAGGAAAAAAATGAACAGCTCATGCTAATTAATCAGACATAACCAAGCCTAATGGTATTGGTTAAAACTAAGTAGACTTCATATATTATCTTACTATATACAAAAGGCTTGGAAACTGAAAAAAAGCAGAATATAACTAGATTGCAAAGATCTAGACACATACATACATATATAGATTGCAAAGATCTAACAGCCCCCATGGTTGAGGAGGCAATCTAGTACCATTCTTCTCCTACATTGCCAGTTGTATGGTTCTATGGCGATAATATAAGTTGAAAAAGGGCCAAAAACAGGAGGTTGTGGAAACAACTGACCAAGAAAGATGGCAAAATGAATTAATTAATTGTCAAAGTGAAAGACATTGTACCCTGTCTGGCAGATTTTTAGGCATTGGAACTGCAGTGACATATTTCTGGGGGTATGCTTTCTGAGCAGTTGTATCAGAGGATGATGAGGTCTCTGCCCCATCCTTTTGCCCTCGTCCATGTCCATGGAACTTGGCAAACCGATTGATGACAGAAAATCTTTCTAAATCTTGTAACTCAACTCTCAAGTCCAAAATTGAGGCTCTGCTATCCAATCTGCATCATTAAGATGAAAAAATGGAAAAACCATAAGGGAATTATAACAAAAATTGTAGCCATCACGGATAAATAAAGAAACGCAACAGGATGAAATGATAACCTAGAGTAGCAGCAGTGGGTAACTAATATAAGGAGGAAAACATTAAGGCTGATGCTTCCACATCCCTATGTAAAGAGTAAAGACTATGGGATATTGCTAATGCCATCATTACCATGCAAAATCAAACTAGAAGCAGCCCAAAAAGAAAAAGAGAAAAAGCCATGGACATATTGCTAATAAAAATTTCGAGCATAGTTGCTGTCAACATAATAAGCAACATAATAACCATTAAAAAAAACAACATATTTATCATCTCATGGATCTAATTCACTTCTCCTAGACTTTTTAATCATCCATTTTTCTCGAGAAGAGATACATGTCAGCAACATCAAAAGTAGAAAACTTCTTCCTCTGTGAACACACAAAATTCTATCTATACAGGTAACCAACATAAATTTTGTACGGAGTCACTTATGCCAGCAAAGTCTGGTTTTCTATGATATGAGCAATAAAGACATTTTCGGATCAGAAGCAAACTATTCATCGAAGATAACAACTCCACATTTCAATTTTAACTTGCTGAATCAATTGTTTTCTGATTTTTTATTACAACACAAGAACAGGAAAGGCAAAAGAATCTTATTGAAGTAACAAACTAATTTTTTTTTATAAAAATTACCAAAGCACCAGTTCATTTGCATTCATGCACACGTATAAGCCTATGTATGAAATTTGTTACTTCTAATCTTATATAGACCACGCATACTATTTGCCAAGGCCATGAGAAAAATATAACAATGCATTGAAAGTATGAAACTGATCACTGCAATAGTACCTCAATATATCATTTTCCAGTTTCCTCGCCCTACCAACAAAGTCTTCCACTTTCGAAATGCACTGGTCGATTTTCTCAGATGGCTTAAGCGTATCCGGCAGGCTACAAAATACACCAATAAATATTAGTTATTACACGAAATATAAATATATGGATCATATCACGTAAGAAAAGTGGTTTATTGAGAATGAGATGAACAAATCCTAACCATTTAACCATATATGTATGAAAAAGATCAAAACATAAAGTCATGCAACTCTTTAAAATGGCCACGTGACTTTGGAAATAGCTTTTTAGACCATTCATGTGAAATTGAACACCAAATATTAGCTCTTCACAAATCTCATAATAAGATAGTGATCACTTGATATGCGTCCTATGACTTATTCAAAACCACCATATGATCATTTAAAAAAAACAAGAGTCTTACTGGTTTTGGCTGCCAGGGGGCACTAGTGTGTCACTTCCGCACAATGAGACTGAACTGCAAGCATCTCCTAACACTAATCTAGCAACAGAGTAAACCACACTATCATGATGCAACTTGACATCCGCAGAGAGAACTGCAGCTGGTGGAGGGTTAAGTAGTTGTTGCATGAGCTGTGTGGTCAAGACAAGTCTTCTTTTTGACTTTATTGTTGGCAAATCTTCGAATAGCTCAGCATCCTTCTCAACCTAAAATTACATATGGAGCAGCGTTAACCCATCATTAAGAGAGGAATTTAGAGTTCAGTTGCATAGACTGATTTGATTATGAACAAACCTTTTCAATCAATCTATTTGAAGCTTGGGCCCAGCCTAATTCTGCCGCACTGCCAAATAATAAGGAACCTCAGTCTTCTTAGAAGAAAAATACATAACAAATTGATGAATATAAAGTCATCACACAGCAAAAACAGGCATAAAATACTTTCAACACTACTGAAAAACATTGTATCAACAGGTGAAAAAGACAGGACCATTTTCTACTTCAAATAATCATCCCCAATAGCAACAGGGAGTTGTAAGGGCAGATGTGTGAAGAAAAGATTATAGTGTGTCAAGAACTAATAATCAAAATTGCCAGATAACTTTTGATTGAAAAGTTTATTTTATGTAAAATTAATCTAAACAAAGTACTAGCTAAATCACATATTTTTTTTAACAACCTGATATCTCGAAGCCTTTCAGAACCCTGTTTCAGTTCTTTATGCCAGGGCATGAGTTCAGTTGTAACTCTTTTACGCTTCTTCAGTCTCATAAGAAGATCAGGTTCAACTGCAGGAGGCAACAACTGAGAAGGCACAAGCTCACTTGCAATCGGAGTAGACACTGGACTTTGCCTAGCATTACCAAGCTGACTAGCATCATTGAGACTATTGACTTGCTCCATTGAATTACCAAGATTCAAACTACCAGATCGGTTCTTTACAAAGAAAGGCTGGTCCAAATTTTTTTGAGGAATCATTGTCCGTGCATCATACATTGGCAACATCTTACCATTTTTAAAAGTTCCATATTGCTCAAACCATGATGGAGCCATCTGAGGATTTATCATAGAAGGTTCACTTCTGACAGAAGTCACGTGGTTACTATTAGTAACATGAAGAGCATTTTTCTGACCATATCCAATCACCTCTTGAGAAGTTGCATTAGTGTCACGTCCATCACATGGAACTGAAGAATTATCACCCAACCTATCTTTGACCATGTTATTGTAACCGTATGATGGTTGTCCACGGCTGGAATCCAACTGTTGTTCTTGATTGCTTGGATTGAAGTCCATATTTTTCATGGACTGGTGCAAAAGAGTGTTTGGTCTTAAAGACCGGCCAAAATCTTCAATATCTCTATAGGTAGCAGCTGGGCTAGATTGAGATGCGTCAGGCATGCATTTTACATGTTCGTTCACATGTGATGCACTTGCAGTCTCTTCTGTAGCATCAACACTTTCAGCAAACACCTGCTTCTGAGAGACGTCATTACCATCTTTCTCTGAATCTTCAGTACCTGGCTTCTGTGGTCCTCTTGTAGTTTCACAAATATTAATCGGTTGGGAATGGGGTGGACTCTTCAATGCATTAGGATGTTGCTTGCTAGAAACACTTGTCCATACATTGTGTGAAACTTTTGACGGGGCACCAAGAAGAGATGCACTAAATGAAACAGAAGGATGAGGAGCTGGTCCAGCCTCCAATGCTGAAATTTGCATGGTAGGATCTCCAGGACGGATTTGATTTATACCATTCAGCTTGGACATGTCCTGAACAGATGCCAATTCAGATTGACTAGTTTGAGCTCTTTCACAATATTCACCTATCTGATTCGTGGAAGCCGCCCGATCAACAAAAGT
This sequence comes from Lotus japonicus, assembly GCF_012489685.1. Classification (NCBI taxonomy): domain Eukaryota; kingdom Viridiplantae; phylum Streptophyta; class Magnoliopsida; order Fabales; family Fabaceae; genus Lotus; species Lotus japonicus. The sequence goes on from NC_080044.1 coordinate 60,761,839, forward strand.
TGCACTATCACATTGAGTGTTCGCTACTTGTCCACCAAGATTAGCCATATTCTGATTTTGAGAATGGATCCTGGAGAAAGGAAAACCAGATGTGAAAGCCTGTGGAATATTTCCCAGTGCATTGTATTGCGAGGCTTTATCAAAACTTTGTCCTGAGGAACCAGAAACGTTGTTCCTATTTTCATGAGACGACTCTCGAGAAGCTGAAGTCTGAGTAGCAGCCAACCAGGTAGGACCCCTATCCACTGTCTCAGATGTAACATGTGGTGTAGCATGAGAAGATCCCATATGAAGCCTTTGAGTGGGAGGAGCTAATTGTAAACCAAAGCCATGAGACGAAGAACTTTGATTTCGTTGAGGATGTACAACAGGTCCATCAGAATATTCAGTATCCATCACCCTGGAAGATAAATGGCAGTTAGAAGTGCTCGTATTTGTTGCAATGCCATGCTCCCTTGACTGATCCACTTTATGAAGAAGCTCAAGAATATTTTGACTACAATAATTTTAACAAATCAAAGCAAAAATTTGAGCTAAGGTACAGAAGAACATAGCAGTGGAAAAAGGAAAGAAAAACAAACAAGTAAACCAAGTTGCAGCACCAATTAAACCAGAAGTTTGAGAGTAAACAGCTCATAGTTATTTCCATTTAAAAGAAAAATTGAAAAAACAATAATTTAGAAGAGACAACCACCAGATGAAATAGTGTACTGTACAAGTATTATCTCAGTTGTGCCTCTGTTAAGAGTTAGTTGAGTTTCGGTTAGAAACTGTTAATAAAATATGGAGCTCTATGAGAGCATCACTTGAAATTCAGTTAGTAATAAATATAGAAAACCAAGAATAATTCTTAATATTATATCTTCCTTTCTCTCATGGTATCATAAAATCAGCTAGAAAAATTTAAATTCAACTACCTGTGTGAAGCAGCCTTGTTCAAACCATAATTACCAACACTTCTATCAAATGGCGTCAATGTTTTAGCTATGTGACTGGGCAGTGCACTTTTTGAAGCACTATCATTGCTTTTTCTGTCACCCTGAAAAGTAGGTGCATACCTCAGTCAAAATTTGAATTTAACAACTTCTGATTCTCTAACAAGTAGAGAAACCTGTGCACAATGACTATAGTGATACAAGCCTGATAAGGATAAAAAAGTACCTTCTCTGTTTCCATATAATTCCCATCAGAATGACCATAATTTGACTGCCCAGGATAGCTTTGGTCCTGACCTTTAAGTCCTCCATAGGGATGATGGGGCATAGGCTGTGAATTTATGACATGTTTGTTTCCCTGAGGTTCTATGTCACCACCAACATCCCCCATGGGGTGATACTGAAATTTACGGGTTAGAGAAGGTCTTCGATTGCCCTGACCAGGTAACTTTGGGCTGCACAACTCACTTCCCTCAAAACTTGGACTTTCTCTCGCACCACCAGTTCTATGATGTGAAGAATTAGAGCCAAGACCATCACCTGAATTATCCCTTTTGTTAAAGTTTTCCATATCATGTGCCTCTCCTTCTGTCTTTTCATTATTTAATGACTCCAAAACTAGAGGGTTCTTCTCCATGTGATGCTCATACTTTCCTGCACCTTCATTTCTTCTATAGTTCCCCATAGAATCTGCATGTCTCCATACATCAACATTAGGGTGCTGATGGTTGCTTGGCCGGCTTACCCATGTAGGACCAGAATTTGGTATGGCAGCAATACCATTCATACCAGAATCTTCCCCACAAGCTTGCATATTACCTGCAGACTTTGCATGTTCCAACCCGAGAGATGGATTATTATCAGAATCAGGCCCCCACATGGCAGGAACCTGGCCCATTTCACGATGAGACTGCAACATGTTTTCATTTTCACGGGTTCTCAGAGTAGAATTGTTATCAGGTGGGGTTGGTTTGACAACATTCCATCCATTAGATCTATTCAATGGCTCACCGCTACTATTAGGGGACGATAACATATGTTGATGGGTCCAAGAACCTGAAATAGCCTTTTCATTTGCTTCTAAACCTGAGGACTCAGCAGCATTTCCATAAATATGACCCCCCTCTGCAACTGGTTTTTGCTGAGGGTTGCAGTCTAACCATTTCCCTCTTTCTAAAAACTGTGGAATTGATCTTTGGGGAGAATCAGTGTGTAATCTCCCATGCTGTTCATGTGCAGCATCAGCACCAGGCTGATGAAATCCAGGATGACCGGAATAGTTTACAGTGGTACTGGGCCTGCTAACATCATCCTGTTGAGGAAAAGGCCTTGCATTTATATTGGGCGCTGACTGTGAATTATTGTTAGCCCAAAGAGACTGCTCTTTGCTGTTATCAATGGTCGAAGGCCGTTCATTTCCAGATGGTTCAGTATTCCGGAAACTTAGACCACTCCACTCCTCCTGTATGCCCATTTCACTACTAGAAGTTTCAGCTACAGCAGACTGCATAAGTGCACTCCAACTCCCACTCTGAAGAGATGGAAATCCACTGAGACTATCTGAACCATCCAGCATACTGAACCCTGTATTCCTGCCAAATCCATCCCAAAGGTTGTCATCTGAACCAAACAAAATCTTCTCTTCTGTTGGATCTAGGGCAGCCACACTCTGTGGTGGAACCTGCACTACCACCTTGTCCTGTGAAGCCTCAGAAGAGCCAGCCAGTGCTTGCCTCCCATGAAAATCTTCCATTGGTATATCTCTTTGCTCAGAATTCACTTGCTGCAAGTTCTCCATATTCAGTCCACTATTCATACCTTGAGCAATTGAACCAAACATAATTTTTCCTTGAATATCCTGTCTTGAAACAGAAGTTCCATCATTTGAGTTCATTTGATCTGAAATTCCAGGATAGTGATGGGCTGGAAATGAATTACCACCGGTTGATATGTGGGGCACTGCTTGCTTGTCACCTTGAACATGAGAATACTGGTTCTGGATAGAAACCTGAGATGCTGCTGGCTTATCAGGCTGAACATGAGAGTATAGGCTAGGAGTACCTCTTGAGACAGAAATGGGAAGCCCATAAAGAGACTGATCTCCCTGATTCGGAACCAAACCCATCAGGCGCATTTGTTCAGGAGATAACACAAATCCATTAGGGGATCCTTGCATAACTGGAGATGCACCACGCTGTAGCCAATTTGCACTAGCCGCCATAACTTCAGGCTGCCACAAGTGGTTAGATGCCTCATTGATGGGAATGCCATTAATAAGAGATGCAGAATGGCTGGCAACTGTCTGTTTTGAAATGGAGGAAGCTGGTGGTGTCATAGAACTATGTTGCCTAGCTTCTAATTGATGAAATTGTTGCTGCCTTTGAAGTTCTTGCATCTGATTGAGCATTGCTTGCTGTTGTAAAAGCTGCATCTCGTTAATCCCTGATTGCTGTCTAGGAAAGGACTGAAGCATGCCTGGATGGCGACCACTGATATGTTGTTGACCTCCAAAAAAATCATAATTGACAGGAGACTCGGCAGCATCAGTCCTAGTCAAGTTTTTCTTGTAGTGGTCAAGACCAGCCCCTTGTTGCGACTCTAGCATTGACATTCCTCTTGATAGACCTGACATGCCATGCAAATCAGCTTCAGTATCCATTCCCAATATGTTGTTTGCTTCATTGTGCCTAGACTGGAAAATCTGATGTCCTTGCATATAGCCATTAACAGCTGTTTGCTGGTTTGGGGGTTGATTCCTGCCAGAGTCAGACCTCAGATTTGATTGTCCTAGGTTCAAACCATGTCGTGAAAGTGGAGGGCTTGTGTGTCCCTGCTCCGAATCTCCATACAAGTAAAAGAAATATGATTAGTAACAAAAAAAAAGCCACGTAACAAAGTCAAACTTCAAAGTCACAGTTATAACTTACGACTAGATATAGACAAAAGTGTGATTAATCATGAAGTTACTATGATTGATAAATAATTAAGAAACAATTTAAAAAAAAAATATATATATATATACATATATATATATATATACATATATATATATATATATATATATTCTACCTGGTTGCTGTAGATTAAAATTCTTCAAATTGGAAATATAAGGTCCAGCAGTAGGCCTCTGGCTACCAGCCCACAAATTGTTGCTTAGCCCTGGCCAGTTCCCGTCAGCTGTCTGTGAATGATACTGGCCCTGGGACAAGTTTTCTTGACCAAAAAAATTATGGACCCTGTCTCCTACTTCGTTTCCAGGCATAGATGACCCAGCCCACAATTTTCAGCAGATAACTATTTATAAGAAGTTGTAATGAATCCAGGAAGATCAAAAAAAGTTTCTCCAAACATGCGATCCAAAAACACCCCCAGGAGCGACTATCATTTACTCATAGAAATTATTTAAGAAATTTCTACTAGCCTGCAAGGAAAAAAAAAAGAACATTTGGTATATGTTAAGTAAATTGTCATGAAAAGCTAACGCAGGATAACTGGAAAACAATAACTGACATCTCATGCCAGATGCCATACTCGATCATCATTAATGAAATGCACCATGTACAATGTAGAATACTGAAATGAGAGCATGACAGTAAAGATGCAAACAATTCACATATAAAACAGCAGGCTCTTAATGATGCAAAAAAATAGGCTTCCAAAAAGGAACATTTTATGATAAGCACAGTTTGCCTAGTCAAAAGCAGCCCACAAGGCCAAATTTAAACATGCTTATAATGTAATGAAAGAAATTTTTGGAGCAGTAATGCTTCATTGATAAAAGAAAAAACACAGGTTAACTGTATCAGATGCCTTTAAAGGCTCATCAGGTTATATATCCAAGTCTAACATCAAGTTTCTCACTGTTACTTCTTAAATGAAGAAAAAGAAGGGAAAATACAAAGAGAAAAAAAATTAAAAAAGGAAAGAACTTTTAAGCTTAATAATCAGGTGTAACTCTCACAATGTTGAATAACTAATATGTTACACACTCTAAGCTTCAATAGTAATTACTTTTCTAAAACGTTTTTTTTACACATTCACAGGAACGAGTTTTTTCCTTATCTATACTAGTACAAAAACTATCTTCCTAGTTCAGTTTTGAACCACGACTAAAGGTTCAAATAGAAATGAATCATATGATCCTTCTCCAAAAGTATCAACTTATAGCAAAAACTAACTTTTTCAGGATAATAGTTTTATTGTTATTCACTCACAAACAAACAAAAAACTGTGCTTAGCTCCCCCTCAAAAGTTTTTAGGCAAATGAAGTATTGGCACACATGAGGGATCCAAATATTTAAAGAGGCTGCCATGACATTCAAGTCAATCATATTAATGAATCTTACACTTATGAAACAGAAATACAGAACCTCAAACATATTTCCAGCACATTAATGTGTTGGCAAAACCACCGCCAGAGTCTTGCAGAATCCGACTGCAAAGCTTTTATAATGCACTCCCTACTTAACAGTTCCATCTTTTCTATCTACAGAAGGGTGTTGTTCTAGTAATGGCATTCAATATTTTTATCTGTGTCGTGACTTACGCAGCTTCGTTCTAAACTAACCCTATAATTTACCATCCTCAAGACATTCAAGAAATCTGTCAAATATACGGCGACTGGAAGTTATTCCTCAAAATTATAAGCAAACCCCCAACTAATCACAAAACCGCAGTCAGTAAACATCCCAAAGAGCAAACTTATCTAAAAACTTCAAAGCATCCAGAGTCTCAAATTTCTCCCCTTTCTTTGTGCCTACACATACACTCCACCTACAACTATAAAAACAGGTTCACCCTAAAAATCCATCATCTCTGTCCACACCTTCCCGGTGCAAATTCAATTTGCATCTACAATGATAAAATTTGAAGTAACCCATCTTTAAACATCTACCCTAAAATCAACTGAGAATAATCTACCTAGATGACTCAAATTGCCAGAATTCACACTCTCCTTCCCACCACAACAGAAACCAAAAACTAGCAAGCAACAAATTGATGCAAACACTAGGAACAAAGAAAAGGGAAAATTAAAAACCAAACATGCACAATTCACCTAAAGCTTCAGACTTTCCACTACCTAAAGAAATGAGAGGATGCAATAAACACAAAACTCAATCAAAATCCCATTTCCCCTTACTTCCCAGCAGCTAACCTCATATCAGAACCAGAAATCACTGAAAAATCCCAAACTGATAAAAGATCGGAAACGCAACACAATTGGAGCTCACAATCATCATTCAAATTGACAAAACAACACAAAACAACAACACGAGTTCCCTAAATCGCGCCCAAGATGAAAATCCAAAGAACGAAGCGTAGATTTGGATTTTCAATTTCAATTTCAGGGGTTGTTTCTAGAGATAGAGAGAGAGTTAGGGTTTTGAGAGATAGGAAGAGAGTGTGTGAACTCACAGTGACATTGAGGAGACTCCATTGAAGGTGAAGAGTGATCCAGCGAGAGTGTTGAGGGAAAAGCGTTAGGGTTCCAAGCGGTGAAGACGAGAAAATATACAAAGATGTCTCTCAGCTCACACAGATAAAGTGATCGAAATAGTGCGAAATTTTCAACGAACAGAGGGACGAGGCTGAGGGTTGGTCCGAAGCTGGTTGCTTTGGATCCGAGGCTGGGCCGTGGTGAACCGGGTGGGTGTGTTGGATGATTGATTAGCTTGTAGAATGGAATGGAGAGGAGAACAACAAAAAAGCCCAATGCAGGAAGAAGGGTTGTTGAGGGAAATGGACATGGACATCCAATAAAATCGAAACATGTGGCACGTTGACGCCATCGGAATTTATTTGTGAGTTGAATTTTGGAAGAGGAAAAAGGAAAATTGGAGGATTATGAGAAATTATGTCTAAAGGGATTTTGCGATTTTCCTGAAATTGGAGGTGTTGAAGGGATTTTGAACTTCTAAACAATGAGAGGGCTTATCTAATATCTTCATTCCTCCTCTCTTCCCCCACACGTCACATTCTCGCTAAAATCTTTTTCTTCCCTCATTTAGAAACTCTCAAAGAAAGTCTCACTGGGGTGATGTGTATTTTTCCCTAACCATCATCAAGTTATTATGACGAAGAATATAATCAACGCTCACTCTATACTCTTTATAATAATTGAGAGAGTTGAAGAGAGTATTATTGTCACTCTGCTATCTCAAGAGACTAGATTTACTTATTTTTTAGTATGCTTCAAGAGTGTCGTGATCCATCATAAAACACATAGAAACCTTATGTCGGAGGTACTGTCAAATATGTCTCACCTACTCGTAAACTAACAAACTAACTCACCATCAAGATTAGCATTGTCTAGTTATACAAATATAATAAACCATAAGTCATTAAATAAAAATTTCACAATAATCGATATAAATAACCATGTTCATTCATATATGCATATCAGACTTGGAACTATAACATAATTATAATAGAGAATTGTAGATAAATAGTGTGCATACCTTTTTCAGTTTAGGATGAAGAATGAGACCATATATCCATCCTGGAGAGTAAAGAGCAATCACGACCAAAGGTTTCGTAAAGAGAGGGTTGGAGAAACCCTAGTGTAGGAGTAACTATTCTCTTTCTGATAGCCATATAGAGCATGACAATATGCCGAATGAGACATCACTTTTATAACTAATCAGATGTTGGTGGGGAACTCGGCTAATCACAAGTCATTCATAATAAAAGTCCAGTTGCAATATCCATCAAATGGTTAAGCTTACCATCTAAGAGCTCATGAGATGTATGACAATACAATAACTCCAATAATATGTCATATTAATACAAAATGCACACAATAATACATGGTAATTATATATCAACATATCTTGAGACAAAACAATTGTGCCCACACTCTAACTCATCATCAAGATTAGCATTGTCTAGTAATACAAATATAATAAACCATAAGCCATTGAATAAAAATTTCACAATAATCGATATAAATAACCATATTCATTCATATATACATATCAGACTTGGAACTATAACATAATTATAAATTGTTGAAATTATAAGTGTAACTCATATTCAAAAATGTTGATACACTATAGTATGTCTTATTGCAAATAATAGAGAATTGTAGATAAATAGTGTGCATACCTTTTTCAATTTAGGATGAAGAATGAGACCATATATGCATCCTGGAGAGCAAAGAGCAATCACGACCAAAGGTTTCGTGAAGTGAGGGTTGGAGAAACCCTAGTGTAGGAGTAACTATTCTCTTTCCGATAGCGATACAGAGCATGACAATATGTCGAATGAGACGTCACTTTTATAACTAATCAGATGTTGGGAGGAACTCGGCTAATCACAAGTCATTCATAATAAAAAATCCAGTTGCAATATCCATCAAATGGTTAAGCTTACCATCTAAGAGCTCATGAGAATGTATGACAATACAATAACTCCAATAATATATCATATTAATACAAAACGAACACAATAATACATGGTAATTATATATCAACATATCTTGAGACAAAACAATTGTGTCCACACTCTCACTAATCCAATGAATAGACAAAACAATTGTGAGTTTGAAACATGCATTTAACCAGTTCAGTTACATACATAATTGATATATACATCAAGAAAATTTAATTTATATCATTTCCTTGATCATCATCAACTTCATATACTCCTCTTCATCTCTCAAATCCACTCAGGAACCTCTCCTGAGAAAGCCTGACTGACGGAGTGGTAGATGATGCACTGTTTGAAAACATGCGGGGTAGAAACGTCGACAAAAATAGAATAGGGGCAGAATTTGCACAAACTTGAAACATCAGGGGCCAAAAATGTTTTTTAGCCAAAATAATAATAATGCAAAGCTATCAAGAGAAGTAGTTAAATAATAAAATCATAAAAAAATGTGTGTGTGTGTCCTGCAAAATTTGTATTTCATAATTAGCTACATTTTTTACATATGGAAGTAAGTAGGTTATGAGTGTCTATTTGACACTGCAACATGAAATCTGCTTCTACAATCACAGACATAAATCCTTAAAAGGATTTTAACATGTGTCAACTCATACTTCATATTAAATATTTGAGATAATGATTGACGAATGTGTGAAATTAAAATATATAATATCTTAAATATAATATGTGATCGTTTGCAAGCATTCAACAATCAGTCAAAGTTGAAGTATTACAATATAAATAATTACTAAGCACACTTAAACACAAAATTATGTAACACCAACAATTCGTGACTTTGTGTAAATCACACAAAATATAAATATAGCTCTTAAAATCACACAAGAACTCGTGTAAAATATAAGATATAAAACTTCAACAGTGAAGACATACTCTAATTATAAAATGACCTAAAAAATATTTGATCCATAAAAGAATATACTAGCAAAAAGATTATAATTCAAAAAATATCGTTAAGAAATTAATGAACTTTCACTATAATTTTTAGGTCCACAAGTCTATAGTATCAAATCAAATTTTTAGAATATAGACACTTTATTCATAATATATATTCACAATCATATTAACTTAACAAAAAACATTATTTTTTTGATTCAGATAATTGTACTTAAATAGGTGAGTTCACGATTATGCAAAATACTAAAACTCATGCTAAATAGAATATGATAAAATTATAAAAATAACATATTATATCAATATAAAATACTAAAAATACACATGACACTACTAACATACTCTATTAACATAGGGATTTTAATTTTAATTCCAAAACTATGTTACAACAACAAATAAATTAGATGTGAGCTGGGTTTTGAAACCCGCAAATCCTACTAGAAAACATAGCTCAAATTCAAAAGTTGCGATTAAGCCATGTACATGCGTGAAAAGGAAAGGTGGAAAAATGATTATAAGACAATAATATAATATTGATAACAATTGATTTCAATGATGTTGATATAGTTAACATGTGAATTTTAAATGCATGTTTATAACCAATGACATGATAATAATGTTATCATTCTGACATTCTTCTTTTGTGAAGAAAAAAATGTGATAACTGGATGGCAAGAACACAATCGGGTAAAGAAAACCATGAAAGATTCACCTCAATCTCTCATTTAATATGACAACGGATTGATTTTTTTCGTACGATGTGAGCGGCTACAAGGAGATTAAAATCCCTCAAAGAAACTCATAAAACATAGATCACAAAGAGAATAATAACAAATCGAAAAAATTAGAGTTTATGAAACATTGGACAAAAAATGTCAAATTGTCACATACCACTCAACAAAATCGCTGGATGACAAGAACACAATCAGGTAAAGAAGACCCATGAAAGATTCAACTCAATCTCTCATTTAATGCTACAACGGGTTGATTTTTTTTCGTACGATGTGAGTGGCTTACAAGGAGATTAAAAGCCCTCAAAGAAATTCCTAAAACATAGATCACAAATCGAAAAATAACAAGTCGAAAAAATTAGGGTTTATGAAACATTGAACAAAAAATGACAAATTCTCACAGATCACTCAACAAAATCGCTGGATGACAAGAACACAATTGGGTAAAGAAGACTCATGAAAGACTCAACTCAAGACTCAACTCAATCTTTCATTTAATGCTACAACGAATTGATTTTTTTCGTACGATGTGAGCGGTTACAAGGAGATTAAAAGCCCTCGAAGAAATTCCTAAAACATAGATCACAAAGAAAAATAACAAATCAAAAAATTTAGGGTTTATGAAACATTGAACAAAAAAATGTCAAATTCTCACAGACCACTCAACAAGATCGCATGAATTTTAGGTATGTTGTTCGCACAACATAAAGGATCAAAACTCCTAACAAATTTCTATAATCATGTACAAGCAAAATATAAACATAGACGTTTTCACATAAAAATATGTGAATAACGATTTTACGTGAATAACCATGACATGTATCTACGTGATTTTGATCCCAATTGTGAAAATTATGAGAGTAGCTCAAATCAAGAATCTAAACATACAACAAAGCATATCCTATCACAAATAATAGAGAGATGTAGAGTAATAGTGTATGTACCTTCTTGTTAGGGATAGAAAAAGAGACCATCTACCCATCCCGAAGAGCAAAGAGCAATCACAAACAAATACCCTGTGAAAAGAGAACCAGAGATATACTAGTATCAGATGTGAACTGAGTTTTGAAACCCGCAAACCCTACCAGAAAACATCTCTCAAAATTCAGAAGTTGTGATGAAGCCATATACATGAAAAAAAAGAAAGATGCCAAACTGATTATAAAACTATAATATTGATAACAATTGATTTCAACGATGGTGATATAATTATCATGTGAATTTTAAATGCGTGTTTATAACACTCGACATGATAATAATGTTATTATTTTGACATTCTTCTTTTCTGAAGAAAAAAACTGCAACAACTGAATGACACGAACACAATCTGGGTAAAGAACACCCATGAAAGATTCAACTCAATCTCTCATTTAATGCTACAACAGATTAATTTTTGTTTGTATGATGTGCGCGGCTACAAGGAGATTAAAAGCCCTCAAAAAATTCCTAAAATATAGATCGAAAAGAGAAAAATAGCAGATCGAAAAATTTAGGGTTTATGAAACATTGAGCATAAAAGTGTCAAATTCTCACAAATCATTCAACAAAATCGCATGAATTTTCGGTATATTTTTCGCACAGCGTAGAGGATCAAAACTCCTAACAATTTTACGTGAACAACTAAGACATGTATCTACATGATTTGGATCCCGATTGTGAAAATTATGAGAGTAGCTCAAATCAAAAATCTAGATATACAACAAAGCATATCCTATCACAAATAACAGAGAGATGTAGGTTAGTAGTGTATGTACCTTCTTCTTGTTAAGGGCAAAGAAAGATACTGTCTACCCATTCGGAAGAGCAAAGAGCAATCACAAACAAATTCATTGTGAAAAGAGAACCAGGGAAATCCTAGTATTAGAGTAACTATCTTCATTTTAATAAGTGTGTGTAGCATGACAAAGTACCTAATGGGGTACTTTTATATCTGGTTGGATGAGAGCAGAGACCTCTCAACAAGTTATAGTGAATGACCTAACTCATCACAAGTCATTCACAACAACCTAATTACAAAATTCATCAAGTGGTTAGGCTCTGTAATCAAAATTAATAAATTAAAATATTAATAATTTAGATATCACACATTCTAATTAATTGATTAATGTTAATTTACATTATATAAATCAAAATTTTAACATAAAATATATGAAATTAAATTGTTATTTCAGGTAACAAGATTCCTCATAATGACAGTTTTAGCACAATAGTAGTTAGGGTCTATAGATTTCTTCCCACAATATTTCATATGTCATCAATTCATTGAGAAAGCATAAGCAGCTATAACAATAATATCAATTTGTTTATATATGAGAACATATGAGCTTGTCTGGTGGCCATGATAAGCGAACATGATTTGATAGTGTAACCATATAATGCTGTAATCTATTGTTTGTTGTGCCAAAATAATATGATAACACAATCATGTCCCTTATTCTATCATGCCAATCATATGTAAAAGTTTTTTTTTCGAAAAAGAAAATATATACATAAATAAAAGAGTTCATGAAAATAACTCTCTCATGATAGGGAAGAGTTTAAACCCACAAGGGTAGAAAAGAAAACAATAAAAAACCAAAAGAAACATAAAACAACAGTAAAAGAAAAGGCCAACAACAAAGGAAAAGAAGCAAAACAAGCTAGTAAGAAAACAACCCAACGAATAACAACAACCAACACCCTTAAGTACTGTGGATGCAAAGACAATAACGTGCAGCAGTCCCCAACACAGATATCAGAAAGAACAAGGCATTAGAAACGTGAGCCGCATCCACCAACCGGCAAAGGCTCTCCCCACGCAGCCAAGACACATCAACAATCCGCATTAGCCATTCAAACAACCCCTTACACCCGTAGCACATATAGCACACCAGAGGGAAGTATTAAAGTGTATGAGAGTTTATACATCAATACCATATACATCAAAGAGAACAGCAGAGACAAGGGAAGATCTATTGATACCCAATTTTGCCAAAAAATCCGCTGATCGGTTGGATTCTCTAAATGTAAAAGTTATCTTGAGAGAGGAGTTGAGTTATAATTTATTATGAATAAGATATCAGTTTTCTATTTTTTTAGTATCCTAACCTTAAATTAAATTATTTCAATATTTATAATATCATTAATTTAAAAAATATAAAAATATAATTTATTGCTAAGTTAAAATTATTTACCTACTCCTAAATTTAATTCAAAATCACGTAATTTATAAATTTTGAAAATATTTTATTTACTCATAAAATAACAAGTTATCGTTATCACTTGGTGCTGCTTAATCAAAACTATTTTTGTTATTTATACTAGTATAATAGCAATAAATAAAATAATTATTTAATAATAGTAAAATAGAATACTCACTTATAAATATTTATTTGTTAATTGTAAATATATACTAACTTTCTATTATCATATTCAATTGTTTAAAAATATTTCTATAATTATATAATAATTTAAAACTTATATATAAAGTAATTTTGAAACAAATAAGAATGTTAATAAGATTTTATAAATTTAATTAATTTTATATCCATTGCCACTACTAATTTAAAACCAATTGGTTACTGATATAATTTTAATTAAAATATACTTCCTTAAAAAAGGCTAATTAATATAAATTAATTTAGTTTTACTTAATTTAAAAAAATTGGCACATTTATAAAATCTAAAAGATAAATTCAATAGAAGTATCACTTTGAAAAAATAATAATTTAGAAAATAAAGTTTTAATAAATATTAATATGATTCATCTTTCATTATTTATATCATATTTTATCATTATCTTATCCAACTTAAACATAAGATATAATAGGAGTATATCTTGCTCTTATCTTATTATGCTCTTATTTAATTTTATCCTATCATGCTCTTAACCTATATTAACCACTAAACGAGCCTTAAATATACAAGTATAATAAGATACATTTTTTAAAGACAACAACCACAACTTGAAGTTCATGCCCAACGTTTTCGACAACTGTCTTTAATCCAAGGAACAAATGAATCAGTAAAAGCCTCAACATCAACACAAAACACAAGTCACAAATCCAAAATCTATCACAACTCAAAAGGGTACATGCACTACGGAAAAACACACAAATCCAATATCATGCCCAATGTACCACATATACCAATCAAATACTAAAGCAAAGTCAATTGAATGCAAAATAAAAACACGCCTCATTAAGAACAACAATAGAAAATGCTTTCTGTTGGAAAGAGTCACGGCGAGGACCCATGGGATAAAATTAAGGGGAAACACCAAGGAGATTTTGGACACCACATCTTAACCCAAAACCTTAAGACATTAGGTTTATGGGTCCATCTCCTTATAAACTCTCCCTCTTACCTTGACTTCTCCAATGTGAGACTTGACTTTAACACTTGATTCCAACAATCTTCTCCTCAAGTGTGAGTCCCTCAAGCACATCACCCATGGTCCTCCCGTCTGCGGAAGCTATCCACCTTGCACCGTCGTTCGCTGCCAACAGAGCCCGCCGCCTAGCCACACTGCTATGAAGACTTTCGATACAATGAGCTGTTATGGTCCCACGAACCATCGGCTCTGATACCACTTGTTGGGGAGAGTCACAACGAGGACCCATGGGACAAGGTCGAGGGGAAACACCAAGGAGATATTGGACACCACATCTTAACCCAAAACCTTAAGGCTCTAGGTTAAGATGTGGTGTCCAAGATCTCCTTGGTATCTCCCCTTGGCCTTGGCCCATGGGTCCTCGTCGTGACTCTCCCCAACACTTTCGTTAAAAAAATAAAAAAAAATGCTTGAATTAAGGACACAATGAAGAATAACCAAACTCCCACCATTGGCACTTAAACTTCAGCATCGAGTCGCTGCAATCTCCGCCTCATGCCGCCAAGAGACTCGTCCTTCACGATTTCCTTTGCGCTCTCTGTTCAATTCCTTTGTCCCTCTCAATCACGATCCTTGTCCTCATCAATATCTCACTTTCCTTCGTCACTCAATCATTGGGGGGTAGAGGAATTAATTAGGTATAGGGCACGACAAGGGGTTCAGGGTGGAGGCGTGGAGTGAAGCTGGTGGTTGGGGCGGTGTGAGGGGCACAGTCTACAAGGGATGGGAGGCGAGCGACTAGAATCAAGCAAATAAGGGTGCGACAAAGAGGTTAGGGAGTGTCAAGCTTATCGCTTGGGATGGACAGAGGCAGATAGTGAGATTGACAGAGGATGTAAAGAAAAACTAGCATAGTATTCATGAAACTTAGCATCAGTCATGTTGATGCTAAAGTATAAAACCTATTTAATGACCAAAGTCCATTTCAAGTTAGCTCATGCTAATTTGGCCCGTGACTTTTATGGTTGAAAATTTAGTGAATGATTGCAGGATGCGAGCTCAAGTTTTTTCTTCTACTAGATTTTCTCATGTTTATAAGAAAGTCAATTGTCCTTCTCATATTTTAGATTCTTTAGTCAATGAGCTTTTGGTGGGATAATTCCCCATGAGAGTTTCTTTCTCAAGCTCTCTTTGTAGATGCTTAATCTTTTCCTGATGAATAATATGATGTGTTGGTCTTCAATTTTTTGAATAATTATTATTATTATAAAACTATATTTTACTATTTTAAAAAATATTACTATTACATGCATTACTAGCTTTGAATAATAATGTGAGAAATTTTTGAAATTTTACTGATTGACTCGACACTTACACAATCAGTGCATATATTTTTTTTTATAAGCTACAATTAGTGCATATAAATTATTCTCTTTTTAAAATAAAAAAAAAACATATGCATTGACAATATTAATAGAGTAAAGTACACTAACCCCCTCAAGGTTTGTCGGAATTACACTCCACCCCATTCTTATCTAAAATCTACACCCCACCCCATTTTATATAGAAGCAAGTTTAGTGACGAAAAATATTCTTCATTAATAATTAGTTATTATTTAAATTCTTAATCAATAATTTCAAAAAATATTTTCAATATAATCAAATAAATTTAAAAATGAAAACATCACAATCCTCCTCATTCTCTCAATCGCGTTCTTCCTCCGTAAATTCACAATGCAAATTCTGCAATATCACACCTGCCCGATTTACAAACTATATCTCAAACACGGTGAAACAAGCTTGTGTTTTCATATTTGGTAATAATTCAATTTTAATCAAAATAATCTCTTTATACTTCCGATTTTCGAAATTGGAATGTCGACTAAAAAAGCAACACAAATGAGTGAAGAAAATAGAGAAACAAAATTAAGAAATATGAAGTGGAACGGAGGTTATTAGAACCCAACGATGCGGTGGAGCATCGTTTTTAACAAAATCCAACAATATCTTAAACCAACATAGCGTTCACTCACAACTTAAAGGGGTGAAGTTCACAAGAAGTAGGTGAACAAGTGACTTTAGGGATGTGCGATTCACGTTCTAGGGTTCAGGTCGCCACAAAACTTTGAGGTATGGTGGTGCCATGAGTTTTCACATTATGGGACAGTGGCACCGTATTAAAGGGAGTAAAGGCTTGGTGCTGGCCGTTTGTGGTGAGAAATATTATTTGGAGAAAGATGGGACGTGGACTTAACATTACATAGTTGATGGTTTTTTAAAATTTAATTTAGTAAAATTATTTTCATAAATTAATGTATGATAGTGGACTTAACAAGCTTGTTTCACTGTGTTCGAGATATAGTTTGTAAATCGGGCAGGTGTGCTATTGCAGAATTTGCATTGTGAATTTACGGAGGAAGAACGCGATTGAGAGAATGAGGAGGATTGTGATGTTTTCATTTTTAAATATATTGGATTATATTGAAAATATTTTTTGAAATTATTGATTAACAATTTAAACAATAACTAATTATTAATGAAGAATATTTTTCGTCACTAAATTTGCCTCTATATAAAATGGGGTGGGGTGTAGATTTTAGATAAGAATGAGGTGGAGTGTAATTCTAACAAACCTTGAGTGGGTGAGTGTACTGATATTAATATTTTCTAAAAAATATTTGTCTATTAAAAGAAAAAAAAGACCTGAAAGGACGAGAAACAGAAACGAACGGAGAAGTCTAGTAGCTTCTGGACTTGTGGCGCATTCACTGAGAAACCTCGAGAAACATTCAGACGCATCGTCTCCGTTAACAAATACAAGCACCTCTCGTTTCCACTCTCACCGCTTCAATCAAACAACGCACAAATCTTCATTCTCACACCGCCATCACTCACTCGTTTGCTTTCCTGGTACCCTTTTCTCGCTAGCAAGACCTTTCATCTTTCACAAACAAAGGTACGTCAAACTCTGTTCTAGCGTATAGGCTTGCTCTGTTTTGGTGGATTTTTATTTTCATTATCATTGCAATGCATGATTCATAGCGTGTAGTCTTTATCTCTGTGAAACTTCATCGATTCTTAGTACAATCGATTACGGTTGCGGTGTGATATTGAATTGCGAAAACAGAACAGTGACACAGTTTTTTTGGGTTTAGAATTTGGATAGAAAAAAATGGATTTTAACTAGATGGGGTTCTTAGATTTTCCGTTTTCTCATCTGGGTCATGTCTGAAAAATTCTGGGTTGTGCTTTTTTTTTCAGAAATTGACGATTTTCTGATAAAGTTTCAATTTTTATTTTTCATGCAGTTTTGGAAATGAATCCTGACAAATTCACCCACAAGACAAATGAAGCTCTTGCTGGGGCTCATGAACTGGCAATGAGTTCTGGACATGCTCAGATGACTCCTCTGCACCTAGCAAGCACCTTGATTTCTGACCCTAATGGCATTTTCTTCCAAGCAATTTCCAATTCCAGTGGAGAAGAATCTGCACGTGCTGTGGAGAGGGTTTTGAACCAGGCTTTGAAGAAGTTACCTTCTCAGTCCCCTCCTCCTGATGAGATTCCGGCGAGCACGACGCTTATTAAGGCCATTCGGAGAGCACAGGCGGCGCAGAAGTCCAGGGGTGATACACATTTAGCAGTGGATCAGTTGATTTTGGGCATTCTTGAGGATTCTCAAATTGGTGACTTGTTGAAGGAAGCTGGTGTGGCTGCTGCTAAGGTTAAATCAGAGCTTGACAAGCTTCGTGGGAAGGTAGGGAAGAAGGTTGAGAGTGCATCTGGTGATACTACTTTTCAGGCTTTGAAGACTTATGGGAGAGACCTTGTGGAGCAAGCAGGGAAGCTTGATCCAGTTATTGGGCGTGATGAGGAGATAAGAAGGGTTGTGAGGATTTTGTCAAGGAGGACTAAGAATAACCCGGTTCTGATTGGAGAGCCTGGTGTTGGTAAAACTGCTGTGGTGGAAGGCTTGGCACAGAGGATTGTTAGAGGGGATGTTCCCAGCAATCTTTCTGATGTTAGGCTTATTGCATTGGACATGGGTGCTTTGGTTGCTGGTGCTAAGTATAGGGGAGAATTTGAGGAGAGGTTGAAGGCAGTTTTGAAAGAAGTGGAGGAGGCTGAGGGGAAAGTTATTCTGTTCATTGATGAAATTCATCTGGTTCTTGGTGCTGGTAGGACTGAAGGATCGATGGATGCTGCCAACCTTTTTAAGCCTATGCTTGCTCGCGGCCAGCTTAAGTGTATCGGTGCCACAACGCTCGAGGAGTATAGGAAGTATGTGGAGAAGGATGCAGCATTTGAAAGGAGGTTCCAACAGGTTTATGTGGCTGAACCTAGTGTGCCTGACACCATTAGCATCCTTCGTGGACTAAAAGAGAGGTATGAAGGTCATCATGGTGTTCGGATTCTGGACCGTGCTCTTGTTGTGGCAGCTCAATTGTCTAGTCGGTACATTACAGGTATGCATTGCATTCTTTTCTCTTGGATGTGCTTGTCTTTTCCACCTTTCTCCTTTATGGAAACTTAATGATTTCATTGATTGTTCTTCTAATGTAATGAAATTGTGTTTTCTTTGTTCAGGGCGTCATCTTCCTGATAAGGCAATTGATTTAGTTGATGAGGCTTGTGCAAATGTGAGAGTTCAACTTGATAGCCAGCCTGAGGAAATTGATAACCTTGAAAGGAAGAGAATGCAGTTGGAAGTTGAACTTCATGCTTTGGAGAAAGAGAAGGACAAAGCTAGTAAAGCTCGCCTTGTAGATGTAAGTATTAGTCTGTTATGTTTAGTTCTTCAATTGATGTTTTCTACTCATATCTATTTTTGGCTTATTTCAATGGTTCTAAATTTTGTTGCCATGTGCAGGTGAGGAGAGA
Source organism: Lotus japonicus (assembly GCF_012489685.1). Lineage (NCBI taxonomy): Eukaryota > Viridiplantae > Streptophyta > Magnoliopsida > Fabales > Fabaceae > Lotus > Lotus japonicus. Next base: position 60,781,035 of record NC_080044.1, read on the forward strand.
ACTTGATGACTTGAGAGACAAGCTTCAACCTCTGATGATGAAGTATAGAAAAGAGAAGGAGAGGGTTGATGAGATTCGAAGGCTCAAGCAGAAAAGAGAAGAGCTTCTCTTTGCTGCACAAGAGGCTGAAAGACGATACGATCTAGCCAGAGCTGCTGACCTGCGATATGGTGCAATTCAAGAGGTGGAATCTGCAATTCAGCAGCTCGAAGGGAGCACTGATCAGGAGAACTTAATGTTGACAGAAACTGTTGGTCCAGATCAAATATCTGAGGTTGTGAGCCGCTGGACCGGTATTCCAGTGACAAGGCTTGGCCAAAATGAGAAAGAAAGGTTGATTGGACTTGGTGATAGACTGCACAACAGAGTTGTAGGGCAAGACCAGGCTGTTAATGCTGTTGCTGAGGCTGTATTGAGATCAAGAGCTGGACTCGGGAGACCTCAACAACCAACTGGTTCATTCCTGTTTTTGGGTCCAACTGGTGTTGGCAAAACTGAACTTGCAAAGGCTCTTGCTGAGCAACTGTTTGATGATGAAAACCAGTTGGTGAGGATTGACATGTCTGAATACATGGAACAGCATTCTGTCTCAAGACTGATTGGTGCACCACCAGGGTAAGTGTTGGTAATCAATTTAAGCTAGTTATTATTTATTCGCGTGTAAGAACAAAACGTAACTTCCTGTATTGAATTTCAGGTATGTTGGACATGAGGAAGGTGGTCAGTTAACTGAAGCAGTGAGGCGTAGGCCTTACAGTGTGGTACTTTTTGATGAAGTGGAAAAGGCACACACATCTGTTTTCAATACACTTCTTCAAGTTTTGGATGATGGAAGATTAACTGATGGGCAAGGCCGTACTGTGGACTTCAGAAACACTGTCGTTATCATGACCTCAAACCTTGGAGCAGAGCACCTCCTAAGTGGACTTTCAGGAAAATGTTCCATGCAAGTTGCTCGTGATAAAGTAATGCAGGAGGTATGTTTTAAATCCAAGATAACAAACCATGATAACTGATCTATGTTACTTGTGGCCATTGCTTACACTGATGCATTCTTTTTTTATAACTCTTTCACAGGTGAGAAAGCATTTTAGGCCAGAATTGTTGAATCGGCTTGATGAGATTGTAGTGTTTGATCCTCTTTCACATGAGCAATTGAGGAAGGTTGCAAGGTTACAAATGAAGGAGGTTGCTAGTAGACTTGCTGAGAGAGGAATAGCCATGGCAGTAACAGATGCAGCATTAGATTATATACTTGCTGAGAGCTATGATCCTGTAAGTGTCATTTTAACATCTCAATTGCTATGCTACATAGTAAAAAATGTTATTAGATAGTAACTAACAATTTCCTGTTGGTTGCAGGTTTATGGTGCTAGACCAATTAGGAGGTGGCTTGAGAGGAAAGTGGTGACAGAGCTTTCCAGAATGCTTATAAGGGATGAAATTGATGAGAACTCAACAGTGTACATCGATGCTGGCACCAAGGGTAGTGAGTTGGTCTACCGTGTAGAGAAGAATGGTGGGCTGGTTAATGCTGCAACTGGTCAGAAGTCTGATATCTTGATTCAGATACCTAATGGACCAAAAAGTGATGCTGCTCAAGCTGTGAAGAAGATGAGGATTGAGGAAATTGATGATGGTGAGATGGAAGAGTGAATTTTGTGACAACTGTAATTAGGTTTGATGAATGGAGTGTCTCTCAAGTATTTGCTCCTTGTAAACCTGTTTTTTTGTCTGTTTTTCTAAGTGGTTGTGATGGAAGAATGAGAATCTAATGTAATAGCTGTCTTTTCTTTAAGCAATAAATTTTGTTGCTGTACAAAGTATTACTACCTGTTTTCTGTCACATAATTCCATATTAGAATTTAGGAAGGCGACATTGATGGCCAGTTAAATGCTACTGGCAGTTACTGTTTGTTCTGCTGTTGCAGATTCAGCCTTGGCCTTTTGTTTTGTATACATCTCTCTGATTAATTACATACCAGGGAACTGGTTTTCTTCCTGGCTATTTCCACTTTGCAGCCAAATTCCCATGTTCAAAAGCAGCACAAAGCCAAGATAATTTGTTCTTTCTGGACAAAGTATCTTCAGAAGTCGGGACCAGTTTTCTTATGATTGACTTGTTTTAATCCATAAGACAAAGATATTTGACTTGTCAAGATTTCAGTCGCAATGCATTCTTAAATATATACTCTCAGCTGACTAACAAGTAACAGGTCAGCTCTCAGTTAATTACATACATATTAAAACTAAAATGGATTAACCATGATGAATCTGACAGTCAAGTCTCAGTGACTTCGGTCCATAAGACAAGTCAGAATAACTCAGAAATCAGAACAGATCGTTTTCAACTCAGTTATCCATAGCCAATTATCAACAATTCAAGATTGTTGAATAAACATGAAAGTAATACCACACTATCGCGTCAGACTGACTTTGGTAGTTGCCTTCGCAACATCTTTAGGGAGTGGATTATTGGTTTCTTAGAAGTTGGTAGTGATGATGATATTTTTCATATGAGCTTTGTGTCATTTTTCATGGCTTATGTGTGGTTTGGGATCAGGGCTACGAAAAGGTCGATTACTACTCGAATAAACACATACATGCATGGTGATTCCAAAATTCATAAGCAAAGTTACATAAATTAAAATAGACTTATACATATACATAGAAGATAGAACACAATCTATATCAAGTCATACCTTCAACCTTTTTTAATAATTTTGTAAAAAAATAATTTAATAACATAGAAATTTAAGTTTCCTTTTTTTGATAAGCAAGTTTCCTTTTTCTACTGATATCTCCTTTATCTTTCCTTTTCCTTTTAACTTTCTGGTATTATTAAATATTGTTTTTTGTGATATTTGTTTTCGCGGGTGAACTTCCGCGCTCTAATTTCACTCACGCGGGTGAACTTCCATTGCAAACCCTGATTGCGAAAATGTTCTACGGCGGTGATGCTGCCTCCGACGACCTCTACATCCGCCTGAAATCGCTCCAGCGGCCGCTGCAGTTCAAACCCACCGCTCCCTTCCAATCGCTCATCAGCTTTTCAGGTTTGCCTTTCCCTCATCATGTTTTTCTACCTCATTGTTGCTTCAACTTCTTAATTCGATTGTTCCTTGAATTGGAATTCATAGGGAGTAAAAATTGCTGGAGCTCAATGCTATTGATGATTGTGGAATTTTCGTTGCTGTGGCGGTTGGTACTAATATGCCTAAGGGGTATGTGAAAGTTGAAACCTAACCCTATTTTGATGCTAATGTTCTTTCTCCTTTCTTTGCTTATCAGATTTGTATAACTTCCACCCTATTTGGTGTTCTGATATTTCAGTGGTTAGCTATATTTTGATCATGTTTTTTGGTTTAACAACATACAGCAAGTAAAATTTGGCTTTCATCTTAGTTTAGAAAAAGTTGAATTATGTGAGTATGATTTGCAATTTGATCCAGCAAGTTTCTTTAGTCCATTAGTTCAGTTGATTGCTCATTTTTCATTAATCTTGAAGGATGGCATGTTCATTTTGACATCCTATAAGTAGAAAAGTAATATAAACAAGAAAAGTATTGGGTATGCCTATGATGATGAATGTGAGCTCACTTCCACCACTTTTCTGCTTGTATATATTATTAGCATGTGGCATGAAATGCCATTCAATAGGCTTAGCTTAGGGACTCTGCATCTTAAATTCTAGTTTAACATAATTTCGATGACCTTTGTATTTCAAACAAAAAAAATATGGGTAAGTTTAAGATTATGCTTACATAGTTTGGCGTTTACCTTGTCCCTATTCTCCAAAGGGAGCTATGTTTTAAAACAATGACTCTCAACTTCTTAGATTAGCTAATAGCTACATGTTTGTCTCTGAAGTGTGTGAAATTGTCTTGTTCAAGCTTCATTTTAGAAATGTCATTGTGCTGTTAGTTTTTCATGACTTATATTACTTTTTCAAAGTAAAATAGTGATATCATCTCCTAAATTCATTTTTTTGTATGAATTACATTGGTGGTTGGTCAGATATGCTGGCCATAGTCTCTGTGTCTTTGATGCTCACAAGGCTATAATGACAGCAGGAGCTGGGAAGGACCTTGTCTCCAGTCTTGTATCAGGTTAGTACAAGCCTTTAGTCTTTCTACTACTCAAGTATCCTCGGAATATTCAGTCTAGGATGCTTTGAAATCTGTAGATAAAACACGGACATTGTTTGCATGGTGATCCCAATTAGTCAGCAAATCATTTTGTGTGTAGATTTCATAATTTGCAAGTCTTTGCCCTTTTAATAGGATATTACAGAGTATAGATTGAGTTTCATAGTGTTGTCAGTGATGTTCCTATCTTGTGAAGCTGCCTTGGTGATAAATTTATACCGAATATTAGCATTGACTTCTGAAGTAATTTCTAGAATTATAGAACAATATTTGTAGAAGCACTTTGTTTGTTACTTCATCAATTCTGGAATGAATCATATAATTTTGGATTTTAATGACGAAGATTTCTAAATTCTGCTTATTATGTTGCAGTTTGATCCTTAAAGGATACAGTACGACACTTCATCTTCTTCCCACCAGGATGTTGCAGCTTGGTTGTTTGTATGGGAGGCCTTATTTGGACCCTCTGGACTTATCAAGTAGTCCTTGACAATCTGATCTGACACAACTTTTCAGTTTCAACTATGGGGCATTAACTCCCCATGGGTCAATACGTAAGTATTATCTTTCAGGGATTGACAATCTTACAGACATGAAATACTGATGGTTCTTTTAACTTGGTTGAACATAATGTTCAGTTTTAGATCAGGTGTAGTTATTACTTAGAAGTATACCTGACAATAATTCTTAATTAGATTATTAAGGGGTGTTCCAAGTTTCTTGAGTTGTCAGCTTCTTTGGAATATTCGAATTTGTCATAATCAGTGTATGATCATCATATATTCTTTTTATCACCATATAATGTCAACTTTTAGATGTGATAATGTAGCCCCTCCAGAGCAGATATTAAATTTGAGATGCCACATGTTGCACCCGTAGGTTCATTATGTGCAATATAAGAAATCTATCATCTAGTACACAAAGAGCAACGTTCTGGATTCTTTTAGCACTCTCATCCATGTCTTTGTAGCTCCAAACCTCAAGATTCAAACATCACATTTTTCACATTTGTAGAAGTACTTTTAAAGTTGATGTGGTTCTGCTATCACACTTCACGGAAGCTAGACTTCTCATTTAAGGCATTCATTTTTAACAAAATTAGCCAAACAAATCTATGTACCACAAAACAAAACAGTACATACACTTGAGACACTTTTTTTTTTCCTCTCTAAACATCCTATTATATCACATTTTTTACTTATTTTCCATCTCTTCCTAGCTCTCTTTAGTGGTCTACCCCTATTGTCAATCTCTATTGCAAATCTGTTGATGGACATGAGTCACATGAGCCACCATAACATGCTGTCAGAAAAGTAGTAGGAGGAGAAGCCGTTGTTTGCGACAGTGGGGGCAAAAAGGAGTGCAAGGGAAGAAGAAAAAGAAAACTATTGAAGACAATAAAAATATTAAAGGATATACAGATAGATCCCTCATTAAGAAGATAACAAATGTAAAAAACATTCCTAAAAAAAGTAGAGAACTCATTCAATTGGTGGAAACCCCCTCGAAGGGGGTGGAAACCCCTCTTGGGGGCGGGGGCGGCTAGTTTGTTATTCTGGTTTAAGAATTTGTTGCTCTGGAAACTCCCCACTTGCCAATATATATTGTTTTGGTCAACTTTCACTTTTCATTTTGAAGCAACACACACATATATGCATATTACATATAACAACACACACACACACATATATATATATGCAATTACTCACATATATGTGTGTGTAACGATATGTGTACATATGGTTTTAGCTTGACATGCAATGAACATATAGCTTGATGGGGATTATAAATTGCCATAAACTGCCAGTAACCTGTATTATATGTATATCTAGCTAAAGCTATATGTAACCGCTACTATTTATATGATCGTACTGCACTTGCAATCTTGCATCTATACTCAACACATGTCTCCCTGGATGGTTGTAACTGCCTTTGGCGCCACCATTGTGGCAGCGATCCTCATTTATCGGCTGTTTAAACTCATAACTCAGCCCTCCTCACCTCTCCCACCGGGGCCACGACCATGGCCCATAGTAGGAAACTTACCTCACTTGGGCCCTGCACCACACCAGGTCCTCGCAGCCTTGGCCCTCAAACACGGGCCTCTCATGCACCTTCGCTTGGGTTCCGTTCACGTCGTGGTGGCCGCCTCCGCCTCCGTGGCGGAGCAGTTCTTGAAGGTTAACGACGCTAACTTCTCCAACCGCCCCAAGTTCGCCGGTGGCATAGACGTGTCCTATAACTTCCAGGACCTTGTGTTTGCTCCTTACGGCCCGCGGTGGCGGTTGGTCCGGAAATTATGCTCCCTCCACATGTTCTCTGCTAAGGCCATGCATGGTTCTATACACGTGCGACACGTAAGTAACCTTTTTTTTACTTCAAGCAACATCTAGCTATCTACGTTTCTGTTGATTACCTTTATATAAATCGCAGGTGTTTAGAAACTAACATGACTAATAACTAACATCACTAACCGTTGAGAATTAAGTTGAATCCTTAAGTAATGTAGACATTAATTAATAGGATAACACACATTAATACGATTAACATGCTTAGATTGACTTGTTAAAAGAAGATGTTTAGATTGATTTGAATAAGTCATCGAATGATAGCTCAAGTGGTAAGAGTTAGCTGATATATGGATTGAAAGGAGAGGTTCAGAGATCAATTCTTAAAGGATGCAATTTATATTTCCGATGTACCAAAAAAAGATTGACTTGAATAAATTAGTTACTCCCTTCCTATATAAATGTCACTTTAAGATTGTTGCACACGTATTAAGGAATAATATTTAATGTTCTTGTTTTATTAAAATTACTACAATGTGACTTTCTAATATACAATTTATCTCTTTTACTAATTACTCCATTAAGTTAATGGTACAATAGGTAAAATATAGTTAATGCTCTCTTGAAATTGTAAAAGTCTTGAAATTATAAAAGTGACAGATAAATAAGAAAAAAAAAATTAAAATAGTGACATTTATATAGGAACATAGAGAATATTTTTTCATCTTTAAGCACGCATCCACTCGAGAATAAATACGTCTATTTTATTCATATTTACTTGTCACTTTTACAATTTTAAGAGACCATTGATTATATTTACCAATTGTACTTTTAATTTATCGGTGGTAGGAGAATTGAAAAGACATAATTAATAAAAGAGATAAAAAATATATAAGAAAGTTACATTGTAATTTTAATAAAACATGCAAACATTAAATATTATTCTTTAATACATGTGCAACAACCTTAACCTTAAATTGACATAATAATATAGAGAAGTAATTTTTAATCATAATCATTTAATATGTATGAGTATGATTGTACGGTTATGATGACAAATAAATTCATGTGTTTTTCTTAAAAATGTCACATTATTTTTAAATAATATCATCTGATCATTAAATAATGATCAAATTGCATTGACTTTCTAGATTGATTTATTGATATTTTGCTGAGTATTTTTGTAAAATATATTTACTTATCGTCATTCATGTATCATTTAGAATACTTTCAGTCATTCTAATAGATAAATTTTATGGGAGATCAGTGTAATGTCTCCAATAAAATATAAGTGATTAATGTATAATCAAATAATAGAAGAGAAGTTAGTGTAATATTAATAATGATAAATATCACATAAGTCATTGTAATTTATCCTTAAATGATTTTTAATCATAATAATCAATATTTAGTTGTATTTTTGAGAGGCTATTAGTGAGAGGATTAAATCTCGGTCAAAATGCACACACATACAGGAAGAGGTAGCAAGATTGGCACACAACCTTGCAACGCCAGGGTCTAAAGCAGTAAACTTAGGACAAATGCTGAATGTATGCACGACCAACGCATTAGCAAGGATAATGATAGGACGACGAGTGTTCAACGAAGGCAATGGTGGTTGTGATCCTAGGGCAGATGAGTTTAAGTCTACGGTGGTGGAATTTATGGTACTGGCTGGAGTTTTCGATATCAGTGACTTTATTCCCTCATTGGAATGGCTAGACCTTCAGGGAGTGAAAGCGAAAATGAAGAAGATACACAAGAGGTTTGATGCATTTTTTACTAGCATTATTGAGGAGCAAAAGGTTTCAAAGAATGAGAAACACCAAGACATGTTGAGTATGTTGTTGTCACTAAAAGAGGCTCCAAAGGATGAAGACAAACTTAGTGATACTGAGATCAAAGCATTACTTACGGTACGTACTTAAGATTTGATGCTACTTATGTTGTCACTAAATGCTGAGTATATTTTTTTTTAGCTCAGAGTATCCATCGATCGCAGTGTCTAATTTCTTCATTAAACAACTTTTGCAGAACATGTTCACGGCCGGGACAGACACATCATCAAGCACAACGGAGTGGGCAATTGCAGAACTAATCAAGAATTCAAGAATCATGTTAAGAGTTCAACAGGAATTAGACAAAGTTGTGGGCAAGGAGAGACATGTGAGGGAACAAGACATGCCTAACCTTCCTTATTTAGAGGCTGTGGTAAAAGAAACATTTCGCCTCCATCCACCAACACCTCTTTCTCTCCCACGAATTGCAGCAAAGAATTGTGAGATCTTCAACTACCACATCCCTAAAGGTGCAACTCTCTTGGTGAATGTTTGGGCCATAGCCCGTGACCCGAAGGAATGGGCCAGCCCATTGGAGTTCAGACCCGAAAGGTTCCTACCTGGTGGTGACAAGGCTGATGTTGATGTTAAGGGAACTGACTTTGAGGTGATACCCTTTGGTGCAGGACGTAGAATATGTGTTGGTATGAGTCTTGGCATCAGGATGGTTCAATTGATTGTTGCAACCCTGGCACATGCATTTGATTGGGAGTTGGAGAATGGGCAGAATCCAGAAAAGCTTAACATGGATGAAGCATATGGGATCACATTGCAAAGAGTTGTGCCCCTTTCTGTTCACCCTCGCCCTAGGCTTTCACCACATGTGTACTCATTGTCACCATCATCAAGTTGACTCGGATTTTAGCTTAATGTTACTTGTTTCCACCCCTCCCTCTTTTTATTGAAGCATGTCATCTTAATATGAAAAAGTTAGTACCCTACTTTATGAAAATTCAGAAGAGGGTTTAGTTGTTAGTGCAGTACCCAATTTGAGTTTTTTTTTAAGCAATTAATCAATTAAAGGGCACAAGGGTTGCGATCCATTACAGAGTCAAAGGTACAATACAAAATTACAAAGTGAATTAAAAGGAACAACACAAAAAAAGGCCAGAAACAGAGGCCAAACGCTGGGAAACGCACAGCACAAGCAAGAACAGGAAAATTGGCACCCAATTTGAGCTTGTATATATGTGAATATGTTCTATAGTTATGTGTGATGTTGAGAATATTTATGGACGATAGTTCAGCAATGTTTATATATGCTTCATTAATTGATGAGTGTGTGTTACCATAGTGTCTAATTCTGAAATGAAAAGAAGTCAATTTATGTGCTACTTTATCTGCATGAAGTCCCTCGTATAAGTTGGTTAAAAAACTTGATATATGAAAAGTGAAATTCTTGCACCCGCCGAGAAATCAAAGTTGTTGTAAGTGATACTCCACTTCATTTTTGTTTGGCTTAATTGCACTTTTGGTCCCCCAACTTTAGCCTTCTTGCGAAAATCGTTCCCAAACATCAAAATTAGTAAAAACCATCCCTGAAGTTTACACCTGGTTGCAAAATTGGTTTCCGTCACACTTCCGTGAGAAACTAACGTTTTCTGGGTAAAAAAAAATTAAAAACCCAAAAAATTCATAGAGTTTTCATCATCTTCAACAATCTTCATCATCAATTCATCATCTTCATTCAAAACTCAGAAAATCCCACAAATAAAAATTATCTCAACTTTTTTTTTGAAACCACATGCTCTAAATCAAAATAATTATGTTTAACAAGATTCACTGCAATTTACATGAAGATGTATGAAATGAACAAGCACAATCATGTTGAAGAGGCTTTTTATCCCTTTGTAATTTCTGCTCCTTACTCTTACAAAACTTGGTTAAACTTTCATCATGTCCTTCTTCCTTAACAAGAACCAAATAACACAAACCAAGCTTCTCTTCATCTTCCATCACCAACACCATGTGATCCTTCTTTCCATAGCCATGACTAACCACTATTCTTCACCTCATGAATCCATCTCCAAATAACCATTTCCTCAACCACACCAAACCAGAACCTCCCATTTCAACACTCAAAACAGAACCTCCCACTTCACCATTGAAACAATTCCAACATGAAGACACCACCTCTTCTCCCTGTCAATCGCCACAGCCATTCCCCAATCACCATAACCAAAAGGAAAAGATGAAAGGAAGAACAAAAACCCCAACATCGCGCACCACACAGAACTGAAACCACCATGCTATTAAGCCACATCTTAAAAACCCCCAATTTTCCCTATCACCCCAATCAGAGAAGAAGATGAAAGAAAACACCCCAACTGTCATAACCATCTCTCGGTCACCTTGGTTCTGATGTTTTCATTGTTTCCATCTCCCCATCGCCGTAGCCAGCTCCATTGTCGTCGCAAGGGTCGCCCCGACGCTCCATGGCATCGTCCTCACCGAGTCTCCATCGCCCCACCTCCTCGAACGCCGCCGCGTGTTCCAGCCGACTTCGTCGTCCCTCTCTCTCTATCTCCGTCGTCGGCTTCTCTCTCTCGCGTTTCTGAAGATCAGGTTTCTGAAGAACCCCGACCCCACCATCACCTGCAACCGATCGCAAGAAAGGCACCGCCATTGGCAAAGGATCTGGGTTCTTTTCGCGATTTGGGCTTGCTGGGTTTCGGAAGATAAAGAAGAAGATGTGGGAGGAAAATGAACGCGAGAAGAGAAGAGGAATGGGTGAGGAGAAGAGGAACGAAGAAGAGAAGAGAAGAAGAAGGTGAACGCGATTGAGGGACAGAGAGGAGAGGCAGAAGAAGATCGGCAGAGGAGATGGGGAGAGGAGAAGCTGTGAGGAACCCTAATCTTCCACTCCCTCTTGCTTACTAGGAAGATGAAGATCTGAAGAGCTTCCACTATTTTTTTTTCTTTATTTTTTAATTCATTTTTAACGGAATATTCTGTTAGTTTCTCACGGAAGTGTAACGGAAAACCAATTTTGCAACCAGGTGTAAACTGCAGGGATGGTTTTTGCTAATTTTGAAGTTTGGGGACGATTTTCGCAAGAAGGCTAAAGTTGGGGGACCAAAAGTGCAAGTAAGCCTTTTTGTTTAAAGTATATTCCACTCCACACGTTTTAAATTTTGAAACAAAATATTAGAATCTTTCACTGTGAGGCTAGCCTAGTCCAAAAACCTTACAAGCCAAAAAATTAGAAGCATTAATTTTCTCTCTGGGAATATGATATATAATGTACATGAATTAATATTTTATATTTAATTATATTAAAATTTTAATTATCAAGAAAAAAATTATGCTTTTAATTTTAATAATATTATTGTATAAATATTGAGAGTTGTTGTTGGGCGGCTTTGTTGTTAGTCTGGTTGTATAGTTTGGTTTTGAGAGTTTTTCTTTTGTTCCTTTGTGGCATTTTGTTGGGTTTGCATTAATTTGACCGTTGATCTCCCTTCTTTTTAAGGCAGGGCCATGTATTCTTGTGAATCGTGATATATATATATCTCTATATATATATATTATATTCTTTAAAAAAATATCCTTTTTCTAATTCCTAAATTATTTTTAATAATTTCTATAGAAAATTTTATAATTACTTTTTTATTTTTTAAAATTACAATTTTTATATATGTATATTTTCATGATAAATACTTTATGTAGTATGTTGGTGTAAAATTCCTTTACATATACATCTAATGATAGGTTATCACATTATATAATAAAATTTTAATTAAATTAAAATAAAAAAATGTAAGTGATTTTGAATATGTGTCCCTTAATGATAATGGGAATGTAAAGAAATTTTGCACCAATAGTAACTCAAATTAAAGGGAGTAAGGGACATCACATATTCATGAACATTTGAAACTTAATTACCTATATAGTCGGCTCATCCACCTATAATCATGGGGAGCACAAGAGGTGCCCTAATCAATTACAAAGATATCAGGAAATAGACATAATAGAAGGAAAATACATAGAGGAACTACAAGAACACTTGGAGTTCTTTAAAATAAGAACCAGTTCTTATATAAGCAACTTTATTTTATGAGTTCTTAGCATAAAACTTTTTTTTTTCTTTCTCATCAAAACTACTTTATTACTTTAGGAGTATGGTTTTATTGCTTTATGAAAAAAATATAAATAATGTGGTGTGGTGAGACCAGATGAATAGTGCTAAGAACTAAAAGTTAAGAACTTGTAGTTTAAGCAAAATATGCAACAATTGTTTGAGAATTGCTTAGAGCACATGTGGGCAGTACGAGTCATCGTGAATAGTGCTAATAACTAAAAATTAAGAATAGGGATGTCAATGGGTACGGGTGGACATGGATAGTATATACCCACCACCCGCTCTACATGTAAAAATTTATATCCATACCCGTTTCATACCAACATGGATATCCATTTAGTGGGTTTTAACCGGATTTTAAACTATCCGTGGATATCCATGGGCACCTGACACCCATGAACACAAATGAATTCACATATATTTGTTCAAAAGAAAATTATGTTAAATATAAAATTTAACACTGGACTTTACAGTCAATCAATGTGTAAAGGAAAATACTTATTTTCTACTCTTTTTTGGGTCTAAGTGCTTCTTTTTATCATTACCATTGTATAAGTTTACCTGAAAGAGAACTATAACTCAAACACAAATTCATTAGATATTTAATATACATCTATGTATATACATATAAAAGATATTTTAATATTTTATATATCGGGTGGGTATCCGTGGGTATGGATACATCAATATCCGTACCCGCCCCATTAATAAATGGATAGTGAAAATATCCATGAAATAAATCCGTGGATACCCGTGGGCATAAGTAATTTTACCCATAGCGGGATTTTATCCGCGGGTATCCACGGATGTGGGTAATTTTGACATCCCTAATTAAGAATCTAGGATGGAGATGCTCTAAGCACTTGATGGTAAGTTGAGTGAATTTTTTAGTCTTGGTCAAGGTTTCCCAAAGTCAATGGTTGCGAGGCATATCCCTCATTCAACAATTAGCGCACTAAGTGGTAGGACTTGACCAAAGAGTTTTTCCATTCACGGTGTGATTAATTAAGTAGCTACGAAATGCTATTTTTTTTTTATAAAAAAGTAATTGGTGCGTCAAGTTGCCTTTTACGCTTTGTTTGGTTTAGAAGAGAAAGAGAGAAGAGAGAAGATGAGTAGAAGGAAAATGTGAGAAATAGAGTAGATTTCGCCGGTGGTTTGGTATGATAGATATAGAAGAGAAATAATGAGGTAGAAAGTTGTAAGATTTTTCAAAAGAATTTTTTTTATCAAATATATAAAAAAAAATTACAGTAGCTATAAAAATAAGGTATGAAAAGGGGAAAAAGAAAAAAGTGCAACTCTCTCTCCATTTCTCTTCAAATTAAGGAGAAACTGAAAAGGTAGGTGGCCCTCCACCTCCGATCTCTCTCTTGCCATGATCATTCCATACCAAACAAGCTTCATTGTCTATCTTTCTCCTATACCACTATTTCATGATTCTCTCTTCCCAAAGTATCCCCTACCAAACAAAGCCTTAAGGTGAGGCACTTTCATGGGTGGTAGGTTTGAAATGAACCATGTTATTCTGTGTAGTTTATTAGGCAAGAGATACTTAATTTTGTGCTATAAATTTTTCTAGGGATGATTTATACCGTACTCCTTCTGCTATTTAATACAAGTACTGAATGAGGGGCACATTTGATCTTTCTATAAGAACTGAATGTAGTATATTGAATTCTGTAATATATTAATTATTTTTTAACAATATTATCCTTATTTAATTATGAAGTGTCAGATGGTGATGAGACAGTGTTGCACTGTCTTAGAGACTGTTCCTTTGCTCATGGGCTTCGACACAAAGGGAAGTTTGTTTTCTTTATCAGATGTGAAGGATTGGCTTCGTGGCTTGCTCCTTGCTGCTAATCCGCTGGTGATGTCGACGGTCTGGTGGGTGTGGCGTGTAAGGAACACCTGGTGTATAGATCAGAAATTGCTTCCTTGGCAGATGATGATTTCGAACATTAATGCAATGACTTCTGATATAGTGCACGTGATTGATACAACATATGGTGGCTCCATTCCGGTGCAGTGGACGCTAGAGCTTCAAGACAACATTGCGGTGAATGTCGATGGTAGCGTCAGAGGTGTGCCAAGCCGAGGTGGTTTTGGAGGTTGTTTTCGAAGTGACCAAGGACAGTGGAAGAGCGGTTTCTTTGGCTTCATGGATGATGCTTTCACCCTTCACCTTGAATTGCAAGCTTTGTTCCATGGTTTTTCCATTGCTTGAATCTGATTCCTTGGATGCAGTGACGCTGGTTAAGTCGATGCCTCCTTCTACTCATCTCTATGCTTCTCTGATCTAGGATATTAAAGATCTCCTATATTGGGCTTGGATGGTGAACCTTCACCATACTTTGAAGGAAGTGAATGCTTGTGCGGATTTTTTGGCTAAGCATGGAGCAGGTCAAGACGGGGCTTTGGTGGTGGTTGAGCAACCGATTCCTGATTTTAGGTTGCTTCTTCTCGCGGATATGTCGGGTGTCTCCTCTGTGAGGACGTAGTTTTTTTTCTCTTTTTTCAGATCATGTACCAAAAAAAAAATATATGTCACATTAATATCTTTCTTTTTTCGCTCTCCAACACTTACCTTTACATTGAAAATTGAGTTATGAGTAATTTTGGAATTATATCTGTATTTAAGATTAAATTAAATATAATTATTCAAATTAACAGAATTTCTTAAAAGAAAAGAATGTGAAGTACACCATTAAATATAAGACTACTTACAATGGAGGTGTTGAAAAAAAATTAAACAATTAAATGATTGCAATGGACAGTTGAATGGGGTTGAAAGTTAAGCTGGTTGAGAATTATTAAGCTGGTTGAATGAGGAGAGAGTGGGGGCCACTTAAAACACTTGACAAAATCTCATTGGTGGTTGTGATTTCCAAATTTTTATCCCATCTTAATTATTTGGGGTCAATTATTTCATAGTAAATTAATTTTATTTTTATTTATTTTTCACCAAAATTCAACATTTTTTTGTCTATAAATAGAGACTTGGTTCATTTGATTTGGACACAGAAAAAAAAACTACATTTTTTCCTCTAATTTTCTATTTAGCCTCCAATATACTTTTGTTTATAACTCTAAACATCTTTTTAGTGAAATGAATCCCAACAATAACCCTTTTAACACCCAAAATTCTAATTAAAAAATAAATTTCAAATAAATTATTAAATTAGAAAGAAAAAAAATAGCTCTTAATTATTTTAATTTAATTTCAATCGATAATTGTTATTAATATATAATCACAAAAATAAAAACATAAACGAAAATAAGAATATGAAATAAAAGTTGTGGGGTATGGTGTTGAATTTTATTAAACAAAATCATTGTAGTGACTAGTGAGTAAAAGTTGATTGTGAGTTGAATTATTAGATGAAAGAGAGAAAAAATGGTGTAAAGTGTAAAATCTAAAAAGTAAAAAAGAAAGGTGTTGAAAAAAAAAACCACTGTACAAAATCTAAGTAAAAAAATCATAAGTAAAAAAATATAATGAGCGCCCAAATCCCAACCACCAAACAACATTAAATAATAGAGTGGTCACGCCCCTAAATTAAGCAGACGTAAGTAGGATGATTTGTCTAGGATGATTTGTCAGTCTCCAGGCCAAGTGAAACTGTCTTGTTGGACACTAGTATATTAGCCCGTGCTTTGCACGGTGGGTAGTTTTGCACAGAATTTTGTTCACAAACAAAAATATTCATTAATAAAAGGTAACATATTCCATTGCACAGATCCATAGTATTAAGAGACAAAACAGAACATAACAAAAGTCATACAAAGTCATAAAGAAATAAACAGTAAATCATACAGGGCCTCCTATCTATTGGGTGTCATCGTGTATTAATACATCAATGACGCCAACTTTTTCACTCGTGAAAAAAAAGGTCAAAGAGTCACCCTCTTTTAACGCATGTAATTTGCAGAAAGCCCTCCAACCTTTACCAATCCTTGCATATGCCCGTTGTTCAAGAACTCCCAGTATTTTACAACGAACTTCGTTGCCAGTGGGACCTCTCAATATCCAGGTGTATAGTTCACCCTGGTGCAGATAGTCGTAAACATGAGCAGGCAAATTCTGCAAACACAACAATCACTATTAGGATCATTGTTTTATAAGTAAGAATAGCGAATAAATCGGTTACACCATACCATCTGACTTGTCTTTGATTGGTAATCTGAGAGTGTGCAGGAGAAAAAGCATGGATACAAAATCCAATCTCGATCCTGAGATGTTTTCATGTCTTTGAAGTCTGATACTGTGTGGTTTGCAACAACAATCGACGGGGGAGGGAGAGTTATAACTGGAGGTGGAGGTGAAGGCAGGTAACATACTTCGTCAATACCTTCATTGTATATAAATAAATCAAAGTTCGAACCACCCTTGTATTTCAGAAGACACCAGTTGAGTCCTTCCAAAGAATAATACTTGCGGATTTCCAATAACCCTTGAGATAAAAAAGGCTTTTCAGAATTTCTTTCATACGAAACCAAATGCATAATTCCAATGGGATCATACAACCTCCACTGCTGGGTTAGTTCATGTTCAAATTGGGCAGCAAATCTGGGTGCAACGAATGCTAGTTCCTGAACAATGAAAATAAGTTATAACTAATTACATTATGCCAAAAAATAATTAATATACATAATGGTAGTCACCTGCCCAGGTAATGAAAGAATGACAATTGAATCTCCAGTTCCTAGAAGATCATCTCCGAAATTCAGCTCCATTTTACAGAGTTGTTTTCAGAACCTTGCAAATTACTTCAATGCAATCCTCTTTGTGTAAGGCTGAATATAAATACTGGACCATAGCCTAAGGTACTATATTATGACCGAAAATACTGTAACAACCAAATTGGTAGCTAATTTACATTTATCTAAGAAAACTTTAAATTTGGTATAAAATATGCATAAGACTGTATGTTCTTTTGTTAAATTAATTTTTTTTTTGAATTTTAACGACGGTATGTTCTTGAATCAACATGAAGGCACTATAGTAGGAAAGAGTAATGATATATATATATATATATATCTCATTTTTTAAACACTCTATTTCCACCCCTTTTTATTTCTATCTCTCTCATCTTATCATCTATCACATCATATCTTTTATCAACTATACTTTTATTTCCATCTCTCTTACCATTCCACCTCTCCACCTTAAAAAAGAGTTTACTCAAATAGGAAATTCAACATTAAATATATGGTGTGAGACATTGGATTAAAGCTCAAACCTACCAACGTACTCCATAATAAATGGAAGTTGCAAAAAATCTTTAAAGTTGTATGTGTAACTATATGAAAAAATGAAGAGAAGGAACACTTGTATAGAGTAATCAAAGAGTAATTGCTAGCTTCC
Source organism: Lotus japonicus (assembly GCF_012489685.1). Lineage (NCBI taxonomy): Eukaryota > Viridiplantae > Streptophyta > Magnoliopsida > Fabales > Fabaceae > Lotus > Lotus japonicus. Next base: position 60,798,761 of record NC_080044.1, read on the forward strand.
CAATGTATAACCCCCCATCTATATCCAAATCCAAATCCAGACATTTATAATGTCATAAATGAAACACAACGCAACCCATTCATCCAAATCTACTATTGTCATGATATACAATATACTAAATCTAGACAGACATTGACTAATGCAAGAAATCCTCCATGGTGTGCTCTGCACACGCGAGGTTGTCTCATCAGCCGCACACTGCTCTGAAGTGTCAGAAGAATAATTGCCGAAGTGTAAGTTCTTAATTTCTGGTACTATACACAAAAAATGTTAGGTGACTCAACCGTCAGTTTATTCGAAGCTTCGGCCGGATTCTTGAGGCAGAGGGGTCTTTAAAATTTTCCAAGTAATTGAGCACAGGAGGCGGGGTTGGAAAATAAAGCCTTAAATGCAAGGGCATACAACAACTACCCTTCGTATTTGTAGGTGGCTTACTTTTAATATTTCTATCCTTCAATTAACAATAATGTTTTATTCGCCAAACATTTCCACCTCCACCTTAGGAGGTAGTGAAGGAATGAGAGAGAAATTAGTGATATGATATGTAATGTGACAGGAAATGCAGAGAGAGATAGGAAGAAAAATAGGTGGAAATGAGATGGAAGAGAAAATGAGGTGTGTATATATCATTACTCTTCAATTAATCATATAATATAAAATGCATTAAAGAAAGAAAGTTAAAAAAATTTCTATTCAACTTCCAATATACATCCACTTATTAGTAATTATTAATTAGTGATTGTTAAACTTTTCAAATTCTAATATTTTAAATTAAATATTAATATTATTTTAATTTTAATTATTAATTTCTACATGAGGGAAATTTAACTGAAATTGACTAACTTTACATTAACAAAAATATTAGATTTATTTCTGCTTCCTAAATTTGATTATTCCTGCTTCCTAAAAAAAATATTAGATAGTTAATAGTATTTTTATACTTCTTTTTAATTTTAAGACTTTATAATTTTTTATATATTAAAATTAAAATTAATTTTATAATAATTATACATCATAGGTTGAGGAATTTTTAAAAAATAACAAATAAAACTTATTAATATTTTTTACACTACTTACTAAAATGTAAAAGTTACTTTTAATTAACCTTTGTATTAACATTTTCCTTTGTAATAAATAAATTAAATTAAAATATTAAAAATGAATCAATTTTTCTAAGTCATTAGCTATTCAACTACCTACAAAAATGTATAACACAATTGAAATTTTGTTATAAATACACCAAAAAACTAAAAAAAAAAAATTATTTGTATTATATACATTAAACTAAACTAAAAATTGATCAATAAATTTTTTAGATCAATTATTTATTCAATTAGTTTAAATATTTTTGTTTTATCCTTTTTTATTTTTGTAATTTTAATATTATAATTCTAAGTTTTGAAAATTAAATTTTAGTATTCGTTTATTAATTCTGTAATTTTTGTTATTATTGACTGTAAATAGAACAATCAATTGATGAAGGTACCAAGCCAATAATTTGATTCCAGCAAATTTGTTTTCAATATTGCATATCACGTGAGTTTTTAGAGATGAGGGTATAATTGGGAAGTCAACAAAAAATGGAGATGCACAGCCAACTCTCTTCGCAAATAAGAGAGACTGGAAAAAGTAGGTGTGGCCCACCAAAACTCATCTCTCTCTTCTTGGTGGCTTCAAACCAAACGGAGGTGGATTGAGTTTCTCTTCTCCATCTCTCTCTCTTCCTCCTCTCTCTTTGCTAACTCTCTTCCACCAAACACATGTTTTAGAGATGAGGGTATAATTGGGAAGTCAACTAAAAATGGAGATGCACAGCCAACTCTCTTCGCAAATAAGAGAGACTGGAAAAAGTAGGTGTGGCCCACCAAAACTCATCTCTCTCTTCTTGGTGGCTTCAAACCAAACGGAAGTGGATTGAGTTTCTCTTCTCCATCTCTCTCTCTTCCTCATCTCTCTTTGCTAACTCTCTTCCACCAAACACAGCGTAAAAGTGCCAAAAATAAGAAAAAACTAATTTAACGCCCAATAAATAGTATGTTAGCGCAACTTCAATTATCAAAGTGCTAGTGCTATGGGTTTAGGTAGTTTACGGGATGAAATTATTGAACTTAATTGTTGTCTTAGACAAATTAGCTCTAGAGTGAAGATTTAGTAATATATTACGGCCTTTAATAAAACAAACCAAATTGTTAATATACTATGTTCCTCGTCAAACTGCATGAAATCTATATGAGTAACCAACATGTTGATGCATGTTATTTATAGTAAATTCATTTCATTAGTCATCTACTTGTACTCACACTCCTACTGTAAATGTAAATTGATAATGATAATTTCTTAGGATAAAGGCTTTTATACGAAGAAAGTAATCAATCTAGTTAGATTCTTAGAGCCTTTGTGTTAGAACTTAACTACTCAAATTGTTTAACTGAAGATATTTGTAGTCAGTTAAAATTTTAAAGTTACTAAACAGGGCCATTGAATTTTGCATTTAGGCAATTTAGTGTTTCTATGTCGTTCACTAATTTTATTCAACCAACAACATAATGCACCCCACTATTTATATCTGATCTTCACAACTTATCAAATCTCAAAGGGAAATTCCACATATACTTTCACTTCACATTGCACTGGCATTTAAAACCGTAAGAGATCATGCGACCAGAATATTGCATTGGCGATTGTAATAATTTATTCAATGTAATAATTTATTCAATCCAAATGAAAATAATTTATCTTTTAAAAACACAAAGTTGACGATGCAAACAACATTAGTTTTATTCATAATCATAGCCAAATTATAAGGATCTGGCATTTCTTGGAACACACGACGATATAACACAAATGCAACATGAAACTGAAAATCAAAAGTACATAACAGGGATAAACAACATACTGCAAGCATACAATGCGGTCTTGCAACATAAACATGGACTTAATATTTGGACATGAAACAGATGCATCGTCAATATGATATGTATCATATCTTATCCTTCTTCGACTTTGGAAACACTTTCTTCTTCCTGTTGGACAGAACATGAACAGATTCGTGGTCAGGGGAGGGACTCCTTTTAGGACTAATGGTATCCTGAGTATTTGCATCCAAGTCAGTGGTTGGAATGTCAGCAGCCAATTCAGACTTTGCATCCTTGTCACTGGAAACAACAACAAATTCCTCCAGCAAATCCTAAGAAAATAAAAGGAAACAAATTAATTTTCAATCATTCTGTATGCTAGGTTCACAAATATGACCCCCGATAAAAGTAACTCAGTGAATACCTTTCCTATGTCCTCATTCCCCAGGACTTCAGTGTTGAGTGTGGACTGAGGGGTCAGCAGGTCACGACTAGAAGATGCCCCAACCTTTATCCCGTATTCATTCATATCAGCTCCAGCATTAGGTAAATAAGTATAACAAAAATAAGGGAGATAAACACGTACACTAAGATCTAACTGCAAATGTTTGAACTGCTCGATAATGGACTCATCAGTGCAAACGCGCTTAACACGATAGGAAGTCTCAAATCTGGACCTATCAAACCTCTGTCCCTGGAAATTCTTCACCTCAATTTTAAACAGGGCAGATCTTCCAACCACAGTGGACAATTCAACAGGCATCCCAATTCCACCTTCATTCTATAAATGCAACAAAATCAAATGCAATGCACGAATGCAAGCCATAAATATAACGACATTAACCGGGAGGAAATCACTAAATCATTAATGTACCCTGTCACATGATTCAACCATCTCAGTGCATGTTTTCCCAAGTAGTGATGTGGCTTCCTTGTCAAAGAGGACTAAATTAGCACTGCCAGAGTTATCTTCAACCCTCACTTGAAGACGGAACCTATGTACACATTACAGTAAAACTCGTCACAAATTGTAGAAATATAATATCCTAAACAATAATAGGATTACAACTTAAGCAAACCCACCTTGGGTAAACAGCCATAACATGGCGATTACATCCCTCGCAGAAAAACATCTTTTCGTTAGCATACACTTTACGACTGCATCTACAGGCAGTATACCACCAGTCCACACCTTCTTCCATAGGGAGTATGGTTCCGTAGACAACACAAACACAGTCCTACGAAGAAAACATTACAATGAGCAGATACTGAGCTGATTTGGGCAAAAAATCAACAAACCAAAAACAAAAATGACTCTTTTACCTTCTTAATATTAACCAGTTCAGCAATGGACTTGCTGCTAGTCAAAACCAAAAAATCCTCTTCCCCAGATACGGTTTTGGAATCAGACAACTGGCTTAGGGAATGGGATGCACTCGCATTAGCTTCTAAGTAACTGGCAATGAAAGAGGCATTTTAGATCATCAAATTCATTCACTTGCTACAAATCAGCTTACTAATCATATTAAATCCATACTTTGATTTCAAGACTTTTGCCATAGGAACATCAGGGTCAAACAATATTTTGGTAGCACCATGTACATTCTGCAGACTGTTGTTCCCCTGGAACGATTTCACTTTGGCAAACTGGATAATGACCACTGGGTTGTTGAGTTCACCATTTCCAAGAAAATTAGCCAATTCATCAACATAAGCGCCAAACAGGGCACACTCAACCCTCAGCCTGTTAACAGGTAATTATGAGTACTAAAAATATTTTGGTTAAAGATATCACACTTATTTGATCAAATTACCCTGCAGCCTCAATCTCAATGACATTCATCTTTGATTTCTTTCCATTAGTTACAATCTCCCTCTCGACTCCGACACCTGTCAAAATGCCAATGACATCTGGAAACATATTTGATAACCAGTAACATAAGTCACAGAATTGATTTATGTAAAATTTTGGAAAAAATATCACAGGTATAAAGTATTACCAATCAAATAAGCAGAATAATAGCTAAGGCTAAAATGTCAGCAATTGATACAAAGCTGTAGGGAAACGCATCAATAGTCATTTGGGGCATGTGGCGCACTTCAGTGTTATACATGAAACAGAGCTTGTAATTGTGTCTGGTAGTTTTATAATCCCCACTGCTATCCACTAAGACGAAAGAAGACAAACTGTAGACATTGCCCTCAACCAGTAACTTCTCAAACTTGTACATCAACGTCTTCTTAATAATCGCATGGATCTTGGAACCCTGTCATGTATAACAACATCCAATCGTTACCATGATTAACGGAAAAATAAACTCAATTTAAAAACATAATATTACTACCATACCTTGTCATCCATCAGCACCAACTCAAGAGAAAGGGGAAGCTTCGAAGTGGAAAACCCTTGACTGTACCAAATTCGAACCACCTTAACCAGAATCCTCCAATGTTGCTTCCCAGAACGCAGCTCATCAACATTGTGGTAAACAAACTCCATACCGGATCACGAAAGATTCAGGTGAACTTGGGCAATTAACCGGAATTGAATCAGGAAGGAATGGTGTGCATTTTGGATGATCACGTGAAGGTTATTTATAACCCAGCGAACCATATGCAAGAGTAGGAATCATATTAAAATGTGGGACAAAACATATAACTACTTTGACAATAGAAACATAACACAGTCAAAACATATACATATACAAAGTGGGACAAATCATATAACTCCATTGAATTAAGGAAAACCGAAAGCTGGTTGCTGATGTGACGCGTGGCAATTTGCTGTGGTAAGGACACGTCGTTATTTTGTCGTTGGAAGAGGCTTGTGTTTTGTATCTAGTATAGATTCGATTTCCACAGTTTCTACCCAAAAAAAAAGTTATATTTCACTTTTATACTATTTCTTATATAATAAATATCTTAATTGTTTTTGTTTGTTGTATTATTGAAATCAACCTAATGGCTAGCATAAAACCAACCCTAATTCCCACTATTTAGTGTGGCTAAGTTGATGTAACGCGTGGATTTTAAATTCTGCATCATTTAGTTTTTTTTACATTAAAAAGATAAATTGCACCTGTCAGAAAGCGATTTATAAACCTCTTCTGCCCAACTCATATGTCATTCAGCTCCTACCACTTAAGCTATCATTTAGTAACTATAGTGCATGTCGAATTATTATTAATTAATGTTTTCCTAATCGCGGTTAATATCACCCCTCAACGCAACCACATGTTGTTTATTAATGACAGTTCTAAACTAACACTAAATTTAGGAAGCAACCAACGCAACACCTGTACATATGTTGTTCATTAATGACAATTCTAAACTGACACTAAATACAAAAAAACAGTCAACGCAACGCTCGTATACTATTTATTAATGATGGTTCTAATTAAAAAATATTAAATTCAAAAAGAAGAAAGAGGAGGGAAAACAACCAATCATTTATAATAGAACGAATGGAAATTGAACGTGTACATGGGCCTTAGTGCATAACGAATATATTCATCAAGGTTCTGAAAGGCCTACATGTGCTTGAAAGAGGAAGTGGTTCACCCTTTTAAATAAGGAGGCAATTATTGCTTAAGAGCCAACCGATGCAAATGAGTTCGGCTCGAGTCAAAACTACTAGGCCAATAAGGAGAAGCAACTTCCAACACTCACGATGGCAAATACTTGTAAAAATCGAAAAATGTTGGCAATGACAAGGGTTGTTAATTGTTGTATTTTAGCCAAAATTGCTTCTATAAATCGAGGAAGAGTTATTTGTATAAACACACACACAACCAATAAATCAATACTACAAATTTACTGCATTTGTCTTTGCTTTTTACTTTCATGTCTTTAGTTTAGTAACCTTTATCATGTCTTTATTTTAGTTTAGTAACCTTTATCACTAATACAAACTTCTCAATAGCGATCAATAACAGTTTTTTACAGTGTTTTAGAACCTACATTAAGAAAAAAGTATCTTCATCGTGTAATCACTTGATTGAATAATCGTTACTATTGTTTTTCTACAGCTGACTCACACACTGCTACTTAATTAGTCCATTATTTGTAAACCAACATTAATTAAATAAATTTAAATGGTATGGCGTGTATATATATAAATATAGAAAGCATTTGATACGGACTATTGCCATGTTCATATGAGAGAGCACTGATCTCATGTTGTTGGATTTATTAATAAATTGTCTTTTGTTTCTGAAAAAAAATACATAAATTAAATATAAAGAAATGTGACAAGCTCAACTGCATATTAAAAAAAAATATAATAATTAATAAATCACCCTCTCAGTTATTTACATATAAAAATTATTAAAATGATTTGTTTTGAACTTTTGATTGATTGTTTACATTATCCATAAATCACAGGGTAATGAAACAAAAATTAATCGAAAAAATAGTGACAGAAAGAAATTCTCTCTCTAACTCTTGCCATATATTGTTATTAATGAGGTTGTTGTTGTAAATAGCTCATACAATAAGACCCCGTTTGGAAGAGTTTATTTGAGCTTATCTGATAGCATAAACGCTTATGTCAGTGTTTGAGAGAGCTTACACAAACAACTTATGACCTACCATAAGCTGTTTTGAGCTTATTTTCATAAGCTATTCAGGATAGCTTATGAAAAACAACTTATGCTTATGTATAGTTTATTTTCAATTTATTTTAATAAATATTTTAAAATAGCTTATGAATAAACACTTATATCATAAGCGCTTATGATCATATATAAGCAATTAACTAAGATGTTTTCCCAAACGTGGCCTAATATCATGAAGCAAATGCTGAACCGAGGGAGAGGTTTGGAGACAATCTATGGTTGTTAAGGTGTTAAATACTTATTTTTTAAAAATAAATATATTCGTACTAATTAAAATAGTTAACAAAGGGTAGCAATAGCATTATTCTACACAAAAAATATTCTCTTAAACGAAGGTATTAGTGCGTGGATTGGAGCTCGAGATCAGCCTCATGAAACATATACACTTGAATTAATAATGTTACTTTCATACTTCTTTTTGAGGTGGAGAGATGTGGAATGATGAGAGAGATAGAAAGAAAAGAAAAAGTAAGAAAGAGATAGTATAATATGTGATAGATAATATAATGAAAGAGATAGAAATAAAAAGAGATGAAATTTCCGTGGAAATGAAATGTTTAAAAGATGAGGAGTATATATATATATATATATATATATATATATATATATATATATATATATATATATATATCATTTTTTTGCCAAGGAGTGTATATATCATTATTGGAGTTGAATGGAGAGAAAATTAAACACTAGAGATCCAGGAGACCAGCATAGAGTCACTCTAAAATAAGTGCTCCATAAGATCTTTCTGAGAACCCAGAACCAGCTGCTACCTCATGTACCGATCCAAGTTAGGTAACACTCTATTTTTGTAGCGTGCTATATGGAAACTTGAAAAGTGAAGCTACAATGCACACATAATGTTTTTTTTTTTATAAGCTACAATGCGCACATAATGTATATATAGTGTTATAACCACCGCCTTTTAACAAGTCCTATCCAACATTTAATTTATAGCAATAATAATCATGGTACGTTTTTTTTCCTTTTCTAGAAAAAACCATAATGCACTGAGAATGGAAACATACACTGTTGAAAGATTTTTCTTTTACATTAGCTAATTAAAGATATGAAAAAATTATCTAATTTAATAATTTGATTTAACACATTTTAAAAATCTAATAGGTCGCTAATAGGGTAGAAAAGTTCACTATGTGCATCAAAATTAATTTTTCCCCACCACAATAAACAAATGTGAGATAATGAAAATCAAATACTAATCACTAATTAATAAAAAAACTGAATTAATCGTTTCTTTCACGTTTCCTCTTAATCAACTTGTTGCTTAATATGTGCCTTTGATTAACATGATGAAACAATCTTAATGAGATAATCAAGTTGATACAGGATTAATGAGTCAATCGTAATAATACAGTTTTACTACCATTAATTACCATTGACTATTAGGCTTAATGGTTATTAAGTCTACCGATTCCTTCTGATTTCTTTGGTCTTGTAAATACAGTTTCAATGCTTATATAGTCGATGAAACAAAACAGTTTTGTGTGGGATTCGAAAGTTGATCTTGATTTTACTCCTCCTTCATCCTCTTTGCGTCTTTCGTGTTTTGGACAATATTTTGTGAAGATTCCATTGTATTATGCGTGTACGGTTTAAAATGTGATTGTGTTAACTTTAATTTGGAGACAAAACTAGCAGTTAAAATTTGCACTGAAATCCGTATAAAATTTTACTTTATGGCAGTGGTTCACCAGTAACCACGACACGATATCTCAATCTATTCTATTTTGAGTATTTTCCAACAAGAAATAGTGAAATACAATAATATAAACTCCCCACTTAGAACACAAACCGCGAGTGAGAGTCAGTGAGACGGTGAAATATCTTACTGAATATATCATCATATTAATTAGTAGGTTATATAGCAGGATCGATCTCTCACTTTCCAATATTCTTTTTTTGTCCGGCCACTTGGTGTTTTAATTTATTGAGGCTTCATTTTCTTTTTCTATATCTCACCATATATATTCTTTATTTATTTTACAAAATATTATAATATTTTTTCCTATATATATCACCATATTCTTTAGAGGAGGATATTGCACTAGCACATGCACGCTAGCTAGCTAAAAACATGTGTCCATGGGTTGTTATTGCCGTTGCCACCATTGTGGCAGCGATCCTCATTTCTCGGCTGTTGAATCTCATAACTCAACCCTCCTCCCCTCTCCCACCAGGGCCACGGCCATGGCCCATCGTCGGAAACTTCCCTCACATGGGCGCCGAACCGCACAAGGCCCTCGCCGCCTTGGCTGGCAAACACGGCCCTCTCATGCACCTGCGCTTGGGCTTTGTCCATGTAGTGGTGGCCGCTTCCGCCTCCGTGGCGGAGCAGTTCTTGAAGGTTCATGATGCCAATTTCTCCAGCCGCCCGCCGAACGCCGGCGCCAAATACATGGCCTATAACTACCAGGATCTTGTGTTTGCTCCTTACGGCCCGCGGTGGCGGTTGCTCCGGAAAATAACCAACCTCCACATGTTCTCTACCAAGGCTTTGGATGATTTCAGACACATGAGACAAGTAAGTAATTAACCTCTTATCTAGTTTTTGAGAAACAAAAATGTTTCATGAACACTATGAAATACAGAAAGAAACGAAATATAAGTGATAAATGAAATATATAATTTGACTAAACAAGAAGAATGAAATGAAGAAAATAATTTAATGTATGGAAGGTGTGCTGTTGCTGTTTGTGATTTATCATGATAATAATAGAGTCGGTTTGAGAAACTAACGTGAAAGTTAAGAAATGAGTTCAAGAGATTCGTGTGTGTGTTTAATGCTACATAAATAGAAATTCAATGAGATTTTGATTTCCGGCCTCTTTTAGCATGGAGATCCAGGGTCCCCCACACACACATGAGATGTCACGGTAGAGAACATTTCTTTTGTGATAGTTAAAGAATACGACAAAAAGTATACATAAAATTAAAAATTATGACAAAAGCTTAAGTTATTCGTTACATATACTACACATCAATGAATAATTATTTGTTGACACCTCATTTTTGAGGTGGAATGAGGTGGATGAGGAGAGAGATAAGAAGAAATGAAAAAAAGTAAGAGAGAGAAAGTATAAGATGTGATAAATGATAAGAGGAGAGAGATAAAAATAAAAATATATGAAAATAAAGTGTATAAAAAAAAAGGTATGTATATATCATTGCTGCACATGAATGATTATATTGGATTTAGCACTCTCACCTCTTACACAAACTCCATCAGCTACTGGCAAGTCCAGCTCTAGTTTGAGTAGTTTCCCTTTGAGGCAATTCATTAAACACCACCTGAGAGTTCATGTGAATTCTTGTAGCATCACAGCGCCAAAAGATCAGATTAGTGTTCCACCCAAAGCACAGAATTAAGCATGTTAACACTATCTAATTTCCAGTTCAAAGATCACATTGATTTGATTCAAAATCATGTGATCGATCACTAAAATAGTATTGCTTTTTTTTAATAGTTTTATAGTATATATGGACAGACTTATTTCTTTAAAATTACAATATACAAAACTTTATTGTAAATATAATATTCAGTATAAGATGTACCCAGATTTAACATGAAAATCCGTAACAAAACAAAGATTAAAAATAACTAGTGGAATTGCGTTCTCAACATATAAAAGGGCCGTTGCTAGCTGTTTGGCTTCTTCTGCAGCGTCCTTTTCCCACGCTTGGTGGCTCTTTTCTCTTGATTCTGTTTTTCTTTTCTGGGTCTGGTGCCTCATACTCTGTTTTCCCTGTTGCTGTATTGTTTATCCATTCAATAATTTTTTTTTTGTTTTCAAAAAAATAAAATACTTATATATAATATTTCCCTCAACTATCACAACATGATGGACTTACTATTTGTTTTTTCTTAAAAATATATAGGTCAATGACTTATTTTGTCTTATGTTGACAACAATGGTTGAAGTTTTTCGATTAGATTATTTTGGGGACAAATTTTTTTTAGTGAACAGTTTTGTATAATTAACAAAGGTTTTAAAAATGTAAACAGTAATCTTTCATCTTCAAAATTAGGGAGGTTAAAATTCAACTTTTTTAAAAGAAAAGAAGTGGTGGTGGAAAGTATAGAACTCTAAAACATTCGATCATAATCTTTTTTTACTATATATTAAGAACTAAGTATCCAAAAAAATTTAAGTTGTAGAGTGAAAAACTCTAAAATTTTCCATTTCTAACACGTCGAACATGAAGTGATGGGAAAAGTATGCAGGTGGGTTTATAAGAACCGCACTTACTTTAGAAAGAAATATTGAAGGATGTTTTTTCACACACCCTAAAATTACTAATTACACATTTAATAATTTTCAAAATTTAATTTTTTATAATACTCTAAATTAAGAATATTAATTATGTTATGAACTAAAATTTTCTAAAACAAATGTTCAAATATTATTGGGTTTTAAAATTTAGTAGCTTGGGATTAAAACAACCGGCTAAAAATTAAATTAATCTCCCTCACAACTGAAGCACATTTGCTGCTTATGATATCGATGAACATTTTTATATTTGACCATAAGGAATTGAATAAGTTTAGTTGGTATCCACTCACAATATTTTTTTTACGGTATTAAATTTCAATTTAGTAGTGATATGATAAAATAATTAGTCATGATTAGTTTATTATGAAATGGTGCAAATCAATATTAAAACAAACAACACCAAAGTTTAAATCTATCATTTCATGTCGCAGATACTACTTATCAGCATTTCTGATTAGCAAATATATATTTTAGTTTTAGTTGTGAATGTGCTATTAGCAAATGCCATAGCATTTTGAACATATGTGATGTGTTTTTTAGGCAAATGTTGGTAAATTAGTCTCTTCTCAGAGTTTAAATCTGAGAGTTTTTACCCCTAATCTTATTCAACTTTTATATCCCTTAACATTTATCACTTGAGCTAATCCTCGAAAACTTGAATATGTCATGGTGACATTTTAATTTTGTTTATGTTTCAACTATAATCCAGAAACACTATTTTTACATATATACTTTTACTTTTTTATTTTAATTATATCATTCATTAAATATTTTATTTTCTTACTCTATTTTTTCCTAATATAATGAGTGTAGCCGAGCAATAGAAGATTGATCAATGAAAATTTTCAGTTTCCAAGAATTAAGAATAAACTCTAAAATCCTTAATTTAAGAGACAAAGTTCTCAATCTCATCAACCCTTATCGTATTCCCCTAGCTATCTCTTTTCTTCTTCTCCCTTTTCGATCTATACATGGGCCATGGATGTCAACTTCGTATCTATACAAATAGGCCAAACATGGATGTCAACTTCGTTTCTCTATTTGCAGAAGACCAAAATATACAAAGTGTTTGCAAACTTTCTGAACTATGGACTATGACGTGTACTATTTCATTTGTTCTTTCTACCTTTTTCTCGGAGATACGACAATTTGTTCTGAAACCGACGCTTAGTTGTTCTGAAACCACATACTCCACCAACCTAAGTCACAACGTCGTTCTGTCAAACACACACAAAGTCCTTATTCCTTGGATATGTTCGTCATGCATTAATAATATTGCACTCTAGAGCTTACATTTAATCAATAATATGCTTATGACTTTTTTTCTTTGTTAATCTATTTGTTGCGGATCGGAACTCTCTCTTAATTTTTTTTTCTTAATTGCACTTTTTGGCACATTTAGTTAAGACTCTGTATGGTTCTAGGACTTGTAGTTTTTTCAAGCTAATGAAGATCATGTACTTTTAAAATAAAAGTGCCCACAGCACATATTTTTGAACACACTCTTTCACACTCCTTATAATGATTTATTTACAAAATAGTTAATACAGTAACTAAAATCACACATTAATAAAAGTTATTAATAGAATTAATTGCAAAACTTAAAAATTTGAGGGACCGAATTCACTAAAAATATTACAAGGAGTCAAAAAAATCATACATTATCTATAATATAAAGACCAAAAGTGCAACTTAACTCTTGATTTGTAGTACCACTTCTTTTATAATTCCATCACATATTTCATCTTTTATTTAATCACGCTCATTAGGTGTGAAATTATTAGGATTTGCATAAAATAGACAAATTTGACCTATTGTCTGTTTTATACTTTTTTTAGGCTTAGTTGCTGATAAGTTATATTAATAAATAAAAATTAGCATATTGCTTTGCGATGATAAAAGTTCTACAAATGTAAATAAAATAATATTTCATCTTTAAAACTAGGCCTTTTTTTGTCCATTAGAAAATAGGGCTAGCTAGTTGTATACGTGGGTTTATTACAACCGGGCCAGCGGAGAACTCTAGTACATCCCTCAAGTAAAACTATGACGCTTGGTGTTCTTAAACCACAAACTCCACCAACCTTTACCTACGTTGTTAATAAGGCCACAACGTCAAAAGAACAACGTTGTCCTTGTCAAACACTCAAATTTAAAGTCCAATATCCCCAAACTTCGTTCCTCATGCATTAATTCCATTCTAGATCGAGCTTCCATATAATCAATACTAACTAGATTTATGCGTAAATTAATTAAGATTAATTTGTTGTTATTGATTCATATCATCACTAAATCAGGATTACCCGCTACTTTCTACATTTCAAATTTTTTGTCCTTTGGCCACCAATCTCCACGGAGAAAAAGACCTCACGTGACTAATCTGGCTCGGGATATAGTAGTGATGTCCATGACCACAAAAATTATTTTTTATCTCAGAGGGGATCGAACCCGGGCCAGAAGCCTAGGCGAAATCCCTTAAGGAAATACACATTCTACACTTGTGTACCACCCCTTGTGGTTAATTTTTTTTTGTTTAAAGTTGTGCACACAATTTAAGAGTTCATTAATTAATATATAATTCAACCAAAATATTCTTATTTAAAATTGAGTTATATTAAAGAAAGAGAATAATAGTTATTGATTTTAAAATTTATGAGAAATGTGATAGATAAAAATATGAAGTTGTAGATAAGAATATAAGTGAATACCAATAGCCTTGATGAATTTCTAAAATAATAAAGTTTTAGCAAATAAGGCTATGTTTGGCATGTTTAGCTGATAAGCTAGCTGAAAGCTGAAAAGCTAGCTGAAAGCTTATAAGCTAGCTGATAGCTGAAAGCTGAAAAACTACGTGATTGAAACAAAAGTGTTTGGTAGAACTAGCTATTAAACAAGCTGAAATTGTAAAATGACATAAAAGGACATACTTGTATAATTATTTTTATATTTAACATTACTTTATTTTCACATTAATACCAATATGATATTAATATTAAAATTATTATCACTTTAAATATTTTTATTAGCTACAGTTATATATCATCTTAAAAATATAATATTTATTTTTATTAATATAATATTTATAATACTTGTGGTGCGCAGCGGTGTGGCGGGAATGGTGGCGGAAACTGCATACGTAAGTGTGAGGGGAAAATAAGTTTAGTGTTTTTATAAATATATAAGGGTAATGGTAGAATTTTAATAAAATAATAAGGATAAAAATGAGAATAAATTTAATAAGCTATAAGCTACCTGAGATAGCTTATAGCTTAAAGCTTTAAGCTACTAAAATAAACTCATTCACCAAACACTTTTGAAGAGCTTTTAAGCTAGTCAAATAAGCTTTAAGCTAGTCAAATAAGCTATAAGCTAGCTGAAATGACATGCCAAACATAGCCTAAGTGAAAAGCTAAATCAGCAAATACTAAGTAATTTATTAATTGATTAGATTTATGGAATTATTGTTTTATATTTATATAAATAGCTTAACAAATACTCCCTCCGTTCCTATTTATCTGCCCAGGAAGAGAAGGTTCACACAAATGCAAGCCATAAATATAACGACATTAACCGGGAGGAAATCACTAAATCATTAATGTACCCTGTCACATGATTCAACCATCTCAGTGCATGTTTTCCCAAGTAGTGATGTGGCTTCCTTGTCAAAGAGGACTAAATTAGCACTGCCAGAGTTATCTTCAACCCTCACTTGAAGACGGAACCTATGTACACATTACAGTAAAACTCGTCACAAATTGTAGAAATATAATATCCTAAACAATAATAGGATTACAACTTAAGCAAACCCACCTTGGGTAAACAGCCATAACATGGCGATTACATCCCTCGCAGAAAAACATCTTTTCGTTAGCATACACTTTACGACTGCATCTACAGGCAGTATACCACCAGTCCACACCTTCTTCCATAGGGAGTATGGTTCCGTAGACAACACAAACACAGTCCTACGAAGAAAACATTACAATGAGCAGATACTGAGCTGATTTGGGCAAAAAATCAACAAACCAAAAACAAAAATGACTATTTTACCTTCTTAATATTAACCAGTTCAGCAATGGACTTGCTGCTAGTCAAAACCAAAAAATCCTCTTCCCCAGATACGGTTTTGGAATCAGACAACTGGCTTAGGGAATGGGATGCACTCGCATTAGCTTCTAAGTAACTGGCAATGAAAGAGGCATTTTAGATCATCAAATTCATTCACTTGCTACAAATCAGCTTACTAATCATATTAAATCCATACTTTGATTTCAAGACTTTTGCCATAGGAACATCAGGGTCAAACAATATTTTGGTAGCACCATGTACATTCTGCAGACTGTTGTTCCCCTGGAACGATTTCACTTTGGCAAACTGGATAATGACCACTGGGTTGTTGAGTTCACCATTTCCAAGAAAATTAGCCAATTCATCAACATAAGCGCCAAACAGGGCACACTCAACCCTCAGCCTGTTAACAGGTAATTATGAGTACTAAAAATATTTTGGTTAAAGATATCACACTTATTTGATCAAATTACCCTGCAGCCTCAATCTCAATGACATTCATCTTTGATTTCTTTCCATTAGTTACAATCTCCCTCTCGACTCCGACACCTGTCAAAATGCCAATGACATCTGGAAACATATTTGATAACCAGTAACATAAGTCACAGAATTGATTTATGTAAAATTTTGGAAAAAATATCACAGGTATAAAGTATTACCAATCAAATAAGCAGAATAATAGCTAAGGCTAAAATGTCAGCAATTGATACAAAGCTGTAGGGAAACGCATCAATAGTCATTTGGGGCATGTGGCGCACTTCAGTGTTATACATGAAACAGAGCTTGTAATTGTGTCTGGTAGTTTTATAATCCCCACTGCTATCCACTAAGACGAAAGAAGACAAACTGTAGACATTGCCCTCAACCAGTAACTTCTCAAACTTGTACATCAACGTCTTCTTAATAATCGCATGGATCTTGGAACCCTGTCATGTATAACAACATCCAATCGTTACCATGATTAACGGAAAAATAAACTCAATTTAAAAACATAATATTACTACCATACCTTGTCATCCATCAGCACCAACTCAAGAGAAAGGGGAAGCTTCGAAGTGGAAAACCCTTGACTGTACCAAATTCGAACCACCTTAACCAGAATCCTCCAATGTTGCTTCCCAGAACGCAGCTCATCAACATTGTGGTAAACAAACTCCATACCGGATCACGAAAGATTCAGGTGAACTTGGGCAATTAACCGGAATTGAATCAGGAAGGAATGGTGTGCATTTTGGATGATCACGTGAAGGTTATTTATAACCCAGCGAACCATATGCAAGAGTAGGAATCATATTAAAATGTGGGACAAAACATATAACTACTTTGACAATAGAAACATAACACAGTCAAAACATATACATATACAAAGTGGGACAAATCATATAACTCCATTGAATTAAGGAAAACCGAAAGCTGGTTGCTGATGTGACGCGTGGCAATTTGCTGTGGTAAGGACACGTCGTTATTTTGTCGTTGGAAGAGGCTTGTGTTTTGTATCTAGTATAGATTCGATTTCCACAGTTTCTACCCAAAAAAAAAGTTATATTTCACTTTTATACTATTTCTTATATAATAAATATCTTAATTGTTTTTGTTTGTTGTATTATTGAAATCAACCTAATGGCTAGCATAAAACCAACCCTAATTCCCACTATTTAGTGTGGCTAAGTTGATGTAACGCGTGGATTTTAAATTCTGCATCATTTAGTTTTTTTTACATTAAAAAGATAAATTGCACCTGTCAGAAAGCGATTCATAAACCTCTTCTGCCCAACTCATATGTCATTCAGCTCCTACCACTTAAGCTATCATTTAGTAACTATAGTGCATGTCGAATTATTATTAATTAATGTTTTCCTAATCGCGGTTAATATCACCCCTCAACGCAACCACATGTTGTTTATTAATGACAGTTCTAAACTAACACTAAATTTAGGAAGCAACCAACGCAACACCTGTACATATGTTGTTCATTAATGACAATTCTAAACTGACACTAAATACAAAAAAACAGTCAACGCAACGCTCGTATACTATTTATTAATGATGGTTCTAATTAAAAAATATTAAATTCAAAAAGAAGAAAGAGGAGGGAAAACAACCAATCATTTATAATAGAACGAATGGAAATTGAACGTGTACATGGGCCTTAGTGCATAACGAATATATTCATCAAGGTTCTGAAAGGCCTACATGTGCTTGAAAGAGGAAGTGGTTCACCCTTTTAAATAAGGAGGCAATTATTGCTTAAGAGCCAACCGATGCAAATGAGTTCGGCTCGAGTCAAAACTACTAGGCCAATAAGGAGAAGCAACTTCCAACACTCACGATGGCAAATACTTGTAAAAATCGAAAAATGTTGGCAATGACAAGGGTTGTTAATTGTTGTATTTTAGCCAAAATTGCTTCTATAAATCGAGGAAGAGTTATTTGTATAAACACACACACAACCAATAAATCAATACTACAAATTTACTGCATTTGTCTTTGCTTTTTACTTTCATGTCTTTAGTTTAGTAACCTTTATCATGTCTTTATTTTAGTTTAGTAACCTTTATCACTAATACAAACTTCTCAATAGCGATCAATAACAGTTTTTTACAGTGTTTTAGAACCTACATTAAGAAAAAAGTATCTTCATCGTGTAATCACTTGATTGAATAATCGTTACTATTGTTTTTCTACAGCTGACTCACACACTGCTACTTAATTAGTCCATTATTTGTAAACCAACATTAATTAAATAAATTTAAATGGTATGGCGTGTATATATATAAATATAGAAAGCATTTGATACGGACTATTGCCATGTTCATATGAGAGAGCACTGATCTCATGTTGTTGGATTTATTAATAAATTGTCTTTTGTTTCTGAAAAAAAATACATAAATTAAATATAAAGAAATGTGACAAGCTCAACTGCATATTAAAAAAAAATATAATAATTAATAAATCACCCTCTCAGTTATTTACATATAAAAATTATTAAAATGATTTGTTTTGAACTTTTGATTGATTGTTTACATTATCCATAAATCACAGGGTAATGAAACAAAAATTAATCGAAAAAATAGTGACAGAAAGAAATTCTCTCTCTAACTCTTGCCATATATTGTTATTAATGAGGTTGTTGTTGTAAATAGCTCATACAATAAGACCCCGTTTGGAAGAGTTTATTTGAGCTTATCTGATAGCATAAACGCTTATGTCAGTGTTCGAGAGAGCTTACACAAACAACTTATGACCTACCATAAGCTGTTTTGAGCTTATTTTCATAAGCTATTCAGGATAGCTTATGAAAAACAACTTATGCTTATGTATAGTTTATTTTCAATTTATTTTAATAAATATTTTAAAATAGCTTATGAATAAACACTTATATCATAAGCGCTTATGATCATATATAAGCAATTAACTAAGATGTTTTCCCAAACGTGGCCTAATATCATGAAGCAAATGCTGAACCGAGGGAGAGGTTTGGAGACAATCTATGGTTGTTAAGGTGTTAAATACTTATTTTTTAAAAATAAATATATTCGTACTAATTAAAATAGTTAACAAAGGGTAGCAATAGCATTATTCTACACAAAAAATATTCTCTTAAACGAAGGTATTAGTGCGTGGATTGGAGCTCGAGATCAGCCTCATGAAACATATACACTTGAATTAATAATGTTACTTTCATACTTCTTTTTGAGGTGGAGAGATGTGGAATGATGAGAGAGATAGAAAGAAAAGAAAAAGTAAGAAAGAGATAGTATAATATGTGATAGATAATATAATGAAAGAGATAAAAATAAAAAGAGATGAAATTTCCGTGGAAATGAAATGTTTAAAAGATGAGGAGTATATATATATATATATATATATATATATATATATATATCATTTTTTTGCCAAGGAGTGTATATATCATTATTGGAGTTGAATGGAGAGAAAATTAAACACTAGAGATCCAGGAGACCAGCATAGAGTCACTCTAAAATAAGTGCTCCATAAGATCTTTCTGAGAACCCAGAACCAGCTGCTACCTCATGTACCGATCCAAGTTAGGTAACACTCTATTTTTGTAGCGTGCTATATGGAAACTTGAAAAGTGAAGCTACAATGCACACATAATGTTTTTTTTTTTATAAGCTACAATGCGCACATAATGTATATATAGTGTTATAACCACCGCCTTTTAACAAGTCCTATCCAACATTTAATTTATAGCAATAATAATCATGGTACGTTTTTTTTCCTTTTCTAGAAAAAACCATAATGCACTGAGAATGGAAACATACACTGTTGAAAGATTTTTCTTTTACATTAGCTAATTAAAGATATGAAAAAATTATCTAATTTAATAATTTGATTTAACACATTTTAAAAATCTAATAGGTCGCTAATAGGGTAGAAAAGTTCACTATGTGCATCAAAATTAATTTTTCCCCACCACAATAAACAAATGTGAGATAATGAAAATCAAATACTAATCACTAATTAATAAAAAAACTGAATTAATCGTTTCTTTCACGTTTCCTCTTAATCAACTTGTTGCTTAATATGTGCCTTTGATTAACATGATGAAACAATCTTAATGAGATAATCAAGTTGATACAGGATTAATGAGTCAATCGTAATAATACAGTTTTACTACCATTAATTACCATTGACTATTAGGCTTAATGGTTATTAAGTCTACCGATTCCTTCTGATTTCTTTGGTCTTGTAAATACAGTTTCAATGCTTATATAGTCGATGAAACAAAACAGTTTTGTGTGGGATTCGAAAGTTGATCTTGATTTTACTCCTCCTTCATCCTCTTTGCGTCTTTCGTGTTTTGGACAATATTTTGTGAAGATTCCATTGTATTATGCGTGTACGGTTTAAAATGTGATTGTGTTAACTTTAATTTGGAGACAAAACTAGCAGTTAAAATTTGCACTGAAATCCGTATAAAATTTTACTTTATGGCAGTGGTTCACCAGTAACCACGACACGATATCTCAATCTATTCTATTTTGAGTATTTTCCAACAAGAAATAGTGAAATACAATAATATAAACTCCCCACTTAGAACACAAACCGCGAGTGAGAGTCAGTGAGACGGTGAAATATCTTACTGAATATATCATCATATTAATTAGTAGGTTATATAGCAGGATCGATCTCTCACTTTCCAATATTCTTTTTTTGTCCGGCCACTTGGTGTTTTAATTTATTGAGGCTTCATTTTCTTTTTCTATATCTCACCATATATATTCTTTATTTATTTTACAAAATATTATAATATTTTTTCCTATATATATCACCATATTCTTTAGAGGAGGATATTGCACTAGCACATGCACGCTAGCTAGCTAAAAACATGTGTCCATGGGTTGTTATTGCCGTTGCCACCATTGTGGCAGCGATCCTCATTTCTCGGCTGTTGAATCTCATAACTCAACCCTCCTCCCCTCTCCCACCAGGGCCACGGCCATGGCCCATCGTCGGAAACTTCCCTCACATGGGCGCCGAACCGCACAAGGCCCTCGCCGCCTTGGCTGGCAAACACGGCCCTCTCATGCACCTGCGCTTGGGCTTTGTCCATGTAGTGGTGGCCGCTTCCGCCTCCGTGGCGGAGCAGTTCTTGAAGGTTCATGATGCCAATTTCTCCAGCCGCCCGCCGAACGCCGGCGCCAAATACATGGCCTATAACTACCAGGATCTTGTGTTTGCTCCTTACGGCCCGCGGTGGCGGTTGCTCCGGAAAATAACCAACCTCCACATGTTCTCTACCAAGGCTTTGGATGATTTCAGACACATGAGACAAGTAAGTAATTAACCTCTTATCTAGTTTTTGAGAAACAAAAATGTTTCATGAACACTATGAAATACAGAAAGAAACGAAATATAAGTGATAAATGAAATATATAATTTGACTAAACAAGAAGAATGAAATGAAGAAAATAATTTAATGTATGGAAGGTGTGCTGTTGCTGTTTGTGATTTATCATGATAATAATAGAGTCGGTTTGAGAAACTAACGTGAAAGTTAAGAAATGAGTTCAAGAGATTCGTGTGTGTGTTTAATGCTACATAAATAGAAATTCAATGAGATTTTGATTTCCGGCCTCTTTTAGCATGGAGATCCAGGGTCCCCCACACACACATGAGATGTCACGGTAGAGAACATTTCTTTTGTGATAGTTAAAGAATACGACAAAAAGTATACATAAAATTAAAAATTATGACAAAAGCTTAAGTTATTCGTTACATATACTACACATCAATGAATAATTATTTGTTGACACCTCATTTTTGAGGTGGAATGAGGTGGATGAGGAGAGAGATAAGAAGAAATGAAAAAAAGTAAGAGAGAGAAAGTATAAGATGTGATAAATGATAAGAGGAGAGAGATAAAAATAAAAATATATGAAAATAAAGTGTATAAAAAAAAAGGTATGTATATATCATTGCTGCACATGAATGATTATATTGGATTTAGCACTCTCACCTCTTACACAAACTCCATCAGCTACTGGCAAGTCCAGCTCTAGTTTGAGTAGTTTCCCTTTGAGGCAATTCATTAAACACCACCTGAGAGTTCATGTGAATTCTTGTAGCATCACAGCGCCAAAAGATCAGATTAGTGTTCCACCCAAAGCACAGAATTAAGCATGTTAACACTATCTAATTTCCAGTTCAAAGATCACATTGATTTGATTCAAAATCATGTGATCGATCACTAAAATAGTATTGCTTTTTTTTAATAGTTTTATAGTATATATGGACAGACTTATTTCTTTAAAATTACAATATACAAAACTTTATTGTAAATATAATATTCAGTATAAGATGTACCCAGATTTAACATGAAAATCCGTAACAAAACAAAGATTAAAAATAACTAGTGGAATTGCGTTCTCAACATATAAAAGGGCCGTTGCTAGCTGTTTGGCTTCTTCTGCAGCGTCCTTTTCCCACGCTTGGTGGCTCTTTTCTCTTGATTCTGTTTTTCTTTTCTGGGTCTGGTGCCTCATACTCTGTTTTCCCTGTTGCTGTATTGTTTATCCATTCAATAATTTTTTTTTTGTTTTCAAAAAAATAAAATACTTATATATAATATTTCCCTCAACTATCACAACATGATGGACTTACTATTTGTTTTTTCTTAAAAATATATAGGTCAATGACTTATTTTGTCTTATGTTGACAACAATGGTTGAAGTTTTTCGATTAGATTATTTTGGGGACAAATTTTTTTTAGTGAACAGTTTTGTATAATTAACAAAGGTTTTAAAAATGTAAACAGTAATCTTTCATCTTCAAAATTAGGGAGGTTAAAATTCAACTTTTTTAAAAGAAAAGAAGTGGTGGTGGAAAGTATAGAACTCTAAAACATTCGATCATAATCTTTTTTTACTATATATTAAGAACTAAGTATCCAAAAAAATTTAAGTTGTAGAGTGAAAAACTCTAAAATTTTCCATTTCTAACACGTCGAACATGAAGTGATGGGAAAAGTATGCAGGTGGGTTTATAAGAACCGCACTTACTTTAGAAAGAAATATTGAAGGATGTTTTTTCACACACCCTAAAATTACTAATTACACATTTAATAATTTTCAAAATTTAATTTTTTATAATACTCTAAATTAAGAATATTAATTATGTTATGAACTAAAATTTTCTAAAACAAATGTTCAAATATTATTGGGTTTTAAAATTTAGTAGCTTGGGATTAAAACAACCGGCTAAAAATTAAATTAATCTCCCTCACAACTGAAGCACATTTGCTGCTTATGATATCGATGAACATTTTTATATTTGACCATAAGGAATTGAATAAGTTTAGTTGGTATCCACTCACAATATTTTTTTTACGGTATTAAATTTCAATTTAGTAGTGATATGATAAAATAATTAGTCATGATTAGTTTATTATGAAATGGTGCAAATCAATATTAAAACAAACAACACCAAAGTTTAAATCTATCATTTCATGTCGCAGATACTACTTATCAGCATTTCTGATTAGCAAATATATATTTTAGTTTTAGTTGTGAATGTGCTATTAGCAAATGCCATAGCATTTTGAACATATGTGATGTGTTTTTTAGGCAAATGTTGGTAAATTAGTCTCTTCTCAGAGTTTAAATCTGAGAGTTTTTACCCCTAATCTTATTCAACTTTTATATCCCTTAACATTTATCACTTGAGCTAATCCTCGAAAACTTGAATATGTCATGGTGACATTTTAATTTTGTTTATGTTTCAACTATAATCCAGAAACACTATTTTTACATATATACTTTTACTTTTTTATTTTAATTATATCATTCATTAAATATTTTATTTTCTTACTCTATTTTTTCCTAATATAATGAGTGTAGCCGAGCAATAGAAGATTGATCAATGAAAATTTTCAGTTTCCAAGAATTAAGAATAAACTCTAAAATCCTTAATTTAAGAGACAAAGTTCTCAATCTCATCAACCCTTATCGTATTCCCCTAGCTATCTCTTTTCTTCTTCTCCCTTTTCGATCTATACATGGGCCATGGATGTCAACTTCGTATCTATACAAATAGGCCAAACATGGATGTCAACTTCGTTTCTCTATTTGCAGAAGACCAAAATATACAAAGTGTTTGCAAACTTTCTGAACTATGGACTATGACGTGTACTATTTCATTTGTTCTTTCTACCTTTTTCTCGGAGATACGACAATTTGTTCTGAAACCGACGCTTAGTTGTTCTGAAACCACATACTCCACCAACCTAAGTCACAACGTCGTTCTGTCAAACACACACAAAGTCCTTATTCCTTGGATATGTTCGTCATGCATTAATAATATTGCACTCTAGAGCTTACATTTAATCAATAATATGCTTATGACTTTTTTTCTTTGTTAATCTATTTGTTGCGGATCGGAACTCTCTCTTAATTTTTTTTTCTTAATTGCACTTTTTGGCACATTTAGTTAAGACTCTGTATGGTTCTAGGACTTGTAGTTTTTTCAAGCTAATGAAGATCATGTACTTTTAAAATAAAAGTGCCCACAGCACATATTTTTGAACACACTCTTTCACACTCCTTATAATGATTTATTTACAAAATAGTTAATACAGTAACTAAAATCACACATTAATAAAAGTTATTAATAGAATTAATTGCAAAACTTAAAAATTTGAGGGACCGAATTCACTAAAAATATTACAAGGAGTCAAAAAAATCATACATTATCTATAATATAAAGACCAAAAGTGCAACTTAACTCTTGATTTGTAGTACCACTTCTTTTATAATTCCATCACATATTTCATCTTTTATTTAATCACGCTCATTAGGTGTGAAATTATTAGGATTTGCATAAAATAGACAAATTTGACCTATTGTCTGTTTTATACTTTTTTTAGGCTTAGTTGCTGATAAGTTATATTAATAAATAAAAATTAGCATATTGCTTTGCGATGATAAAAGTTCTACAAATGTAAATAAAATAATATTTCATCTTTAAAACTAGGCCTTTTTTTGTCCATTAGAAAATAGGGCTAGCTAGTTGTATACGTGGGTTTATTACAACCGGGCCAGCGGAGAACTCTAGTACATCCCTCAAGTAAAACTATGACGCTTGGTGTTCTTAAACCACAAACTCCACCAACCTTTACCTACGTTGTTAATAAGGCCACAACGTCAAAAGAACAACGTTGTCCTTGTCAAACACTCAAATTTAAAGTCCAATATCCCCAAACTTCGTTCCTCATGCATTAATTCCATTCTAGATCGAGCTTCCATATAATCAATACTAACTAGATTTATGCGTAAATTAATTAAGATTAATTTGTTGTTATTGATTCATATCATCACTAAATCAGGATTACCCGCTACTTTCTACATTTCAAATTTTTTGTCCTTTGGCCACCAATCTCCACGGAGAAAAAGACCTCACGTGACTAATCTGGCTCGGGATATAGTAGTGATGTCCATGACCACAAAAATTATTTTTTATCTCAGAGGGGATCGAACCCGGGCCAGAAGCCTAGGCGAAATCCCTTAAGGAAATACACATTCTACACTTGTGTACCACCCCTTGTGGTTAATTTTTTTTTGTTTAAAGTTGTGCACACAATTTAAGAGTTCATTAATTAATATATAATTCAACCAAAATATTCTTATTTAAAATTGAGTTATATTAAAGAAAGAGAATAATAGTTATTGATTTTAAAATTTATGAGAAATGTGATAGATAAAAATATGAAGTTGTAGATAAGAATATAAGTGAATACCAATAGCCTTGATGAATTTCTAAAATAATAAAGTTTTAGCAAATAAGGCTATGTTTGGCATGTTTAGCTGATAAGCTAGCTGAAAGCTGAAAAGCTAGCTGAAAGCTTATAAGCTAGCTGATAGCTGAAAGCTGAAAAACTACGTGATTGAAACAAAAGTGTTTGGTAGAACTAGCTATTAAACAAGCTGAAATTGTAAAATGACATAAAAGGACATACTTGTATAATTATTTTTATATTTAACATTACTTTATTTTCACATTAATACCAATATGATATTAATATTAAAATTATTATCACTTTAAATATTTTTATTAGCTACAGTTATATATCATCTTAAAAATATAATATTTATTTTTATTAATATAATATTTATAATACTTGTGGTGCGCAGCGGTGTGGCGGGAATGGTGGCGGAAACTGCATACGTAAGTGTGAGGGGAAAATAAGTTTAGTGTTTTTATAAATATATAAGGGTAATGGTAGAATTTTAATAAAATAATAAGGATAAAAATGAGAATAAATTTAATAAGCTATAAGCTACCTGAGATAGCTTATAGCTTAAAGCTTTAAGCTACTAAAATAAACTCATTCACCAAACACTTTTGAAGAGCTTTTAAGCTAGTCAAATAAGCTTTAAGCTAGTCAAATAAGCTATAAGCTAGCTGAAATGACATGCCAAACATAGCCTAAGTGAAAAGCTAAATCAGCAAATACTAAGTAATTTATTAATTGATTAGATTTATGGAATTATTGTTTTATATTTATATAAATAGCTTAACAAATACTCCCTTCGTTCCTATTTATCTGCCCAGGAAGAGAAGGTTCACACAAATTAAGGAAAGCAATTAATTGTGTTGATTTTCATAAAAGTATTATTTGTTCCTATATAACCCTTTAGAATGTATTTTATCTTTCTTCATTTATTGTTTCTGTAAGGACATTTCTTGGAAAAACATCAATTAATGCTCTCTTGAAACTCTAAGTGGACAAATATATATGAACACAATTTTTTCTTTAAAGTGGACAGTTAATAAGGAACGGATGGAGTAATAATCAATTATGATCAACATGTATTGTAATGTTACCTTTCACTTGAGTTTATTTAATTTTTAAATTGGGAATAATGCTCACGTATGCAGGAAGAGGTAGCGAGATTGATACACAATTTAGCAAGTTCAGGGTCTAAAGCAGTAAACTTAGCACAAATGTTGAATGTGTGCACGACCAATGCATTGGCAAGGGCAATGATGGGACGGCGAGTTTTCGACGACGGCAAAGGTGGTTGTGATCCGAGGGCAGATGAGTTTAAGTCTATGGTGGTGGAACTTATGGTTTTGGCCGGAGTTTTCAATATCGGTGACTTTATTCCTCCCTTGGAGTGGTTGGACCTTCAAGGAGTGCAAGGCAAGATGAAAAAATTACACAACAGGTTTGATGCATTTTTTGCCCACATTATTGAGGAGCAAAAGGTAATTTTGAAGAGTGAGAAGCAACAAGACTTGTTGAGTACTTTGTTGTCACTAAAAGAGGCTCCGGAGGATGGAGACAAACTCAATGATACTGAGATCAAAGCACTACTTTTGGTACGTACTTAACATATAATGTTAATCATGTTGCACTTGAAATATTTTTTATAGACTTAATTACCTTTTTTCCCTATGATCTTAAAAAATGTGTGTTTTGGTCCCTATAGTTTCAATTGCTCAAATTAAGTCACTCACTAACAAATGTGTGTTACAGAATTTGTTCACAGCTGGGACAGACACATCATCAAGCACAGCTGAGTGGGCAATTGCTGAATTAATCAAGAACCCAAGAATCATGGGCCAAGTGCAACAAGAATTGGACAATGTTGTAGGCAAGGACAAGCTTGTGACTGAACTAGACATGCCCAACCTTCCTTACTTAGAGGCAGTGGTAAAGGAAACATTTCGTCTCCATCCATCAACCCCTCTTTCTCTCCCACGTGCTGCAGCAAAGAGTTGTGAGGTCTTCGACTACCATATCCCCAAAGGTGCAACTCTCTTGGTCAACGTTTGGGCCATATCACGTGACCCAAAGGAATGGGCCAGCCCTTTGGAGTTTAGGCCCGAAAGGTTCCTCCCGGGTGGTGAGAAGGCTAGTGTTGATATTAGGGGGACTGATTTTGAGGTGATTCCATTCGGTGCGGGGCGTAGAATATGTGCTGGTATGAATCTTGGCATTAGGATGGTTCAATTGCTCATTGCAACTTTGATTCATGCTTTTGATTGGGAGTTGGAGAATGGTATGAACCCCGAAAAGCTTAACATGGATGAAGCGTATGGGATCACATTGCAAAGAGTTGTGCCTCTTTCGGTGCACCCTCGCCCTAGACTTTCACCACATGTGTACTCTTCATAGTGGTTTTCTTAATTGTGAGTTTGGGTTCTTGTCATATATTACGTCTCATTTCGTGTCACATTTTTCTATCTCACTAATCAAATTTTACCATGTCAATTAGAAAAGACGTAAGTGCGGTGGCTAGGTAACTAAAATTTTATATGAATGATTTTTACTTGACATGGTAATTTTGTTTTAGTGAAATTGTGAAATGAGTCATCATTTGAGAACATGACAAGTTAATCCCTTCACCCTCCCTCTTTTTATTAAAGCTAGTTGTGTTGATGAATAAAAGAAAAAAAAAAGTTGGTACCCTAGTTCATGAAAAAAGGAAAATAGGGTTAAGTTGTTTATTCAAATTTTAAGAAAGGGTTAAGTTAGTTATATTGCTGCTCCCAATTTGAGATTGTATGTATATGTTGGTTTAAGTGGCAGGATTTATGATAGATGAAATTCTTGTGGTGTCCTTAAGTCTTAAATAGATTTTCTAAAATTGTTTTTTGTATTATATATTTAATTCTTATATATAAATATATTTAATTTACATGTATTGATGGTGTACAAAGAGTTTTGCACATGTAATTGATCATATCACTTCATTTTATATTTTGAATTTCAAATTTAATGATGGATTTGCACCCGTCAAATACACAAAAAAATCATATTTATTATAACGTATTCTCCCTTCGTCCCTTCAACTTCTTCCAATACAGTAGAGACAAAATTTAAAATCTTGGACTTTAATTTACAAACTAGATATTATACCCGTGCGTTGCACGGGTTTACTTACAATATTTTTTAACATTATATATAAATTATTATAGTTTAAATAAATAATAAAATATTTTTTAATTATAATTGTAAATAAACTGTGTTAAGACATTTCAATAAATATTATTAGATTTTTTTGTATAAATAATTAATATTACTCAAATTTTGTTATTGATATTTAATTATTAGCATAGAAATGATTTTTAGAAATAAAAAAATTTATGAAAAATTATTAAGTTAATTTGAAATATTTAAATTATGTAAAAAAATGTTAAGTGCTAGTGTCATGAAATAAATTTTAATATCATTTTTTATACTTTTGTTCTGGAAATGAACACTCAAGAATGGTATAAGCCTCAAACCCTAGTACGTAAAGCATGAGTCTAGTAATAGCCTAATCCTTTAGAATAAATGCCGAATGATCCTTTGCAATGATCATAAAGTCCCCTTTTATAGAGGTTACATGAAACCTTAACTTTGCCACTAATGGGGCTTGTTGGGTCGTACCTCACTCGGCCCAACTCCCTTACATACATCAACCGCCTCTGGCGCTTGCCCTAAGGGGGTCCTAATCTCCTAAGTCCTTTCTCTCGCCCCTAGCGAGTTCCTCTCTTTTAGGTCTTGTTCGTCCATGGGCAAGTTCCTCTAGGGTGTGGGGGCTCGCCTAATCCAACTTTTTACCAAGAAAGTCATTTGTTGTGACTTGTCAAGGTCAAGAAGAATAAATTAATTTTAAATTTTAGAATTATGATAAGGGATAACATAAATAGCTTAAAATATTATCAAGCGAATTTAAATTTATTTAACTTATTTGGTTTCTGAATGTTTTCTCAAAGCCGATAGCCAAGAGACTTATAATTTCTCGAGGTTCTACGATCACATTAAATGGATATGCCTCTCACAACGAACATTTATTCAACTTTGACCATTATTATTTTTCTCTATTATGCATCCTTAAGTATTTTTTTTTTACAACAAAAGATGAATATTATTAATAGCAAATGATTCATGAGAACAACCCTCTCATGGATAAGTAATTTTTACTAATATATCATAGATCAAAATTATTATTAGATATTTTTTCAATAATGCACATATATGTTATAGTTAACTTTAAATTCATTTTAGCGGCGCTTTTTAATTTTAAAACTATTTATCTACATTATTTATTAAAAATATTATTTTATTATTAACTAATTTTAATTTCCAATATTTGTTAAATACAAAACTAAAGAAAATTTCAGTTTTTTTTAACAAAATTAATTTTTAATATTGACAATAATTTTTTTTAGTTTTTAATTTGAGAATTATATGGTTTAATGCATTTAATACTCTTTGCTAATGAGTTTAATGCAAAAGCTCAAGTGAGCTTTACATATATATATAGATAGATATAGATAGATGATGCATGGTTGGCAAACTCAAATACTTATCAAAAGCTCTCCAACGCCTTAGACCCTTAGCTCCCAAAAGCTATTGAACCTCATGACAACTAATACTAGGGACATTTTGGCTACAAAGGAACTGTGACTTATAAAATGGTTGGCATCCCGAGTAGTAACCCAGAGGAAGACTATATTGTCATAGAGAGCTCCATCCTCCACATACTTCCGAAACATGGCATTAATGCCCTATCTACAAATAATGAACACGTAAGGAGATAGAGGATCCCAATGACGGTGTTCCCAGAAATGAGCAAAACTCATTTAGGGAAAACCATCCATCACCATAGAAAAGTTTTATGTAGTAACACACCTCATAATAATTGCTTATAAAAAAAAACACATCATAATCAACTTCACCCAATGGTTCGGAAACTCATCTGAGTAAGATTACCCTTCAGAAAATCTCATTCAATTCCATCAGTAGCCTTTGACACACCAGGCTTCAACGACACCACCCTCTTCCCACTTGTGATTTTTTTTTCTTCACGTTATGGAAGCACTCAAAAGCGATTAAACATTATTCGTGATCGGTCTACCAATCACAAATGCGCTCCGACTCTTATCAATAATATCAGACATGATTGATCTTATGCACTTGCAATGGTTTTGGTAGCCAGCTTGAACAACACATAATGTTACGGTTCGATCGAATGAATATCGTTCTTAATCTAACAAAGCACATTTAGAGATTGGAAGACCGACCTCGTTTAGAGAATGAATCACAGGTGATGATCATTCGTTTACCGCTTGGAGCAAACATTCCATTAGTTACTTAGTCCGACCTTGAATAAAAACAAAAACAGTAATCAACTATTATTAAATGGAAAGTTTGTGTTTCCTCCCTAATCCTAATTAGTGTTGCTGACAGAAGCTTTGGTCGTTCCATGATCTACCATTCAACCCAACCAATTCCACGATCTAGTTGAACACAACTCCACTCCACTTTCTCAACAACCAAACAAACAATGTTTTCTTGTGAATCAATCACACTCTGTGAATCAGGGACGTAACAACAACGAAACTAAACCATGTCAAGGAGCGTGGAAGAGGAGATCAAGATCAACAGCGATGTGGTTGATCTGAACTGCAACGGATACGACACCTTCCTTGTCGTTTCGTCGGTTCTGTTCATCGTGTATCTGGTGGTGCGCGCCAAGAAGAACTTCAGGAGGCTCTTTCATGGTGGCTCATACATTTTGATTTCCTATTATGCCCTCCTCTGGCTTGTTACCCTTTTGAACCTCGCTTGGTCTTTTCTTCAGGTACATACATGCCCATCAATCATATCTTCCCTTTCTTTGCGAAATTTCGGAACTTGTTGTGATTCTCTTGAAATTTCAGTGGTTTTGGTGCAGAATTTGCATCTGGGTCTTTCCCGATTTCTTTGCATTTTTTTGTCACAGTTTTTTATGATTGGCTGTATGTTTTTTACATTGTCAAGTAGGGTGAGTGTTGCAAGGAATGAAGTGTGAGTGTGAGAGTATTGTTCCTACAAGGAATTGTTAATTAGGTAGTAATGTACTTGGTAAGGTAAATCAATATTTGGACTAGTTCATTTTGGTTGAAGAGAGTGCTAAAAGATATCTAGATGACATGCAGAAAGAGTTAAATATTTTTTTGAAGTTTCAAATGTATACAATGCAGCAATGCTTTACAATGCACAGGAAATAATGATAGAGGGGTTAGGGTCTGATTTCACCTTATTTTCCCTTAATGCATTTATTGAACCCAAACCAAGTTCTTAGTCAGAAATCAACTCAGTTAGATAATTAAGTTCATTTCCTTGGTACCGCAATCCTTTATTCCTGACCTTAGTTGACTAATTCCTTAGATTGGCTTATTTGGCAATAATCAATCGAAGCAAGGGAATTTACGCAAGATCACATTTATTTACACCGACGTCTTTTCATAGATCATCAACTTATGTGGTGATTACTTCAAGACCTCCCGTACACTAATTTTTCGATTGGATATATGGACATATCATTATCTTGTGGTGGACCAAGGCATGTAAAGCGTTACGAACAGAAGGAATCACTTGATCAAGGACAAAGAGCTTGACTAAAAGCATCGAATCTGAGGTGCAATTGAGTTTAAATTTGGATCCATCCTTCCCTAGCCTAAAGAATATGTTTTCACATGATAATAGAAGCAAAAGAGCAAAGAGACGGAGAAAACTCTTCTAGATCCATAGAGTAGAAGCTAGATCGGAGCTTCCACATTCAAGGCTTGTATTCCTTTGAAAAGCAGTTTCAAAGACGCATGCTTCATGATCCCTCTCTCTGCCAAAAGATTTCTCTAACTTTTATAATTTTTATACTGTTAAAAATAATTTTCAGCACTGACCATGGAGTGCTAGATTCTTGGTGTTGGGCCCCATCAAGGCTGATAAGCTTTCTTACCTCTTCCCATTGGCCTGAGCACTGTAGGTCCAGAGCTTAGTGTTGGCTATGCAGCGCTTCATCTGGTGCTCTTTTTGTGAAAGAAAGCATGAATTCAAGAGCTATACAATGATTACATTGCTTGATAATTCTTGACACAATAACATGTCGTAGCTTGGCCCTTTTTCAACGAATTAAACCATATTGCTCAAGAATCCCTATGTAAAATCAGAGATTATCTTTAACCTTTCAACTTCGGCTTCTTTTTTGCTTAAACAGACATGGCAGTGTTCTCCCGGAAAGCAGGTTGCATGGAATCTCCTGTCATTGTTTACGACATCTGGTATGCTATGTCTAGAGATAAGCTTGATGGCTTTCTTACTAAAGGATAACTACATGAATGCCATGGAAGCTCTAGCACACACTTTCATTGTATCAGGAATTATTGTCTTTGTGGATATCCTTCTTAAGGTGAGACTGGTTTACATTCATTTAAGTTATATACATGCATGTGTATGCATATTTACTTGTTTTATAAAATATAAGTGAATTTTTATGCCCCTGTTTGGTGTCTAAATTTATTTAGTCTTTCTCGGTTTCATATAATTTTCCTCTGTCCAGGCATTTAATTTTCTCCGCACCAGTTACCTGTTTTCAAAACCATAGTCTTAAGCTTCATCTAGTTGCAATATATCTGCTTAGAAAACCATAGACCTTTGTATTAGCAATATGCAAAGAAGAAAAGTAGTCAGTTGGCTAATGAATCGTCATTGGTTTATATCAGCAACGCTGATCAGTAGTTTGATTGCAACCTGATTTGAAGCAGCATCATAGAGTTCCATGAAAACAATTCTTTAGAACGCTTTACAGCTTCTATGATACTAGAGAAAATGTGTTTGACTTGACAAGCGAACTTGTTTTGGTAGTGATTCTATGGTAATGGTAACTGTCCATAAGTTCATGTTAGAGTCCTCTGTGAATGTCCATGGTCAAGTTTTCAAAAGGCCATAATGAATAATTGCAACCTCATTTTTGCAATCTTTATGAGTTTTTTGGTTTTTGCTATATGATTTTTGAACTCAACTCTATCATTCAGTAAAAAAATCACTGTCAGTTTTCAATGAATACTAGGACCTAGATGTATCTTACCTGGTCTGACAGATATAGCGTATGTTTTGTGATGAAATACTGGTGTGTAGTATGTTTTAAGATTGTAATACATTACTGGGTTTTAATCACATGCTTTATCAAATTTAATCTTTTATTGAGTTGGAACAGGTTTCCAGATTACTACAAAGAATTGGCTTCAGTTACATCTTATGATTGGGGGGGGGGGGAGACGGGTATCTCATGAATGTTAAGAATATGAAAAATGTTTTAGCTCAAGAAACGGCTGTGCATCTGAAAAATATTGTGCTGGGGAGATCCAAACATGGTATTGTAATAAATGAGGAAATATAAATCCTTGGATTAGAACCACAAATACATATTGCGCATAGGGGTGGAAATAGGTCAGGCGGCTCGTCAGGGGCCTATGGCTTGGCTCGTTAGAGGCTCGGCTCAGCTCTGCTCGTTTATTAAAAAGGCCAGGCTTAGGCTTAGGCTTTTTTAAAAGCTTGTTTAACTAAAAAGGGCAGGCCCAAACTATTAAAAAAGCCTATTTGGCCTAACAGGCCAGCCTATTTATATATTATTTTTATTAATAATATAAATAAATATAATATAATAATATATTATTTGATTTTTTAAAACTGATGTATAGTTTAGTATAAAAGAAAACCCCAAGTCCCTACCCTAACCTAGATTAGAAACGTTCCAGACATATTCAATGATACAGATTTAGTTTTTGAAATGCAATGATACAGGTTTTTTTATTTGAAAAGAAAATGCAATGATATATAAAAGGCTTATTAGCCCGCCAGCCTATTCTTTTGATAAAATTGTCTGTTAAATAGGCTTTTAAGCAGGCTTGTAGGCCAGGCCAGGCCTTAGAAAAAGCCAGGCCAAACCACAAAATTTGGCCTATTGATAGGCCACAGGCCAGGCTTGGGCCACGAAAAGATAATGCAGGCCAGGCCTAGGCCACGCAAAGCTTGGCTCGGCTCGGCCTATTTCCACCCCTAATATTATTTGTGCACATACATGATGAAAGTGTTCATGATGTAATACCTCATTGTTGCTTTGAATACCTTAAACTGCAACATAAACTTCACCCCTACCCCCCTTCCTTAGGAGATGTAGGAACTAGGAAGAAATGTTACTATTATGTTGGGGTTAGCATATTAAAGTTTGATAACTTGACTTAGTCATTGAATCAAGCTCTATTTAAATGGCAGTTCTTTGTTTTTCTCTCAGTTATTTTGATGATTGCTTATCCCTGACATGTAATTTTTCGTCTCTCTTCAATATGAATTATTTTTATTTCCTAAAAATAATAATAATAAAAAATAAATAATGGTAATGATAATAATAGTGGAAGTCACACAACTTGCAATTATTTTCCTTTCATGGCTATTTCTCCTTGCATATGAAGCACAATGTTTACATCCCGTCAGCTTATGCCTGTTCGTTTCATATTTACTCCTTGAATGCTACCAACACGATCTTTTAAACACTATCCAACACATTTCATGTGATTGGTTTATTTTTCAAAAAGTCAACACATTTGCCTCAATTAAAAAAATGTGTAGACTTTACAAAAAATATACTAATCACGTGGAGTGTGTAGGAGAGAATTTTAAAAAAGTGTGTTGTTACTTGTTAGCATTTTTCTTACTCCTCATGTATGGTTTCTTGACTCCCCTTGTGCTAATTAAGTACTTCCTTATCAGGCAATCTATGTTTTTGGATTTGGGGTCCCATTGTTCAATAATGATGTTGGAAGCACTGATACAATCAAGTGGTGCTTGTGGATAGTACATAAATTATTGCTCGCTGCAGCATATGGCTTCATTTTATTTGTACACTTCTCTAAATGGAGAGAAAAGCTGCCTCGTGAGTATAATGTCTTATTCAGTTGTCTGTTATAATCTAAACGGATTCATGTACCAACTTGAAATTTTGTGTCGCCTTTGCAGCGAGGCCAGCTTTTTACAACTACGTTGTTGTGATGTTTGTCTTCAGTGCTGTTACTCTGTTTGCTTGTGGGCTATCAGGAATTGGCGCTGGCCTTGGCAGTTGGTAAGCCTATATCTTTTTTGTAACTAGAAGGTGTACTCAGTTATTATCTCTAAATGATGGATTTTATGTTTATTTGCAGGTTGTATAATCTTACTGTGCTTTGTTATCACTCATTATATCTTCCATTTCTGTATGTAACTTTTCTAGCAGATTTTTTCCAGGCAAGCACTCTAAGATATTCACTGTTTCTTTTTGGTTTTCTATAATATGTGCATGAACATTATATTATGTGTTTGCACTTGGTGCAGGAGGAAGATTTCCTTTTGGATAACGCATATTACTCTGAAATGAAAGATGCTGGATTCTTTGATGCTGAGTGGGAATAATTCCTCAGCAACTTCTAAATGGAAGGAAGCAAAATCATCTTTTGTTCTCTGCACTGTAAATATTTAGACTCTCTAACTAAAAGTCAAGTGAAGCTCTGCTCCATCAACTTCTTAATGATATGTTGAATCTGTATGACACTATGACCCTACATCCTCCTTTGTAATGTTGCTAAAGGAATAGTGCTTTCGAACTCCATCATATTTCTATCATCCAAGAATACAGGAAACAAGAAACCAACTGGTGCTTGAAAATCAAAATCAGCCTCAAAATCCAAACTAGCATTGATATTTGCCAGGCTTCAAATTCATAAGTATCTATTCAAAATACAAACTGAAAATTAAAGTTCTTGAACATCTACTCCACTATCTCCCTATTCAAGACTGACATGATAAGCAATTACATGTTCAAGGCACACAATGAGCACTGCATTTTATAACATGCACCTCCTGACCTGATGGATTACTTGCTATGCAAGACCTTCAATTTTGGAGAATGTTATCCGTCTTAGAATTCAGATTAGATCTAACTCCACCTTAAAAGCTAGGTCATGGAGATGATTTCTATCTTATGTAAAGATTATTTAGATCATATTTCTAGTCAATTCAGGACCTTTTACACTCGGCATGAGAGGGATCTCTTTTGACTTTGATGATTTAATCTAATAATGTAAATTATTTGATATAGGCTGGTGAATTATTCTTTAGATTTTTTTGCATTAAAAAGCTGTTTCTGAATAAGATTCTTTCTAGGTCCAAACCATTGAAAGGAATTTTGTTGCTAACTAGTTTGTATCTAATTGTCATAGTCTCATAGACCTCCTTTACTCTTAAAAGTTATAAAACCTAACCCAGATTTGTGTTGACTGACTCTGCCCTTAGTTGCATGCTGCATGCCTACTTAGACGGCCCAGGCAATTTATAAATTTATAATGCCTGTTTCTCGAGAAGCTCTAACAAGTAACAAGTAAGACTGTAAGAGCCTAAAGTTAATAATAATAATATTTCATATCTTGGTAACTGCTCTATGGTACCTCCTTATTGAACCACTAATCACAGTTACTGCATTTTTTTGTACTAATAAATCACAGTTTCTGCATTGTGTAGCTACTTTCTTGTACAGGCTCATTTTCTTTTCATGTTGCTCCTCTTTTCCTTGTGTACATGTGAGGGTTAGTGTTGCCATATTTCTATGTAAAAACTAAAATCATTTAGCTGTTGTTGGTATCGCTGAGATATTTCAATTCAGTATCACACACATATGAGAGCTAGATTTGCCACCCCAACCATTAGATTTCACACCTCAATTTTCGGATTTTTAAGTTCCGAATTATTTCGGAATCTTAGATTCCGAAATTAATTCGTGATTTTTAGTTCAAAATACATCTAACACCACACTTTTGAGTAAAAAACCACACTTTTGAGTAAAAAACTGCTTCGGAAACCTTATTTCCGAAATATTTCGGAAACTGAGTTTCCGTAAGTGGGGTGACATTTCTAATGATGGGGGTGCCAAATTTAATGATCCACACATATTTATATGAGAAGCAGGGGATAGATTCCTGTGTCATTATTTCTGGCGATTCACAAGTACATGTAGTAGAAATAACATTCAATTAGATGGGACCATGACATGTGAAGAATAATTATATCTTCACACCTCAATTTTGAGATGTGGAGAGGTGGAGGAAGAGAGAGATAAGAAGAAAGGAGAAAGAAAGTAAAGATGTGATATGTGATTTGATTGATAGAAAAAAGAGAAATAGATAGAAATGAAGGTGGAAAAAGAGTAGAGATATGTGTATATATCATTACTCATATGTGAAACATATCTATGAGAAATTTTCTACATGTTTTTTTTTTATAATTAGATTTTCTACATGTTTGGTTTCTCATACTCTCGCCTCAGCATATGTAATCAAGGCAGTGACGAATCCAGAAATTTGATGTAATGAGGTCAAAATATATATATAAATTCGTAACAAAAAAAT
Organism: Lotus japonicus; assembly: GCF_012489685.1. NCBI lineage: Eukaryota > Viridiplantae > Streptophyta > Magnoliopsida > Fabales > Fabaceae > Lotus > Lotus japonicus. The sequence goes on from NC_080044.1 coordinate 60,837,308, forward strand.
TATCATATACTATTAGAAGTGATAACATTTTTTTACCAAATGGGGCACAAGTGATGACATTTTTTACCGAATGAGCCATCAAAAACTACATACCTTTACTACTCAAGTGAGAGTATTTAGAAATGTGAGACACACGTGATGACATTTAGCAATGTGAAACATAAGTGAGAGCATTTTTTATCAAAATGACCATAAAAAACCACATACTTTTACCATTCAATTTTTTTTCTAATGTTTTTTCAAAATTTAAGTGAGGGCACTTGCCCTCATAGCACTGGGGATTTGGGTTTGGCACCCCACCTATTGGGTTTGGCACCCCATGTATTCAATACGGAAATTTAATTTCCGTTTTCAAAACGGAATTTAAAATTCCGATTTGTTTTTTATATGCAATGAACGGTTGAAAATGTGCCACATATGCTAAAATACATAACGGTTTTTTAATTTCCGTTTTTTTCGTATTAAAATCGGAATTTAAATTCCCGTTTTTAATAAAGTGGGGTGCAAAACCCAATAGGTGGGGTGCCAAACCAAATTCCCATAGCACTGCACCTACATCCGTCCCTGAATCAAGGCATAAGCTACACATAGAAATAAGCGATTAAAAGTGACACATGTTTTATCCAAACGTACTTTTAAAGGTCCTTCATTCACATTCAAAGCTTATGAAAGTTTTGAGTGATGCTTTGAAATTTGTGCTCAGTGCAGTGGATTAAAATGTAAAACAAACACACCCTACTACTATCAACCCTGCCCTGAACCTTTGGCTAATGGGTCAAGAAAATGCTCATAGGCCACTTTATTTATTTCTCCGACCGTTTCTTTGGATGTTTGAAGTCACAAAAGATAACACAAGTGACACACTCCCACAGGCCACAGGGTCCCCCGTTCATTGCTCAGACCTACTCACCTTTTTACGAGTCCCTATGCAACTATTTCTTCCTTTGATATAGGGTAAAGAAATCAAAAGAGGAGCGTGATCAATAGCATATTTACTAGGAGTAATGACTAAAATTGCAAAAGTACACTTCCACTAGCCATTTACAAATAGTGAAAAACTAAAAATATTCACTCTGAATATACTCACACACTCCCACTGTACTTAGTTTAGCGTAGTTCCATATTTAATTCTCACATTCTTGTAAGTTGAGAGTTTAAATTTTTAGACATTTGGTAAAATTTTAATTGAAGAGCAGATCATCTGATGCTCATACCTTCGACTATTTAGGAGCGAATATCTATTTAACTCTTCAGCATGTCATCAGCGCTTTATTGAATATTTTAGAGGTAATTTCTCTTCACAGTACCATTTAAAAAATATATGATAGAAGAAAAATAATATAGTGTTAAATGTCTAAAAATATCATTACAACTTCACTGCACAATAGTCTATACACAGCAATCCACTCTTCTCTATGCTATATTTTGTCCTGTTACTCTCATCTGATCTCACATTGTCTGTCACGCACCACTCTCATCTCTTCTCTCTCTCACAAGTCTGAACCTAGCTGAGCTGTACCACGTTTTTATCCAGAAACACCATTGCCGCCTCTCCTAACCCTTCTCTGTTCTTACCCTTAACATGGCAGCTCTTGCTCTTGTAGTGCTTCTTCTGGCCACTCACTTCCATTCCAATCTTGCTGCAAGTATGCTTTCAAACCACTTTTTCTCTTTTTCTTTTCCTTCTCCCTTCTCTCAACAACTCAAAGCTTCAAAATATTACTTGTTTAAACATGGAGTCAGATCTTCCCCTGGTTTTAAATATTCTGAATGCTTGATCTCTGTCTATGCTTTCTTTTTTCTCACAACATCTTCAAATATAATTTTTTTATATATTTCTTTCTGCATTTCATCCCTTCCTTGCGTAGTGTTCTGTATATTGTGATTTCTGTCTCATGGTTGTTCAAATGAGTTTCCATTTTTTACAATTTTACTGAAAATTTTAACTTTTTTTGCTCTGTTTCTTCCACATTTGTTGTTTTCTATGAACTGAAAAATCTTGTGCAAACTCTGGTAGATGCTGCTACTTGGTGCATTTGCAAGGATGCAAGCGATGCAATCCTGCAGAAGACATTGGATTATGCTTGTGGAGCTGGTGCTGATTGCAACCCACTCCATACAAACGGGCCTTGTTTCCAACCAAACACTGTCAGAGCTCATTGCAGCTATGCAGTGAATAGCTTTTTCCAGAAGAAAGGTCAAGGACAAGGGACCTGTGACTTTGCAGGAACAGCCACTGCTATTACATCTAACCCCAGTATAAATCTTCAATCTCTCTTTTCCTTTTTTGTTTTTACATTTTTCTTGAACAAAAATGGTAGCTAATTAACCCCTTTTTTTGGTTCTCTGTTTTTCTTGTTGTTGATGAGCAGGCATTGGTAGTTGTGTCTACCCTTCAAGCGCTAGGTATGCATTTGATCCCTTAGTTTCTCAGATTCTCATTTTTTTCTGGCTTCTTGTTAAGAATCATTCTGCAACTCATTTGAAAATGAAAATAAATGATGGGGAAAAGTTTATGTGAGTTATTTGGTCTTCAAGCATATTGATAGTAGTATAACTAATTAGGTGTTGGTATAGTTGTTAGGAAGTTAGACCCTCATTAGGGTGTGAACTGTGAACACAAGTTTAATGGGTGGAGTCCTATTCATGGAAACCTGGTCAAATTGGGTGAAGTTGTAGTTATCATTAACATTAAGAACTTTTCATGCCGGCGGGGCCTTTACAAGCGGTGCCGCTTGGCCCTCGAGTGCAAAGGTAGAAGGGAACTTGACTGCAAGACCCACCTAGGTGATCCGACGGTGCTGAGTGGTAGGGTCTAGCTCAAAGGATAAAAGTTACACTAGGGATAACAGACTGATCTTCCCCAAGAGCTCACACCGACGGAAAGGTTTGGCACCTTGATGTTGGCTCTCTGCCCCCGGAACAACTATAGTTTTCTAAAATGGGCGGGGACGGGCATTCAGGTTAGGGACCAAAATTGTTGATAGCAGTACCGGTGATTTTATCATAATGGGGACTGGGGTACTTGCATAGATTAGTCATTCACATGAGAGGGTTCTCTTTGAGTAATTGGGTGGGGACATTGCCTTGCTTGCATTAGGTCATTGACATATTTGCACCATGACAATTTCAAGTGTGTAGTGTTCTAGCATTTTCAAGCTTTTATATTGAGAAGGGTGCTATGATTAAAAGTTAAAACTGATCAATGATTATGATGATTAGTAAAATTTGATAATTGCTTGCAATGTTCTTTTTATATGCAACTTTTTTGACTTACCCGTACATTGATTAAATAGGGGAAAACTTTATTCAATCCAAACATGCCCTCCTCAGTGAAATTATTTGCTAGATGTTACACGAACAGGCACAAAATCTAGCACATGCTCAATCTCTATCATTTGTCTATTTTTATTTATTTTGCTTTACACACGTGGTCCCATTTTTATCATTTGATTTTGACAATATTTTAATTTCACGTTGATGCCTCCAACTCATTTGCCCAATTAATAGCCGTTGCAGTGAGACAGTGAGCTTTTAACTTCATTCATCATAGATGCGGCTATAATTGAGATCCAATAAATTGAGTTTTGAAATGAAAAGTGCAGCATCATTAGCAAAAGACAAGTTTGTTCCAATTGAACACGCTTGTGTCTTGCTTTTATGTTTTTTTGCCTTTATTGAAGAATAAAAGTTTAAAAAACCCATGACAATGTAAATGAATTTACATAAATATTTAGTTGGATTTAATCATTTTATTTTACTATATAACTTAATTAAGATTTAACAAATAAATAAGAAGTAAGATGAAAGTATGCGATTGAATGACTACAAAATATTTGCATCATCGAATGTATATTAATAATTTTAACTACTGTTCTTTTCATATTAGTTTATAAATATGCTTTTTATAATATTTATCTATTGAGTACTAGATAAAGAAACAAGTTTAATTGATAAAATAACAGTTAATTCTATTTTATTATGAGAATCATTGAAATGGAGTTAAATTTGTGCGTGTCAGCATTGAAGTTTGATTTATTTAATTTTTTATATAGTCTCCCATGCTAGCATTTGAGTGAGTTCATGGGCCAGTAATTTTTAAATTTGATCTTGTGATGATAAGAGACAAACAAAAGCCGCAAGGACAGACAGGGTCCTTGAGATATGGTCCATCAATTTTCCGAAAGGCGAGATCTTCTTGATGTTTGTGTACCTGTCTTGGCGGTTCTTCATTTTTATTCTAACAAGTTTTGTTGGGTATTGATTTCATATTGGAGGTTTGTTAAAGTAAGAGTCATGGCATAGATGAATGATGGGGTAGTGAGATTGAATATCTACGGGTGACTCATATATGACATCTCCAATAAATAATCTAGGATATGTTTTGCTATCATTTTAGAATTTCAGGTTAGGCCTAACCTTGCCTCAAAAGTAAGTTTAGAGGTGAGAATTATATTCCCATATATAAAGATTATCTAGGTTATATTACTAATCAATGCGAGAGGAAATCGAAAACTTTAGGGGTGTCAATGAGTTAGTGCTATGGCCTATGGGGGAAACTTGTTAGTTCTTCAAATGTTTGTTGTGTTTGAAAATTCTTCTTACAATCAATTATTAAGCTAGATAAATTTTGAGGATAAGTTTATTAGAGTAACTTTTTAATTTCAGAATTGATTTTGAGAACAGAAAATCTAATTCAAACATGCTACATGTGTGAGTGCATGAGCATCAATTATAAAGTTAAATGTTAATTCTGATGTGAAGTTTCTTCAAGTAGTTTTTGGATTCCATAATTAATTTAGAGAGAACATAAGCTGATCTTGACAAGCTATCATTGGCTTATTGCAGTTTTAAATTTTTTTAGAAAGCTATCATAGAAAGGCTTAATGCATGTTTATAAATTCTTTTATAATTGAATCTGAAGGCAAAATTAATTATGAGAAAAAGCTGACTACTGGTTCCTTTTCCTAATCAGCGCTTCTGGCACTAGTACAACCCCAGTGACAACTACACCATCCTTGGGCACTACCCCTTCTTCCACAGGCACTCCATCAACAACCACAGGCACTCCATCAACAACCATTGGTATTCCATCAACAACCACTGGCACCACTCCATATAGCACAACTCCTGGGGTGTTAGGTGGGATTGGCACTGGTATGGGGCCTTCTGGAACTGGCATTGATGACAGTCATGGCGGGCTTAGACTTTTGGACATTGCTTTGTTCTCTCCATTCTCAATCACCCTCTTCTATGGCTTGATAATGCTTTTGTGGGCTTGAGAAGAAAATTGACCATGAATGTGGCCTGTTACTGTACCAATGAATGTGTTGTTTTTTAGGTATTGGACTTTGAGTCTTGAGATGTTAGCTTTTGCTTATTTTATTTTATTTTTCTCCACCTCCATCCAGTTCATGGGTTTAAAGAGATGGGCTTTTGATTAGTTATTTAATTTGATTAGAATTTGGCAACTCATGTTCTTAGGTTCCTTGTTAGTTAGTATGGAGAAGTACAGAAAATATTAATATTGTCAATGAGAAGGAACTGAGGAGACACCTCTTTATCTATCAACTAGTTGGAGGTTTCTAGAATGACTTTGTCTGAAAGCTTTTAAATGTATGGGGTTTTTAATTAAGTGCATCTTTGGATACACGGTGGAAACCACCATAAAGTTCAAATCATGGTGGAAAAGATAAGCGAAATTGTTTTTTAGAATTGTTTGAGGTTAAAATACACTGATGTTAAAATCATGGTGTAGAGTCATAAAAGATGAGTGAAGTTGTAATTGTCCACTATAATTTTGACTTAGTGTGATTTTACATGTATTAAGTTAGACATCAGAATTATCTTAACACTAAAGCAACATTATGTAGCTTCTCTACTAACGTGCTTTTAAGTGTATGTTCAACACATTTCCAAACATGATGTAAGTCAATATTGGTAATGGAGTATGTGATGCATGGCAATGTGTTGCATTTGCTTGCTTAGATTTTTCTTTTCTTTCATTATCTAGCTGCATGGTAGTCCACCCTGTAGCTATGTTTTGCATTACTTGCACCCAGGATGTGGTTGGCAACTCTTGATTCTTGCTAAACTATAAAATGATGGATTGATTCTTCAACTGTTGCAAAACTAATAATGGGTAATCTACCCTTAAGAAATATGTGACTTAAGCTTTTGTAAGTATCTGGCACTCTGACTGTACCAATCCTTCAAATGCTTCAGCTTCCTTCAAAGATAAAACACAATGGCATACACATTTCTGCAACAGATAAATGAAGGGGGGAATTGGACTTAATAGAGAAATTATTTTCCTTTCTTTGATTTCAAATTTTGTTTTAACAGTAATGATTTCTGTTATGGCGGTTCCCCATGAAAATACACAAAATTTTCTTCCAAGAGATCCATCTTTACCTAACATAATTATTTGAAAGGATAAAGAGCAATCCAACTCTTGTAATCAAAGCCCGAACACTAGAAAGATAATGATGGTTTTTACAACAAACCAAAATTTGAGTAAAAAGTAACGAGAGTACAAATGATTGAATGAATCAATTCAATTATCTCTGGATTCAGAGTTTAGGTATATAAGTACAATGCTCTCAGCATGTGAAAGTGTATCAGAAGTTGTTAAATCGAAACTGAGGAAAAAAAAACTAAACTGAGCAGAAGGGTAATTGGTTCTGTATTGAATCAGATTTCATATATCCAGACACACACACACACACACACACATATATATTGCTATACATCCTTCACTCGACTAACACAAGCTACATGAACTCAAATGACATGTTGTTCAAAGTAAATCATTAATACCTGAACTGATCAAGTTCAAAGAATTTGCAATTTTTGTTAACTCTTGGCTTCCAAAATACAGTTATGACAATTTGGTTTCAAATTGAACTAGTTGATCTTGTAACAATTTTCCCTCAGATGAACTTCTATCATTCATGCCATTGGGCTATGAACCATCTGTTTTCCATTGCCCTTCTTTCTCTGCAATATCAACATCATACCTAAATGAGTGTTTAAGTAGTTTGACAGTTGAATTAACTTGGTAGTTGGCGAAATAAGTATTTCTGAGGGGTATATACTCTTGTGAATTTAACTTGGGATAATTCTAACCTAGCAATCTTGGATAGTATTTAACCAAAAACACTGCATCATTATTTTTACACATAGACCATCAGCATATTTCTATGTTGATGATGCCACTGAGACAGATCTCACAGTTTTTAACAAAGATAAATACATAATACATCATATATAGGTTCTCCTGCAGCTGGAGTTACATGGAACTGTCCACTTATTTACTGATACAATGAAAGTTAATTAGGAAATCTACTTGGAAAGCCACAATAGATGACCCTCAGGGAAGAAATGACACACGGGAACCGTTCCAGGCTTGACTTTGAGTGCTTGGAACGCCACATGATCTGGATTCCATGTAGATGTGTTTCTATGACAAACAGCAACAGATTTGATTCTAACCCCATCATCTCCCTCCAGGGGCACAAAATATGCAGTACTATTCTGTGATTCTTGACACCTGAAGACAACATAGGGGTAAGTCATAGGATGACAACTAATAATGTGATCACTTTCTGATGCGGAGCAATTAAAGCTACAATATCTCCAAAAATTGGAGCACCCGAAGAAATCACGCTGATTGACTATAGTTTTACGTTTATTTATTTTAATTTCATATCTTAGGGTTATTTTGATTTTATTAATTTCAAATCTTAGAGCTATTTAGGATTTTAGGATTTACTATTTAATTAGGATTTGCTATTTAAATTTAGGATTTAGTATTTAAATAGTTGTTGTTTTCTTTTATGAGACATTTTGAAATTTTAGAAATTTTGGAATTAATAGAGAAGTTTTCTCTTTGTCTCTCAACATTCGGTATTTTCCGGTATTCTCCGTGAAAATCAACGAATCTTGGCCTTTGAATTTTCGATATACTGCGGGTATCAACGAGAGTTTGAATTTATCCTTCTACCTCATGCACGCTGCATCACCTTCTAACCTGTTCACTCCATCTTTCACTAAAAGATTTTGTGGTTTAGTTTCCTTTCCCACCTCTGTTGACATAGCGCGCGCATTCTTCCCAAGCTTGGAAGTGATGAAATTCATCATGGATTCCAATGAAGTTGCACAGTATTTTTCCTCTCCAGTATCCACCAGAGGCGCTTCTTCACAATCACCAATGGTTTTCTCTACAATGTCAGCATTCTTTGAGTTAGGTTTCACAGAAAGGATATGCATTACCTCTTTCATCTTGTCTTTTGAGAATAGTATCTGCTATGAAATATGGCGAGGCAACAATGGAACTGCAGATTTTATCTTATTCAAGTGTACATAGAACTTGTTCCCGGGATGGAGTTGACCGTCTGGGAATTGAAGAAATATGCACCTGATGAAATCTCATGCAGCTGATTGTCACTAGCACCAGGATTTACAGGAACATTTGCTTCGTTTGGTAGTTGAGTCTTTTAGCATCATAAAAGAAACCATTCTCTTGTGATGGAATCTCCTTAGAACCTAGGTCAGAAATCGGGAGTTCATCTTTCCATTGAGTCTTTTTAGCATTATAAAAGAAATCCTTCTCTTGTGATGGAATCTCCTTAGAACCTAAGTCCGAAATCGAGAGTTCATCTTTTGATTGAGTCTTTTTAGCATCATAAGAGAAATCATTCTCTTGTGATGGAATCTCCTTAGAACCTAGGTCCAAAATGAGGAGTTCACCTCTTGATTGAGTCTTTTTGGCATCTTAAAAGAAATCATTCTCTTGTGATTTTTTTTTTGATAAACCATAAACCATTCTCTTGTGATGGAATCTCCTTATAACCTATCATAAATGGGGAGTTCATATCTTGATTAAGTCTTTTTAGCATCATAAAAGAAACCATTCTCTTGTAATGGAATCTCCTTAGAACCTAGGTCCAAAATCCGGAGATCATCCTTTGATTGAGTCTTTTTAGCATCATAAAAGAAACCATTCTCTTGTGATGGAATATCCTTAGAACCTAGGTCAGAAATCGGGAGTTCATCTTTTCATTGAGTCTTTTTAGCATTATAAAAGAAATCATTCTCTTGTGATGGAATCTCCTTAGAACCTAGGTTCGAAATCGAGAGTTCATCTTTTGATTGAGTCTTTTTAGCATCATAAAAGAAACCATTCTCGTGTGATGGAATCTCCTTAGAACCTAGGTCCAAAATGAGGAGTTCATCTCTTGATTGAGTCTTTTTGACATCTTAAAAGAAACCATTCTCTTGTGATTTTTTTTTTGATAAGCCATAAACCATTCTCTTGTGATGGAATCTCCTTATAACCTAGGTCCTAAATGGGGAGTTCATATCTTGATTAAGTCTTTTTAGCATCATAAAAGAAACCATTATCTTGTGATGGAATCTCCTTAGCACCAAGGTCTGAAATAAGGGGTTTATCTTTTGATTGAGTCTCGGTATCAACCCTCTTCCCCGTGCACACATCTCCTCCTGCGAGTTCTTTTAAGATCAATGCTATTTTTAAAGTGAACTATGTCTGCAATGCACTATGACTTTAAATGCTCAATATAATGGTTTAACTTCATTTCATTTGTCCTTTACTATATGCATAATTTGTTATTCTAAATTTAAAAAGTTGCCATCATGAGAATCAAATACATGTGAAAGGAGGCTTACAGAGGGACTTCACAACCACAGAATTCAGAAGCTAATGGATAGGACTAGAAACTGACTAAACTGACCATGTGTTAGAATATAATATAAAACCATTAAAGTTGTCTTTACCCAACAGCTTATCTTGGCTCTATCTTTAGCCAATGTGGGACTTCTAACACACCCCCTCACGTCCAGGATTGAACAGACTGGAACGTGGGATCAACAACGGGTGGCCCAAATATGGGTGGTCTCCACAACAAATGGATCTAGGATAGGCTCTGATACCATATTAGAAATTAAGAGGCCTATACTCAACCACAAAAGCTAGCTCTTCCAATCCCAAAAGCTTAAGCTGTTGGGTAAGGACAACTTTAATGGTTTTATATTATATTATAACACCATGATATACCAAATATAGAGAAAGGAAGGGATTGGGGAAGATAAAGTTTTTTTTTTGAAACAAATAAAGCTATACCACTTGTGAATCAGAAGATGTAACCTCCACGCTTGCGGAAGCACACTAAGAAAAAGTAGAAAAATATTAAATAAATATTTCATAAATTTAACGTAGTATGAGACACACCTTATCCAAATCCACGATATTAACAAAATATTCTATTGTCCATCTCCAATTTTTACAATGACAAAATTATAAACGCTCGTAATGCAATTTCTAAAGAAACGAAATGACAAACTCGATCTCTAAATAGCAAACAACTACGTGAGCCGTCACTAAATCCATAGTTATAGTGGTGAAGAAAAATCAAACTAACTTTCCATATTTATATTAACTATTTACTTCATTATTCTTCACATTACTCAATATATAAAACTAGATGAATACTAATTTTCTCTACTTATAATTTGGTCTCGTTACTTGGAAAAACTCACTTTTACACCACATTTAAATTTATAAATTTAAATCGTTATAAATCAATATCAATCAATATATATTAGAAAAGAAGAACTTCCATGGGGCTGATTTAGTGACGTGTCATTCTCACGTTAATTCTCATAAAAAAAATTCCACGTGTCATTCTCAGGTTAATTCTCATAAAAAAATACATTTTTAAATTTTAGATTTGATTAGAATTTATGTTGTTTATTTCTTGATTTTATCTTAATTTATTTTTAGAGTATTCATTAATTTTTATGGTATTTTTATTGAATTTTCGGATTTTTAATTAATTCAAGATTTTATGAGTTTTTATTGTGATTTGCTAGATTTTGATAGTTTTTATCTATATTTATTTTGTACCTTTTTAAATTTTAGATTTGATTAGGATTTAGGTTGTTTATTTCATGATTTTATCTTAATTTATCTTATTATTTATTTTTAGAGTATTAATTAATTTTTATGGTATTTTTGTTGATTTTTTGGATTTTTAATTAATTCGGGATTTTATGAGTTTTTATTGTGATTTGCTAGATTTTTGTAGTTTTTATCTATCTTTATTTATTACTTTTTTAAATTTTAGATTTGATTAGGATTTAGGTTGTTTATTTCTTGATTTTATCTTAATTCATCTTAAAATCCTTAATTAAATAAAAATCCGAAAATTCAATAAAAATAACATAAAATTTAATTAATACTCTAAAAATAAATTTTTTCTTCACCTAAAATTTATTTCCATAACAAATCTTGAAACCGATTTTTTAAAGGTAATTTTAAATCTGAGAAACTCTTTCATAAAATTTTAAAAGATTTGTCTTAATTATTTAAGATTTACCTAGATTACTCATTACTAATACTGCATCAGTCATCTCCTCCCCTATATGCCTCTACTGTGAACCGGTTGACATGGAGGAAAAATGAGGAAGATCACTCGAGTATGCAACTTGTTTCATGTGGTGTTGATAATTGTGTAATGTGATAATTGTGTAAGTGTTTGACATAAATGTTGTTGAGTAATTAGATTATTTTCCTCATCCTCTTTTGATATATTTGTTCCAATGTCTCTTATCTGAATTTTGCAATTGAAACTAATTCATCTTCTGCCCTGAGTTTTTTTCGAAAAGAAAGAGCTTGCGGTGTCTTCCTGTATGAGTCAAATCCCCATCTCGCGTTTCAAGGTATTCAGTTCTCTACTCTTTCTCTTCTTGCTTTGGATTATCAATATTTATTTGGGTTCTTATTTTCTGTTTTCATTTTATTTCTTTATTCTTTTTTGAGTATGAGAAAGAGAATCCTAACGAGAAGAAACTATAGGAACTCAATAATTGACAAGTGAAGAAATATGAATCTAAGTTCGTGTGAGTGGTGAGTTTCTGATTCAGATTCGATGTGAGAATTTTTTATAAGCTTTCCCCCCTCTAAATTTGATTACTTCATTGTGGAGACCCTAAGTTACAGGTGCTCGGAGCTGCTTGCTGATTTTCCCTATGGCTTCAACTCAGATATTTGGTATCAAAGATCTCTTTTATGTTTAATCATTCATTATATTTCTTTTCAAGTTGGTTATGATGTATGAAGGCTAATTAATTGATGTTCTTTTGAGTTAATTTTCTAGCTGAGATAAGATGAGAACGCTTAAATGATGAAATTCAAATCCTTTCTTCACTAGATTTCAGTTTCATTAACAGGTTGAACTTAGCTGTCATTGTTTATGCTTATTTTCTTATAAGTTTTTCTTTTCATTTGTGTATCAGGTTTTTCTTCATTGTTATGAGATAATTATGCTTCATTCTATGAGCATGTCTCCTCAATTGTGATCCCTTTGCATTAGGGAAGTTGAGTCTGGTCAAGTATTGTGATAATTTTTAAATGCTATCATCATCATTGTCCTTGAGTTGGATCTTTGGTCTGCAAACTTTATTTTTCTGGTGAAAGAAAGTTTTGGGAGAATGGGTGATTGATCTCATCTCAAAGTCCAAAGAAAAGTTGTTATGGTATTTGTAGTGAGTAGTTTCTTTTAGTTGTAGAATATAGAAAGTTTTGTATCATATTTTATATTTAATCCAAACTTTTTTATTAAAAGACAAATTTTCAGTGAACTGTGTTTTTGTGTCAGAATAACTTTGTTCTTTTCTTCCAAGTTTATTTGTTTGTGATGCATCATAATATTACGACAATCTAACTATTAAATGATAGTTTAATGGTGCATATTATTTGACTTGAAAGTAGGGGCGGAGACATGAATTTCAGAAAGGGGGCTAAGATATAAATGAACATAATTTGTAAGAAAAATTCAATATTTTTCAACTAAAGAATGTGCAAAAAAAAAAACATAAACAAAACAAAAATGAAGTAGCAGTCCAACCTAAGAAAAACTCATTTGTTGAAGGCCAAAACTTAAAGGGGACATTTTACAAACAGTTGGTGTGCATAATATTTCTAACTCTTTTTTACAAACAAAGCACAAGAACCACAAATTTAATCTCATATAATCAGACCGATTAACAAGGTTATTAAAACTGGACCGTCGATCAAATCGGTGAGGGAATTGGTTCACCGTTCATTAGATCAATCGTAATTGAATTGTGGTCTGACCGGTATAGCCGCTATAAATTAAATATATCATTTAAAAAAATTATATATTAGATTACAAAAATTGATATTAAATAATTACCAAATTTTAACTGAGAAGTTAAATTTATATTTACCTTAAATATCACAGATTCGTATTGATTTCAAATAGTTTTAGAGGATTGTTTAAAAATTAACACAAAAAATGCTTCATATAAATTAAAACTATTCTTTTATATTTTTTATTACTATATTAGAAAGGGGTGCAACTCTATTGTCAAAAAAAGTGCAGCCCAGTAGCTTTCACGTCTAATGAAAAAGGCCCATATGTAACAAAATCTTAATATCTATTTCTAATTTCAATTGTTAGTGGATAACACAAAGGTTTAAAAGAATGTCTATTGAATCTGAAAGATAAACGCAAACAACATAGAGCTCACCCCTTCCTCTTAGCTCAACCTTCCCCTCCCTCCTCTCCTTCTCAAGTCTCACACTGCTTCAATTTTTTTCTTGAGACATTCCTAAAATTCAGGGGTGACTAAGCATGGACAAGTCACCCCTGTGCCTCCGCCACTGCTTGAAAGTGAATTATGTCATGGAAAATCTCTCTTCACTTCCATGTATGTAATTTATGGCTTACGCTCCATAAACTAATCTCAGTGTAACATTTAATATTATGTGTCGTACGACGACTAGAGAACTATTAATATATTCGCATATAAATAATTCCATGTTAAAACTAACATAAAAATTAATTTTAATATTATTTCAGTACCTTTTTTAGTTTTTAAAACCAACTTTAGATGTAAATATAATTAACTGTTTGATAATTTGATGATAAAAATATTTTTGTGGAGATTAGAAAATATTAGTACAGATATAATTTATATTTATTTATGTTTAAAGAATTAAAAGTTTATACAAGGGGAACAAGCATGAAAAATTTAATAGAGAAATAAGTTTTGATATAATTTCTATACTATACAACACAATATCATGTTTTTATTTTTGGGCAACTCTCAATTTGATGATAAATTTTTTGTGCGAAGATTAGAAAACATTAGTACATATATAATTTATATTTATTTATGTTTAAATAATTAGAAGTTCATACGAGGGAAACGAACATAGAGAAATAAGTTTTAATATAATTTCTATGCAACATCTGGAAGCCAAAATAAGTCTTAATGATAGTTTATCTTTTTGGTCACTTTATATTAGTTAATTCAGCATCTGTTTACAAAGCACTAGAATTGAATGTCTGAATTTATACTCTTTAAATATCTACATCCTTATTATGACTGTTCTTACATTCTTAGTATCTTTAAAAAAATTGTTTCATCGGAAAAGCTTAAATTTTTTATAATTTAAAATATTAATTGATGTTTCAAATACAATAAACAAATTCCCCGTGCAACGCGCGGGTAAAAAATACTAGTTTAAGAGATTTAAGTTTCCAAAGGATAATTCAAATGATAAAAATATGAGAACATATGAGTTGGAGAAAGAAACATCTATTAAATTCCTTATTAGAATATTTGGTTGATTAAAAAAATATCATAAATCAAAATCGTACAACCATGTTATACTATAGAAAACTAAAACAATAAATGTCATTTCAAAAACAGCGGATACTTGGATAATATCAAAGGTCGTGTAGCATTGGATATATAAAATAATGTATGAAAGGTCAAATAATAAAGGGAAAAACATGGAAGATGAAAAGGTTCTAAAATTGTGATTTATAGACAGAATATACATATTGATTGATTGAGTGTAATCAATCATATGAATTCAATATGTTTATGGGTGTTAAGTTCTCACAAATATTTTAAAATTTGGTTAAAACTCATTTAGTAGATCGTTCCCTATTATAAGTCACATTTTTTTAAAATAATTTGTTACAAAATATAAGTCACTTTCTAATATCTAGGAAGCATTAAATAATTTTTTCCAAGTTCACCTTCATATTTAATATGAAAGAGATGATAAACTTTAGAAGTATTAACTTGGAGAGAGAAAATCATAAGAAAGTAAATAAGGGTAATCTAGGAAAGTAAATCATTTTTTTTACAAATTTATTACTAGTAACTACTTTTCTTAATCTAAAAGAATTAGTTATTTGTGACTTATATATAGGAACGGAGTATGGAGCAGGTACGAGTATGAAATTTTACCGGTGGAGTGGATGGTGGGTATATATTAACCATGTCCACCCAAACTCATTGACATCCCTATTCACACTACTCGATCTAAGATTTGGACGTGGCTTTCTCTACTTATTTCTTGGTCTCATTACTTGAAAAAACTCATTTTGGCACAACATTTAAATTTATAAATTTAACTCATTTTAAATATTAGAGATCTAAGTCTCCGAACGATAATTTAAATGATAAAAGTCTATAGCAAGATAAAAATTCAAAGATCAAATATTTGAAAGAGGAAATTCACTCATAAAAAACATCAGAGATCTAAACAGTTGTTGTTCTTTGTATTGTCTTTAGTGTCTTTTAGGGTTTTTGATTTTTTGCTGGTTGTGGTTTTGGTTGCTTAGCTTTGTTGTTTTTTTTTTTTTGCCTCGCCCCCTTTTGAACTTGTTCCCTTCTTTTGCATACTAAAATATTGTTTTTGTTCTCTAAAAAACAACAATTGTAAAGAAAAGAACAAAATTAAATCAATAAATGTCATTTCAAAAACAGCGGATACACAGATAATATTTTTTTTAAAAAAGGGTTGTCTAAGCGACCTATGAAAAAATTTGGGTAAAATAACTCATTATTCAATCACATCAAATAGTAAATGAAAGTTAAAATAATAAAGAAAAAAACATGGAAGATGAAAAGGTTCCAAAATGTAATTTTGAGACAGAAGAATATACATGTTCTAAAATAAGTTTAATAAATCTTAATAAAAAATTGTAACGATATAAAAGTTGAAAGTTTTGTTAAAAAAAAACAAGAGTTTAATAGATATGTACGGTCGGTGCTAAATAGTTTTACACAGACAACCAATCACAACATGCCACATAGGATGACTGTGTAAAAATTGTTTACACTGACGGTGCACATCCATTTAATTCAAAAAACAAAGTTGAGAATTTGTCTCTAAAAACTAAAAAGTGTTAGTAGCTAACAATTTTGTTCTCATACGATCATTCATGGTATTATTTGTGTATTATATAGGTCAAGTTAACCTTTGTACTTTATTGTTAGATAAAATCACAAGTCACAATAACTTAATTAAGCACTTATGGTTATAAGCCACCATATTAATAAAATAATATTTAAAAAAATTATTGAAATAAATTGAAAATAAGTTATATATAACATAAGCTCTTTTTTCATAAGCTATTCTGAGTAGCTTATGAAAATAAGCTTAAAACTGCTTATGGTAGGTTATAAGCTGTTTGCATAAGTTCTTCCAAACATTTGCACAACCGTTTATCCTATCGAATAAGCTCTCTAGGGTGGATCTTTTAAAAATTGGTTATTTTTGATATTTTACAAGATATTATATATATATATATATATATATATATATATATATATAATATAACCATGCCCTTCATCTTCCTCAACCCACCCCACACTCCCTGCAAACCATTCGTTCAGCAGCGTCGAGCCTTCCTTGCACCTACAGCAGCCACCACCGCCGCGACGCCCTTCCCACGCGTGCACCGCCGCGTTCTCTTCTGCCACAGCCCGTGAGTGCTGTTCACAAGGCTCCTGCTTGTTCGGTAGCAATTTCAAAGGTAGTACATAAAGCGAAAACCTGGGGTTTCAATTTCAAATTCAAACTTGTTTCATTTAGACTGAGAGAAGTGAAAGAGTGTTGCAGTGATTGAGAAGAAACCATGGAGAGTGGTCAACGGCGTGTGGGTTTACTCTACGACGAGAGGATGTGCAAGCACCACGTACCAGACGACGGTTACCACCCCGAAACCCCTGATCGCATTAGGGTTATCTGGAACAAGCTTCAATCCACCGGAATTACTGACCGGTAACGTTTTCTGAATCATTCATTTTTGTGGAGATGATTCATAATTGTGTTCTGAATGTGTTTGCTGTTGTTTGTTTTATCAGGTGTGTGATTTTGGAAGCCAAGAAAGCTGAGGACGAACAGTTGCTATCAGTTCATACCAAAAAACATGTTGATCTCATTAACAAGATTAGCTCAAAGCTATACGATTCGCGTAGGCTTAAGATCGCGCATAAATTGGATTCTGTTTACTTCAATGAGGGTTCTTCAGAAGCTGCTTATCTTGCTGCTGGCTCTGCTATAGAGGTCATATTTCAGGATTTTATGTTATTATTGTCCTTGGTCATATTACAAGATAGTAGTATAGGTAAGGAATTAGGGCAATAGCTATAGATAGTTTCCATGTTCTCTTAAAAACCCTGCTTACTGCATATTGAATTCGCGATCCTGTGTACCTCATACCGGGTTCCTTGTAAAGAAAGTTTATAATGTATAAGGCGAAGAATTGTGTGCTTACATAAGTTGCGTATCTATATCGGTTTACTGGCAATATATACGAATCTAGGCTTTAGAAAATATATGAGACGATCTCCGCCTAAATGGTAACAGAAAATTATATATGAGATACAAAAAACCCCTAAAAGGATGGAGCTGGTATCTACCCCTAGCCAAGCATAGAAAAATAATAGGTGAGTTTCAGTGTGACTTTGGGAGATTCTGCATTGAGTTGTGGGGGTTATAGGTTCTTATCTCGAAATAAGACCCTTCTTTTGTGGTGGTACCACTGCATGCTTCTAGCCCTCCCCAGACCTCACACTTCATCTGATATAAGTAATCTTTGTATTATATTCTTTTGAAAACTTTATGAACCTTAACTAACTAAAGATGCTTTGACAAACAGGTTGTTAAAAGAGTGGCAAGCAGGGAGTTGCATTCTGCTGTTGCTGTTGTTAGACCTCCAGGTCATCATGCAGAACCAAATGAAGCCAAGGGATTTTGTCTGTTCAACAATGTGGCAGTTGCTGCATCTTATCTCTTAGATCAAAGGGTAAGTAATGCAACAACTAGTATCAATTATGTATTTTCACAGAGTTTTAAGTCTTTGATCATCAGTTGCTTCATTCCCGCCTTTATTTTTCTGGGTTTTCCATGTGCATGACAGCCAGACTTAGGGGTAAAGAAAATTTTAATTGTTGACTGGGACATCCATCATGGAAACGGTACTCAAAAAATATTCCTGGATGATTCTCGAGTTCTATTCTTCTCCGTTCACAGGTGGGTTAGTTATTCTCATGTATTTTCTCATTATCTTTACTGGTTGGTAATCTTGTTTTTCTTTCGTAGTTTTTTTTATTCTGTAAATATTAGCTGCTATTAATTTTTGTAGCTTTGTTCGATAATGTGATAGGGCTTCGCTACTAGGTTGTTTCCCCTTTTTTAAATTGGTGATTTTGGGGTCGAGTCTCTGAGAATGACTTCCAATTTATGGGTTTGAGATGAAACTCGATTTTTGTTGTATCATTTACCTAGTTGGTCCTCAATCATATTAACTTTCCTATTAATACAGGCATGAATTTGGGAGCTTTTATCCATCTAGTGATGATGGGTTTTATACCATGATTGGAAAAGGAGCAGGTGCTGGTTATAATATAAATGTGCCATGGGAGAATGGGAGATGTGGTGATGCAGACTACATTGCAGTGTGGGACCACATTTTGCTCCCTGTTGCCAAAGAATTTAGTCCAGACATAATTATAGTTTCTGCTGGATTTGATGCAGGTCTGTGGTTGAACAATTTGCCATTTTTTTCTCTCTAGGGGTGAGTGGGTTGTTTGTTTTTCAAACTGCTTCTGAGGTCAGGACTTTAAGTAAGCATGTGTTCTTGAAGTCTAGTTTGCTTGTTTAAGAAAGGACTGATGGTCCCGCGTAGCCTATTTCAATGAGGTGCCTTGTGTTTGGGTCAGTTGATATGGTAACATTTTAAGTGTAATAACGATTTACCTTTTTAATGTAACAGCTGTTGGTGACCCTCTGGGCGGATGTCGTGTCACACCATTTGGTTATTCTGTTCTGTTAAAAAAGGTTAATTTTCATGATTATTTCCTTCATTTGTTTATTGTAATGCTGAAGACAAGTTTAATTAATACAAAAAATTAAAATTGGATCCTAGGCATGTTATTTTCATATTCTATCATGATTTGGTATGTTATTATTATTATTATTCAATTGTGCTGTTTTTCTGTCATAAAATATTTACGTTTTAGTTTATACTTCTCATCAAGGTTTGAAAGAACATGTGACAACTAAAAACTTTAATTTTCTGATCACTATTTCTGTGACTTGTGCTTTTCCCTTTTATTTTTCAGTTGCTGCATCTGGCTGAAGGTAGGGTTGTACTGGTTTTAGAAGGAGGTTATAATCTTGATTCAATTGCAAAATCAATGCATGCCTGTTTGGAAGTTTTGCTAGAAGACAAGCCTCTTATTGGATCCTCAGAGGCCTATCCATTTGAGTCTACATGGCGCGTCATTCAAGCGGTATTACCACATGATACTGATAGTTGTTGTTTCCTTATTTTTTGGACGGGGGTTTGGTTTTGTCCATTTCCCTACCATTTTGTTATTGGATTTATCATTTATGTGACCTAGGATTTACAAGAGATTATTTTAATACTAAAGTGGCATGCATATTTTTCAGGTTCGGCAGGAGTTAAGTCCCTTTTGGCCAACACTTGCCTGTGAATTACCACAAAAATTAATTAGTCAAATAGCACCACCTCCGGTAACGTACTTTCAATTATTGTTGTTTTCTGTTAGATAGTTAATATCTTATCCTATATTTGTAGAGTAAATCACTTAAAATTTTTGTCCAGGATTATATAATTGTAAAATACAAATTAAATAATGCTGATAAAAGAGTGTTCAAGCATTTATTACTGCGTATGCAATTTGTTATTTTACAAGTGTTAAAAATATAATATAAAAATCATTCATGTGTCTTCACTCAAGCTTAAGCTTTTAGGATAGTTGGTTCATGACAATGAGATTTATCAATAACCGGAATTAAGGTTGGTTACTGTAAATCAGATTTAACTAAAGTTCTTCGTAATCGAAATGAAAGTTTTTATTGGCATGCTGTCCTTTGCTGGCTGAAGCAGGCCATGACCTTTTATTGAAATGTTATTGATTGTATTTTTTTTTTCTTTGGGAAGTCTCATGGAAGTTAATTGCTGAACTTAACTCATTTTCTTTAGAAATTTTTGTTTACGATAAGATAATTAACAATCTCGCCTTTTTTCATACATGTATGCCTGATAAGTACAATTTTAGTTATGCTATAATTTCATTAAAATATGGTGAGAGCATAATAATGAATTATGTACGTGTGGATGATTCAAAGGAAGTACAATTTGGAAACTATTTACCTTAAGATATGTATTTCTTTTATGCATACCTTCTTGTGTGTTTGATTGTATTGTTTTCATCCTATGTATGGGCAAGAATTCTCATATCAAAATGTTTTCCTTTATCAGGATTCTCTTATTTCAAGCTCTGACTCAGAGACTGAGGATGACAAGGGCCAAATCAATTCAGAAAAACTTGCAGAGCTTCTTGAGGATGTTATAAAACCACTTTCCAAGCTGAATGTTGATGCAGGTAACCATGGTTTGTCTCAAGATAGCTTTTAAAATTTGAGAAACTCCTCACAAAGATTACATAGTATAGTGATAGGCTAAGTGGGGGAGAAGCCTTAGTCACTTCCACAAGGGACCTGTGGTTAGAAGTGATCATGCCCTCCCCCTCTTCTTAGTCCCCTTTTCTCGTGTCTATTGGGCCTTCCCTAGTTGTCTGTTTCTTTGTCTTGTAGTAGTGTTGTCTTTTTCTCCTTTTGAACCTGCGAGCCGCTAGGCAACATGTTTCTGGTCCGTGTGTGCTATTTGTCCCCTTTGTGCCATGAATCCCTGCTCTTATGTTGTCTCTAACTCCTATCTCAATGGTTTGGTGTTGCATGGTTTTGCTCGTGTCCCCGACTAAGTGGCCGTCTCTTAGGGTCTTTCCACGTCCCGAGCCTCATAACCAATGGTTTGGTTTTGCGCTCGCCTTACCTCTCTTTCGAGAAAAATTTGACATAACTCTTAAAAAATTCCCCACGTTAAAAACTTCAAATTTTTACACGTTATGCTCATCATTCTAGGCTCTTAACAACTTTTGAAATTCTACGTTAGAAACATCTTCAACTTTTTAAAATCCGATGCCAGTATCTCCCTGCCCCCTTTTAACATAAGAAATTGTAACTATTTAACACCGAAATACCTGGCAAGGCTTTGATCCTTTGACCTTTTTTATCACTTTTTTATTACTTGATAAGCTCTATGCGTGATGCAGATGAAGAGACTGATGCTTCTAGTTCTTGGCGATCAGAGTTGTCAAATGTTTGCATATGGTATGCCTCATATGGATCAAATATGTGGAAGTCAAGATTATCTTGTTACATAGCAGGTGGACAGGTAATGAAACATTCAAGTCAAGTTGCTTTTTTTACATTGCACTTGAAAATTCTTTATTTTATTTCTTTAATCTTGTTCTTTCCTTTTATGTATTGATTTGGTTAGTTAGCTGTACTTACAATATAGAATAGGAATATGATTCAATTGCTGTTTTCAATCCCTAAAATTAAGGGATTCATTTTTTTATTGTAAATATAAATTCAAATGCAGCAAATTCAGTAAGATTGATTTCTCAAGTGCAGTCATGAAACGAATATGTATCTTTCATTCATTCCAACCATTCCATCAGCATTGAAATTTTATATATAGTAGTCAGATTTTGAAAAGATTTATATTTGTTAGCGTTCACTGTTTCTTATTCTTGTCATCAATTTGTTGCTGAGGGGGGCAAGCCAGCCCTGGAGTTTCTTTTGTTTTTATTTGATTTGATTTGTGAAAATTACATTGTGATTTGTTGCTAGTAATTGTGTTGATTGCAAACTTGATCATGAGATTCCATGATCTTGCCATTTTCAGGGGATTGATGCATGCTAGATTGCGAGTGAAATCGCATTGAGATAAACATTCAAGGTTGTAGGATCATGCAATACCTGATCCTTTTGATAAACCACATGTTTATACCCAAGTTATATATCCTTAGTCTGTACTTTATGCACGACTTGTGCCCTATTTTTTCCTCGTCATCGACTAAAAACTGTAACACTTAGTCATTCACAGCATCTGTCTTTTCCTTTGGTTAGTCTTTGTTCTTTGTTCTATCTCTGCTCTTGGATTCATAACTTGTCTCTGCGGCCTTTTTCTGTCTTTGGATCTTTGCTCTTTGTTCACTTTTCAAGAAAACATGGCTTCAAGTGTTGCTAGTTTTTGTTTTGAGGCTAGTGGAAGTGGCAAGGGGAAGGAGGTTGATTCCCATGGAGGTGTTGTGAGTGGAAATGGAAGTGGAAGATCTATCCTTCGCAAGAAGGCTGCTACAATGAGGACTGATATGGCTTGGAACCATGTTGTTTCTATTGATAGGGATGTAAGTAAAATTGTGCAAGTATTGTGAGAACTGTTATACCAGAGGGGTGTATCATTTGAGGGATCATTTAGCAGGATCTAAGAAAGATGTTGGAGCATGCCTAGACCAGTCCTATAATTTATTTGCATCACCTTACTAAAGGGACTGATTTGATTAGACTTGCTATTATACATTTTGCAGCTTCTTACTTGACTTTGGTAAGCTTGCATGACAACAAGAGAACATCATTAAGAATGTTTACATCCAAATATCGGAATGATAGTTTACGAAGACTTAGGATGGCAGGGTTGTTGAAAATCTAGTTAAAGATAAGGGGTTTCGGTAATATATTTTGAATCGCTTGAAGGGCGCTTCTGAACTTGTATTTCTTATGAAAATCTTGATATGGCTTATATGACTGGCTATGAGTTGTATAAGATCTCATGCTTATGAATTTTCAGCTTAAGTTCAGTTTAATGATGTGATTTAGAGGTTATTTTCCTTATCTGAGTCATTTTCTAATTTTGCATTTTTCATAGGATCTTCTGATGTTTTACGATCCTGTGAGATCTTTCACCCCCCCCCCCCCCCCCGATCTTAAGTAAAATCTAGATTTTGACAACAATTATAAATAGTTAGCCTTTCATTCTGACATGATTAAGTCTGGCGCTTTCAGGCTTTAGGGTGATCAACTCATCATCACAAAAAGATGCAACCTGCTTTTCATTTCTTGCTTCCATTCTTTCATTTTCTACAGCTTTGTTTCCTCTGTTGTCTGTCATAGTTTTATAAAGATTTCAAGAATGATTTTTCAGGTGGAAGGTATGCAGAAGCACTGTCCCGGTTCAGTAAACAAAACTCTGCCAAAGGAGATCCTGTGGAAGACTTTCCCTTGCCATATATTTTTCGGTCGCGATTTCTCCCGTTCTTGGGGTCCTGGAGGGGTTGCGTTTCTTAATCCTGAGAGAAACATGCAGCACAGCACCTACTTGTGCCTGTACAAAATTTCGTAAGTAGATCCGTCTTCGAGTCTACTTATATTTGCATAAAATATCTCTTTCCAACCTTTGCGGTCAGAGCATGACATTGTTGGATCCTCATATGTTACAGGCTAGAGCAGTTCAATGATATTTTATTTCATGAAAATGGTTTAAGCCTTAATGCTGGTTCACCTTTATTTGATACAACTACCCTGAATACTATCTCTGTCAAGGAGTTCGATTCTCAGGAGATTGTCAAGGTAATCCATACTCCTTACTCATTTTCTGATTACTTAGTGCATTTATTTTATTTCATCATTTTCTGAGTGATTACTGCATTTGCTGCTTTGGTCATGGCTTTTTTCTGATGGTTTCATGCAGGGTGGTTGGTATGGTAATGTCGTCTACTTAGGAAAGGAGCAGGATATTCCAATAATTACCATGACGTGAGTAACAAACTATACTTTATAGTTGTCGTATTTAGGTGACTTAATAGCACGTTGGGATCAGCTTATTTTTTCTCAGAATCGATTTTGGCACCTACTCACATAAGTTTCTCCCCTGAATTAATTGACTTCAGAGTCAACTTTAAAAGGATTATCAACTTTAGAATCAACTTTAAAAGGATTATCAACTTTAGAATAGACTTAATGCTGTTCCATTCCATATTTCCTTAACCAGGTGTTCGCTTCATGATATTGAGCGCTTCAAATCTGGAAAGCTACCATTGCGTGCGCCGAATAAAGCATATGCCAACACCTTAATAAAAGGGTTGGTGGAGGGAGAGCAGCTTTCAGAGGATGAAGCCATCGCTTACATAGAAGCTGCTGCTAAATCACTATGATTTGCATAGGCATGTCATTGGCTTTGGGTGTAAATCTTCTAGAGCAGCTTACTGGTAATAGTTAAAGTATTTTTTTGTCCTAGATAGCAAAACCCTATGATGGTGGTGTTTCAAGGCTTCATATTTTGCGCAGTTTTGTGTATGCCTCGTGCATCGGCTGCTTTTTATTTGCTTCAGTGCTGGTGCCTTTATTGCATCATTTGCATGTATATTTATTTTTAAGGGATTGCATGTATATGTATATTTATATTTTGTGAGTGATACCATTTGGTCCCGTCAAAGGACAAACTCGTTGACATTTGGTCTGTAACTATTGAAGATTTGAAGCCAAGAAATGTCTAAATGACTGAATTAAAACATAAACACATGCTGCATATGTTTAATTAGTCGTTAATAGCATTGTTGTAAAAACAGTTGAGATTCGTCCAGGAAAAAAATCGGTGAAACTGGTCTAACCATATCCAGATTGGTGGAAAATTGTCAATTTTACTCGTCTGAAACCAATCTAAGTATGTTTGAATTAACTTCTCTTTTTCCAGAATTAATTATGAAACTTAAAGCTACTCACATAGTTTTTTTCCTAGAAAGTATTCTCACTTCAGAATCAATTGTAAAAGAGTTTTTAAAGATACATAGGCTACATAATATTTTGTATGACAAAGTTACCTCTTATCGTGTTTTAAAACTTAAAACGGTATTTTAAAAGTTTTCTTCCTAGAATTAATCGGACTAGGCAGTTCTTCTCTTCTCTATGACGGAGCACTACTTGGATTGGTTGTGAGTGTGTGGCGGAGCTGATAGTCCACAACGTGAATGGTACTTATAGATATGCTTACAAAAAAAAAACGTATAGAAGATACTCCGACACTCAAATTAGTAAGAGAACAATAAGACCATCCACAATGGATGGTTGAATTGATTGTTTAAGTTTGTTGAATTTTGTTGAAGGAGTTTAGTGGTTGTTGAAGTTGGTTGGAAGGGAGGAGAGAGAAGAAAATTGTTGAAGATTTTCAACAAAAATAAAGAGCCTGCGGTGTGGCACGTGGCGCGAGGCCAGTGGCCACCGCAGGCGCGTGTAACACACGCGCAGACAAGGCGCGTGTGCAGGAAAGAGAATTTTTTTTTTCAGCCCCTGCCACGTGGCTTCCTCTGATTGGTTGCTCCAGATTTCATTTTTCCTTATCTTTTAAACTCAATTATTTCATCAAAAAAAATATTTTCTAAAAAAAAAAAATTAAACCAAAATTCATGATTTTTTTTTCTCTATAAATAGAGACTTGGTTCGTTTGATTTGGACACAGAAAAAAAAACCAAGTTTTTTCACTCTCTTATTATCTCTCTCACCATCTTATTTATCTATCTATTAGCATTTGTATTGAAATGGATCCCAACAACCACCATTTCAACACCCAGAATTCTTCAAACAACCCATTTTACAACCAAAATCACAACAACTATGAAGATCCAAATCAAATTTCTTACCAACGTCCTCAAAATCCCACCAATTATCAAGTCCCACATCAATTCTTCAACCAACGTCCTCAAAATCCAAACTATTATCAAGTCCCACATCAAATCTCCAACCAACGTCCTCGAAATCCAAACTGTTATCCAGATCCAAATCAATATTCGTACCAACCTCCTCAAAACATACAAAATTTTAACCAGTCATCAATTGTTCCAAACTCTCATCCATCTTATGGATCTGTGAGATATTCATCTCAAACACAAACACCCCAGTCTAGTGGTTATATGCCAGTGGTTCCTGAAAATTTTCCGAGTGTTGATGAACCGGAATTTCCGGAATTTTCAACACAAGTGAATCTTGGTGGCGGGTCAGCTGATAATGAAGTCAATGAAATCACTCCTAAGAACAAAAAAGCCCATTCACCCGCATGGAACACTGCACAAAATCTAGTGCTAATTAGTGGGTGGATTAATTGTGGAACAAACAGTGTTGTCGGAAGAAACCAGAAAGGAGAAACATTTTGGAGAGATATTGCTGAGTATTGTAATGAGCATTGCTCATTCGATCCTCCGCGCGATTGGGTTGCCTGCCGAAACCGTTGGAATTATATGAACACAAGACTGGGTAAATGGATTGGCGCTTATGATAGCGCTAAGCGTGAGCACCGAAGCGGTTGGTCGGAGGATGATGTTATCGCAAGAGCGCAGGATGTACCACCCACAACAATGCGAATGTTAGCATATGGTGTGGCAGCAGATGCGGTCGATGAGTACATCAAAATTGGAGGTACTACAACATTGGAGTGTTTACGTAGATTCTGTAAAGGAATCATACGATTGTATGAGCAACAGTACCTGAGAGCACCAACCCAAGAAGACTTGCAAAGAATACTACATGCTAATGACATGCGGGGGTTCCCAGGCATGATCGGGAGTATTGACTGCATGCACTGGGAGTAGAAAAATTGTCCTAAAGCATGGGAAGGTCAATTTACTAGAGGGGATAAGGGAACCACAACATTTATTCTTGAAGCAGTTGCAACTTATGACCTATGGATCTGGCATGCCTTTTTTTTATGTCCTGGAACGTTGAACGACATAAACGTTCTAGATCGGTCTCCAGTGTTTGATGACGTGGAACAGGGAAAGGCTCTAGCTGTGAATTTCTTTGTGAATCAACGTCCCTATAATATGGCATATTATCTAGCCGATGGTATCTATCATTCTTATCCAACTTTCGTCAAAACGATTAGACTTCCTCAAAGTGAACCCGATAAGTTATTTGCAAAAGTTCAGGAGGGATGTCGGAAGGACATCGAACATGCATTTGGAGTTCTTCAAGCTCGTTTTAAAATCATCCGTGAACCAGCTCGCTTGTGGGACATAGATGACTTGAGTATCATTATGAGGTCATGCATCATATTACATAATATGATTGTCGAGGATGAACGAGATTCATATGCTCAACGTTGGACCGATTTTGAGCGATCTAGGGAAGGTGGATCTAGTACACAGCAACCATACTCGACCGAGGTTTTACCCGCTTTTGCAAATCATGTGCGTGCTAGATCCGAGTTGCGTGATTCAAATGTTCATCATGAACTGCAAGCAGATCTAGTGAAGCACATCTGGGCAAAGTTTGGAATGTCTCAGGATTGAAGATGATTTGTATCGTACTAATTACGTTATTTGTGTGTTGTGTGCTTAGTTTTTCCTTGTCTTGCATTTTAAGATATTGTGTGCTTAGTTTGTTGTCTTGCATTTTATTTTAAGAAAATAATTGTATGCTTTTTGTTGTCTTGCATTTTAAGTTAAGAAAAAAAAAATTATAGTCTATATTTAAAAAAATAAATTTTTTAAGTGTTTATTGTTTTAATTTAATTTAAATCGATAATTGTACTTTTATGTTATTATAAAAACAAAAATATAAAATTAAATAAAAATGTGAAATAAAAAAGTGGTGGGGTAGGGTGAGTGGTGGGGTAGGGTGTTGAGAGTTAAGTAAAACCATTGGAGTGGGTAATTGTTGAGAGTTTGTTGAATTGGAGAGAGAAGATGATGTGGAGTATTGGGAAGAGAAAAAGTGGGGTAGGAAATGGTTAAACAAAACATTTTTTGTTTAACCATTGTATATGGTTTAAGAGAATCTCTAGGTCTTAGCATAAGTCAAAGAATGAATATAATGTAAATAAATGAATAACCACACTTGTATTTATAGGCTCAAGGCTCGTCATTGTTTCCTGTGACCACCTTGCTTCATTCATTGTTTCTCGACCTTTACATGACGACCACAGCTCAGACACTGACTGAGACAGGGGTGTTCCTTTACTAAGTCATCAAGTCTACTCAACCACTTTGCTTAAGAGCAAATCCTTTGGAGAAATTGCGAAGGGATTATTACAGCTGAAATCCTCTAATCCCCTCCTCTTTGCCTAACATGATAAGAGATAAAATCCCTCGCCCTCATTGAGTGAACCATCACTAGGTAGGCCGTGACTTTATAGAACTTTCATATTATGGTGGCAACCATTCGATTTACTCTCAAAATAGTGTTAAAACCTGGAAACAGAACGAACTCCAATAGAAGAAATGGAACATCTTTTTTATTTAATCAACACATTTTTTGTTTTTGATACAAAATGGACAGAAATACAATGACTAATTTCCATCAAAATTTGTGCAAATATATCATGTATTCATATTTTTCTCAACTGTAGCATAAATAATTCTACAGAGGCTTATCGAAACACTATCTTAAAAATTAAAGAATGGATTAATAATTGAAGCTGGCAAAATTTCGAACTTAAACATCACTCAAGGTTACACTGTTGAAGAATGGATAATTCCCACTGTTGTTTTCTCATCGACCTTTTATACTGGCATGTCCAGAATCGCCCAGATGCTTATGTAATTTATTCCTGTGGATCAAACCAAATGAAGTTATAAAACAGTTTATTCTGAAAACAAAAAAAACATTATTTGATAAACAAAAGACACACAAATTACCTTGACTCAAACTCCTCTCCACATGCCTCACAAATATTGTCAAGATTCTTTGATGCCTTATTTAAGAAACAAAATCAATAATTAGAACATAATGCAAAACGAATTGCTAGATTGTAAGTCATGACTACAAGAAGCAATCAACGTTATCATGGCTACAGTTTAACTAAGCGCAATAAGCACAATATAATGGAAATAGGAAAAAACCAGGATAGTTGTCCATTTAAGAAAGCACAATATAAGCGCTTATTCATAAATTAATATGCGCAGCTTGTGAAAATAAGCTCAAAACAGCTTATATGTAGGTCATATGCTAATTGCATGAGCTCTCCCAAACACTTACATAAACTTCTATAACATAATTTCATCTTAACTAGCTGCATATTAGAAGAACATAACTAGTTGTTATTCAAGTTTAAGGAAACTACAAAAACAAAAGACAGTACAACAAAGCAGCAGCATATCTCAAAAGCCATGACATATATGATAAAGGGATTGGAGAACATGTATGTTCATAAGTTCTTACCTTTGCTTTTCTTCCTTTGGATGAAGTTTTTGCTCTAGTTTTCGCATCCTTGGAAGTTCCTTTCTTGTCAACTGGTTGATTTGAACTCTTCTTATCTCTACCTACCTGCTCATTCTCTTTACCATTTTCCTCATTTTCCACAGAATACTGGGAACTAGACTCTTCTGCAAAAGAATTATTATTTCCATCACTGTTTCTATTCTCATAATTAGCACTGAAAGCAGCCCCATGAGGTTCATCCACCCTACCCTTCTCTTTCTTGGCTCGACGCTTCTTTCTTGTGCTCTTCTGGTTGTTATATTCCATAAAGCCAACCCCATCATTCTCATTCTTATTCTCATTCTCATTTTCATCCACATTCTCATTCTCATTCTCAGTTTGAGATGGAGTTACTGAAGCCTTGGGCTTCTGTGTTGAAGCACCGGGTTTTTTGCTCTTGCGCCCCGCCACCATTGCTTCAAGAAAACCATTTTCATCATCATCAAAATCAACTGAAACATCAGCCTTTTCACTCTCCTTTGAATGTGTGGCATCAAAATCATCATCATCATCATCGTTACCATCACCATCATCATTCAGTTTAACCTCATTTCTAGTCTCCTCTTCTGCAACATTAAGACCATCTCTAATCCTCTCCTCCAAATCATCAACCTCCTCCAATTGATCATCATTCACCTCAATTCCACCCTCCTCACTTTCCGGTCTCCCGTTCTCGGCTCCTACATCTTCTTCTTCTCCTTCCACCTCTGCTTCTAAATCCTCTTCATCGGCAAGTGAATCCTTGAACTCTGCAACTTTCTCCTTATGCTTCTTGGACTGCTCATGATTCTTCCATTGCTTCTCACTCTTAAACTTCTTCCCACAAAGCACACAATAAAACTCATTCTCATCCTTCTTCTCCTCCTCCTCCTCCACCTCCTCAAACCAGCTCGCCTCTTCCCCCTCCTCAACCTTAGCCCACTCAGGCTCCTCATAAGCCATAGCCCTCTCCTTCTTCTCCTTCTCCAACCTCTTCTTCTTCTCCCTCTCCTCCTCTTTCTTCTTCTCCATCTCAGCAACCTTCTTCACCTTCATATCAATCACCCTCTTATCCCTCTTCTTCGCAAAATCAGCCAACCTCCTCACCGTCTCATTGTACTCCTTCTTCGCCTTCCTCCTCACCTTATTATTCTCCTCCTCCATCAACCGCCGCGACCGCCGGTTCGGACCAGCCATCACATCATACTCATCCGCCCAGCAAAAGTCCATCACCGACGAAAACCCCATCCAGTAACCGTAAAACGCAGTGACCTGAGCATAGGGGCTATCCAAATTCCCCATGAGTGGAGCCTGAGGAACAGGTAAACCCATCTTCTTGGCGAAATTAACCTCATTAGCGTGGATTTTGTCGAAGACGCCGGAGTAGACCTTGTAGAAGCCCTTGCCGGAATCGGAGTAGCCGGAGAAGACGGAATTGGAGAAAAACGAGAAGAGGTCAGGGACGAGGGAGTTGGAGGAGGAGTTGGGGTCGGCGAAGAGGATTTGCGAACGGTGGGAGTCGTAGAAGGAGCGTTCTTTGGGGTCGGAGAGGACCTCATAGGCTTGTTGAAGCTCCTGGAACTGTGCGGTGGCTTCGGATTGGGAGATGCCGGTTTGGACGAGCTTGTCAGGGTGGCGCTGAAGGGCGAGGCGGCGGTAGGCTGATCGGATCTCGTCGGGGGTGCAATCACGGGGGAGGCCGAGAACCTCGTAGTGGCATCGCTTGGCCGACGACGACGCCATTGGAGGTTCTGCACAGAATTAGGGTTTTGGTTTTGCGTGTTCCCTTTAAAGAGGGATTTTGAAGTTGATGACAACACCAGGTAAAGGACAACGTATTTTGAGCTTTCTTTACTTTATTTTTTTTACGTCAATTTCTTTTCTTTTTTCATTACTCTGGTCAGGATAATAATAATAAATAAATAAATATTAATATTAGTATTATTATTTTTTTGAACTGTATGATTTTTTTTTTGAATATAAATGTATTATTATTATTAAGAAAAAAGAAAGTATGATAGCATAGTTATAGAGTAGGATATGATATGAGTAATATTTTGTTTGGAAAACTACAATAAGAGTATTATAACTTGGATTAAATATGATTTTTTCTCCTAGCGAATTATTGGTAATTTCCTATGAATTAAATTTTAAAATAAATAAATGTGTGGACTATGGAAATAATTTAGCTTTAATTCGTTCACTCATTTGAGAATGATGTGTCTAGATAGCGTGTCAATTTAAAATGATGTGTAATTTAGTGTGTATTTTTTCGGTTATGTATTTTATTAATTCCACTTGTTTAAAATGTCATAACCTAATTTGATCCTTTGATAGTTTGATTTCACCATCGGTTTGGGCAAAAACCTTGATTTTTAACTTAGTGTAGAATTTCACCCTTGCCCATCTTCATCCTCACATCAAATTTGCCGTTGTGAGGATCAAAGGTGACCTCATTTGATTTTGATGTGACTTTATCACATGACCTCCTTTGATTTTCACATGAATTTATATTTTAATCTTAATCATTCATGATTAAATTTAAGGATGATATTTATTCTCATGCTCTCATATAAACACATATTTCTCATAAGATACACTATATATATAAAGATAAAATTATATATATTAGCGAAAGCTTGAGAGCAGAAATACAAAGCAGACAATGACATCAACAATAAAAAGGTCGTTGAACACCTCAAAGCGAGGAAAACGTCCCAAAAAGACCAAGCTCGACCAATAAAATCCCAACAAAGAGCACCCAAGCTGCTAAAGAAAAAACAAGACAAAAGGTTGGCAAGGGAAAACAACAAAGGCAGCAAAAACCCAAAACAAATAACCCATTACAACCAAGGCCTTATAACCCCAAAGAACCGGCCAACAACAAAGAAAGATCAACCAGCTAAGAGCCCCCGTACAACCTCGGATAATTAGCAACGAGATGATCCGCATTACTATGAATGACTTCCTCGTTAGTGCCATCTTGAACGGGTATGTGAACTTTCCCTTCAACCCATATGTCCTTCCACCTCTCATCATTCGAGCTATCTCTCCTTTAGTTTTTTTTTTTTTTTAAATCCTCTTTAGTTCTTAATTATTCTATTCTATTTTTTAAAATCATAGCAACTATTATACAATTGAATGGTAATTTATGCTAAAATTTTAAAATCATTTATCCAACTTTCAAAAAAAAAAAAATCAATTATCCAAACCAGCAGCTTATTGAGAAAAAGCTGCAAGTTGTGGGGGAGCTTCCTCCACCACCACCATGAAGTTAAGCCAGAGCCCAATTTCACAAGCAAACCCAATCATGCAACTTCCTTTCTCATCAAACATTCCAATTTCTTCACACTCATTCTCTCCTCCTCTCACTTCAATCTCAACCTCCCTTCAATTCCCACGCGCCGTCACTACTGCAAACCAAGCCACCATTACCAACGATGCAGAACTGCCAACCATGTCCGAAATTCTATCAGCATCAAAATCACAGAACCTCCACCTTCAACTCCAAACCCTAGGACCCTTTTTCAGAATCACTGCCAGAAGCTCCGTCACGGAAGCAGAGCTCGGAAAAGCAGAGGGAATCGTAAGATTCTGGGTTGGAGGTAAAATTCTTCACCTGGATTCCATCAAGCTCCGCAGAGAAACACTCAACATGGAAAAATCGATTTTCGGGCTTGGATTGTACATTGGGGCTGTTGCGATTCGACATGGGTATGATTGTGGCTGCAAAACTGCTCAGTTGCTTGCCATCAATGATTCTGATCTTTACCATTCTAAGGTTTGCTTCAAGTGTTAGAAGTGATTTTTCACTTTTGAAGTTAATTCTTGGTTGTTTAGATGCTTTATTTCATAGTTAGTTCTGGTTCCAAAATCAATTGTTGGATGAAACTACAAATTTGCAGTGTACACAGTCAATTTTAGGATTTCACAACTGAATTATCCAAACATAAACCACGTCATTCGAACTTATTTTTATGGTAATTAATTTTATCAAAATCAATTCTATATACAATCAGATAATACTAATCCAAATGCGTGTGTGGAAGGTCTTGTTTGAGTTTATCTTATGACATAAGCACTTATGTAAGTGTTTTATAAGGTTATCAGTGTTCATTTTCTTAAGCCGCTTATATTAGCTTATAAATAAACACTTATATCCACCTATAAGCTATTTTGAGCTTATTTTGTTAAGCTTCTTAAATGAGCTTATTGTCATAAGTGCTTAATTAAGTTGTTTATCCAAATCTACTTAGGAACTTTTTGATGTGCATTCATAATCCTCAAGGAGTGTCTTGAACTTGAATGGAGTAAGACAGAGTTTGAGATATTTTTTGAATCTCGAGACTTTCCTTGCTTTGAATTGGACTACCATCTTAAAAAATTCTAGTTCATTATCTATTATGGTCATGGGACTAAAATAGTTGTATTTGATGTCTTTTTTATTTTGACAGTTGATTAGGTTCTACACCAGACTTGGATTTAAACCTGTGTACGAAGTGACTGGCTCATCGATTGGGGATCTTGCGCACCAGCTTGTGTGGGGAGGTGTTGGTACCCGCATGGATGCCAGTGTTGAGGAACTGATGATAAAATGGTGTAAAAGATTTAAAACAACACCCAACAAGTGATTTCATCAGTCAGTGACTC
The DNA here is from genome assembly GCF_012489685.1 of Lotus japonicus. NCBI lineage: Eukaryota > Viridiplantae > Streptophyta > Magnoliopsida > Fabales > Fabaceae > Lotus > Lotus japonicus. The sequence goes on from NC_080044.1 coordinate 60,871,416, forward strand.
GTCTTTCTTTTTATATGTAGAGAGGTTAGATAAATCTTTAGCCTGTAAAATGTATTTATTTCAAAGGTTATATAGCATAGAAAGTTGAGAGTGTATGTATAAACATTATTCTAGGAAAGAAAAAAAGGGTTTTCCTTTCCTAGAGATACCTCATGATTAACTGATTATATAATTGATTCATTATTGATATTTATTTTGAGAGTATGATTTGCTGCTTGAGGTATACAGGAAATACTGAAATAGCTTGCTTAGAGACTCATAATGATAAATGAGAAGGACTATTATTGATGTATTTGCTTTCCTTTTTTAAATTGCTGTATATTTACAGGTTCTCTGGCAAAATAAAGGAAACTGCTCAAGATTCTGAAGGTTAGTATGCTTTCCTAGTTAAGGAATTGGTAAAACAGATAGCATTCCTTCAGAAACAAATTTAATAATTTTCCTTGTGGAAAACAAATCTAGTTGTGGTTTTGGTTGAAAATTTGGTGCACAAGTTCTTCAATTCTCTTGCTAAGTTAGACGGGCCACAATAGAAAACCCCTGCACAAGAAAACCCACAATCTCAGTTAGGAAAAACAACTCAACCTTATATCATTCTTATATATACTAAGGTCATTTATTTCAATCATTAAACAATATACAAAGTTCAGAGTGTATTTCTCACCAATCTTTGCTCCTCCATGCTTGCGAGCCAATCTGGAAAATATGTTGAACCAATTTGGTCGGGCAAAATGTGTGTGTATCTGTGAATTCCAAGAGAAAATTATTCCTTAATCTGGCAGTAGCAAAATGTGTAGACTTGACATGACAAATTGTTATTCCTAATGATTTTCAGTTGGAGTATTTAATAAGAACATGGTTTGAAATGAGATAAAATTAGGAATATTGCTTTGGTGTGCCGAACTTGATCAACAGCACTAGGACAATAACATAGCAATGTTTTAAACCGAAGGATCAAACCTAAACCATCTTATTTGTGAACTCCACTTAGAGCTTGCTAGTAATTTCTATATTGAAAAAACTATAGGGAAGATGCACTTACTGGAGTTCTGGAAACTATGTCAACGCCATTCTTGGCACGATACAAGGCCTGAATGACGCTTAGCAATGCTGAACGAACATCTCCCTCTGGATACACACTAGTTAGGAAATTATGCATTTCCACCACAGCCTTAAAAGATTACAAGAAAACTAGAACGGTCATAAAATGCTTGAAGATCTGAATAAACAATATAGTTGCACTAACTCAGTTTTTCTCAGGAGCATCCAATGCCAGAGTCAAATCAGGCATACCTGTTTTTTGGTTGAATTTGAGATTTCCTTCATGACATCTCTGAACCAATCAAAGGAGCTTTGCTCTTTTGTAACCCAATAAAGATATGCTTTTGATGGACCCTTTGTTAAGCTGCATTCTCTGAGATCACTCTATTTCAAATGCCCAAATATGTTGTTTGTTTCATGGAATAGAAGAAGAGCGATTGAATTTTAATAAAGGCGCTATGACAGTAAGTATAAATAGCAGAAGAAGAAGAAAGCTTACATGATCACTTTGTGCTGTCTTCACACCTTGAGCTACATCTTTGAGGATGCTAATGAAAGGTGTGGCACCTATGCCAAGGCCAATTAGCACCAGAATGTCATACTTTACATGGTCTTGAGAGGCAGAACCATAAGGGCCATCTATGTACAGTTTTGGACACCCTTGTAATCCAGACAACACTGCCTGCGGATAATCGAACAATTTTTAGACCTGAGAATTTGAGAAGCATAGTTCTTCACTTGAAAAATTCAATTGTTACTTTACCTCTTGGAATAGAGCATATATTTGGTAACTCCAGTCTCCAAGAGTTCTAATGTGCACACTGAGGTAGTCATCTTGTGGTCCTGATGTCAAGGAAAATGGATGCCTGAAAATTTATACATAAGAAACTCACATAGACTCTAAAATTTCCATAACAAACTAGATTAGTGGTACAAGGTCTCTTGAATAAAAAAGATCAAGCGATGGAAGTAGAAGTACCATTGAAAAGATGAAATTTGGGGGCACTGAATGAATATATACATGCCACTCTGGTACTTAAAACCATCTGGTTTTTGCATCTTGAGGTGCAGAACTTTTCCTGGGTAGAGACTTACCTGCATGCAAAATACAAAAGGAGAATAAGAAAATATTTATCATCATCAAGAACAATAATAGAAACTAGTAAATTTCAGATTTTGGACTGTACCATTAGAGTTTATCAAATGAAAAAGAAATTTTAAAAACAGTTTTTATGAAAAGTTGAATATAGTAAAGTTGATCAAATACCTTCAAAACATCAACTTCGTAGGATCCTGATCTAATTGCTCGGAAGAACCTCTCTCCAGCGTACAATAAAACTGGAAAAGCAATGTACATCCATGTCTGCACACAGAAAGATGGAGGGAATGAAAATCTACATCAAAATTTGTTCTGTAATTTTTTTTAGTTAAAGAGCTTTAGGACTTAAACTATCTTAGGCATGTAAAATAAACTAATAATGATGAGTAGATTAATCACCACACTAATGAGGAGTAGTTTAAATGATTTAGAATATGTCTTAGTTTAATATTGCATGCTCTCTCTCTCTCTCTCTCTCTCTCTCTCTCTCTCTCTCTCCCTTTTAAATATTTTATCATTTTTGGGTTACAAGAGGAAGATTATATTCATCATTGATCTTATTTAAAAAGAGAGGCACAAATTGAGTTCTACATGAATGGGTATCACGAGTTTCAAAGGGGTTTCCTATAAAAGACTAAAAGCATGTTTGGATCATTTTCTTTTTTCCTTAGAATCAATTATAACACCTAGAAGCTACTCACATAAGCTTCTTCCTAGAATTGATTTTAACTTTAGAGCCAATGGTAGAAGGGTTTCCAAACATGCACTAAGCTTGAATGAATTATTCAATTTTTAACCATTAGATGCATTTTGTTTAGAGGAGGGGAAAAAACTTTTCACTATATAAACTTTGAGATTAGAGCTAACAATAGTGTAACTTTCAAAAAAAAAAAAAACAATAGTGTAAACATAAAGTGCTAAAATTACGCCAAAAATATCACAAAGAAAGTGATATAACAAGGATGAAAGATAGACATTAAGAGGCTTACCGTTTTCTCCGCCCACTTGTTTGTTAGAAACAAGAACATGGAGTGAATAATGAGCAATATGTACACAAGGACAAACAAGTGGTGGGAGTACCAAAAGGTGTCATATCCAGTGACCTTTCGGAGGGACAAGGGTAGCACCGGTGAGCCACGCCTAGGCCACTTTGTTGCTAGTGAAAATGCAATGGCCATTAACACCACCATGGCAATCCCACTTGCCACCTCCGTCGTGGCTAAAATTTCTATGTACGATGGTTGGTGATACCCGAATCCAGCGGCGATAGTTTGCCGGAAAATTGATCTGTCTGAGTCACTGATTCTTGGGAAGTCACAGGCAAGGTGCGTCCCACCGTGCAAGATCACACCCACCACTATTCCTCCCGCAATAACCTGCATATATAGCCCATTTGAATAACTTTATCAAAAAAAAATTATTTCTACAGGTTGATGTTGTGAAATCTTAACTATGAAACATCACAATTGATTATGATCGACCACAGAGGCTAGATCATGTGCCTTTAAGTGAGGTTAAGAACTTAATTTAGATGAATGCAAGCCATATAGTGTTACATCATATAATGGATTTCCCATCTTAGGAGTGAATATTGTGTGACTTAAAGATGTTTAAGCTATTGACATGAAATGCTGGATCAATAAGAGGGCCTACCTTATGGAAATTAATGTTGTCATTAAATGGAATGACATAGTTAACACGACGGTTCTTGCGGAGCCAAGTGATGGTATTTCTACAAACAGGGAGAAGAACAAGGGCCATGTTGAGTTTCAAGGTCTCAGCTGCACCTTTTGCAGTTGGAAGACAGTACCCCATGACTTCAAACCCTGATCTAAGGCGATACTGAGCAAATTTCCATGAAAACAACCCAATGCATGCAAGCAGCCACACAAGAACAATCCAAGTACGCCGCCAGTAGGTTCTGAACAACACTTCAGCCCTTGACATTGGTTCTTGTTCTTCACACGAGCCACTGTTGTGAAAATTCTCTGTGCTGTCCCTTGCTGATACTTGTTTCATTGGAGAAGTTGTGACTGTCTTTGATAAGTTTGCCTTGAATAGAGACTCCATCTGAGATATCTACATACAATGAATTTCTTACTGTTAATAGTATGTTTGAACCGGCTTCTCTTTCCTCATAACCAATTCCGGAACCCAAAAGCTACTCAAAAAGAAGCTTTTTCCCAAAATTGATTTTGGCTCCATAATGCACTAAATAATATATATATACATATGGTTGAGGGTCATCTGGTGAATCCTCAATTTGCAAGGTTGAGGCTAATTTGTACCTCAATGTAGCCTTTGTTTTTGGTGTCAATAGATTCCATGATCAGAGCTGCATAGTCCTCTGCTTCATCACGTGTCACCGATAGCTTATTTATAGAAGCTGTTAGTAAAATTGTCTGCATAAGGACCAAAGTGATCATCAAATCAAGGTACATGAACATGCAGAAAAACTAATCACATATAATGATGATTTGTGCACACCCACTTGAATTAATTATAGAAGTATATTATAGTTTGTCTGCGGAAGAGCCAAAACTAACACGAACATGCACAACATGACAATTAACACATGAAATTTTGAGCAGCCTCAAAGCTAGTAATATTATTATTAACTATAAGAAAATAAGTAGCCAATCATTAAATAAGTGTTACCTGCTTTATGTCAGTCTCTGTAATTCTACCATCCATGTTTCTGTTGCACCTAAAGTAAAAAAAGCATAACAAAAATTACAAACTGATTTCAGAGTTGTGAAGAAAAGAGTTTAGTAGAGGAATTTTTATTTATTTTTACATGTCAAAGAAGATTCTCATTCTTGAGTTAAAAGAGTCATCTTTCATCCTAGACCAAAAATTGTGCAAATCAGTCTTGGTGATATCAGATTTCCAATATTTGCCTCCTCTTAGTGCTCTTAGCAATTCGGTGGCTATCCCTGGTGATGATTGCATCCCTTTTGGAAAATGACAAACTCCAAAAGTGAATAATTAAAATAATGGTTGGCAAAGTAACATCAAAACAGGTCGGCATACATAGACAAAACTTTCTAAAAAACAATAAAAGGATCAAGGAGACTTAAACTTGAGGAAATGTTAAACATTGCATATTGAAATAAATTGAGTAGGTAAAGGGTTAATAAAAATTAAAGATGATATAACTTGTCTTTGTATTCTTGCACTATAGTGTATGCGGAGAACATGGCCAACTGCTATAAGTGACACAAGATAAACAGAACAGGCCCCGAAAAGGACTGGTCAATCATGCATTGTGAATTATTATGAAATGATTTATGATTATGAAGCAAAGTGATAATGTTATAGTACTAAAAATGTTTGACTTTTTCTATATTCTCACCAATGCAGAACCCAAATTCAGACCAAGCTACAACCGGTTCAGGGCCGCCCCCGGTCCAGGCCACTCGGTCGAACCGCTTCTCCACTTCCTTCCACTCCATTCTACCCTGACCGACAATGTCATTGAGGAATCCTATGCTTTGAATAGCTTCATTTTCTGCCACCTCATGCAGTGGTGAGTCATCAAAGCCGGTTCGAACTGGAGACAAGGACTGAAGAACATACTCAGCAGTCCATGAAGAAGAAGAGGAGGAAGAGAAGGAGCATGAGGAGGATGAAGAAGAGGGTGATGATTTAAAGAGAGAAATGAGAGAATGGTCATGAAAAGTTTGAGCCTTTTCAAACCCATCCATTGATGGATTCTGAAAAAAATGAAGCTTCTTTATGATAATCAAGGTTTCATGGAAGGTGGAGATTCTATTATATCATGTTCTCAAGAAAATGTAGAGTGTGTGTGGTGATGGAAATATAAATTTGCTTCCAAGGAAAGAATGTCAATGGATTTTAAGTATTTGACATTTGAAGCAGAGAAGATGAGAGTTCTTAGCTGGAGTTGCTGGAATGAATGGAATTGTTTAAATTTTTCCTAGTGGGTTCAAGAAGTGGCCATTTTCTTGTCATTTTTTTCTCTTCTTTCTTTTCATGTAGAATTTTTCTTTGGGATTGAGTGGTTGAGCAAGGGAGATGATAAAGGACAAGTTTGATAGATTAATCAAAAGAATAATAGATTATGAGCATGGTTTGGTGAGAAAAATATTATATAGAATTAAAGAAGTTATAATAAATGGAGGTTTTGTTGGAAAATTGGTGAGATTGTGAGAGGATATGGAGAAGAGAATTAAGTAAGAGCAGGTTGGAAACAAATCCACGGAAATGAAAAGGGTGTGATGTGTAAGTGCTTTCTTGTGTGTTGGTTGAAATTAATGGAGCATAAAAATAGGACAGAGATATCATTTCATTTTCATTTTCTTACCTGCTATATGAAGAACAGCTCATGGCGTTGCAACGCAAGAAAGAGAGAAGAGGAGAATGGTAACAAGTGCTAGTATTTGTTCAGGTTTCGGTGCAATTTGGAAGTATCCTTATAGGAGTTAATGATAGTGTTTTGGGTAAGAAAGAAACAGTCATATTGATGTGTCACTGTACTCAGGCTTTTTGTAAGAATAATAATAATGATCGATCACCATGAGGAGGAAAATGGATCATTGACAATACAGTCGACATACTAATAGAGGAAAAGAAGTTATGAATACAATGTGTAATATGATACTGATATAATCCTTTAAGAAAAAATGGTATGATAGTTATATAAACTGAGAAAAGAAAAAAAAGTGAATTGAATATTAATACTATTGAGTGTTAAAAATCAAGATGTTGTTAAGGTACTATTGATCCGAATACCCACATTCTCACTATAATTGTAACTTAAGAATTTTGACCTTTTATCATCATCGCATCTTTTAACCATGAGGTTTGAGGTTTGTTATCGCTTATCATTGTTGGGCTTATAGTTACACAATCATACACCTCAACATGACAAGCAGTCTAATCTTCAATACAATGGGTCGTCACCATGGTCAAGCCAATCATCATGCTAGAGTTGGATCGCGTGAGAAATAAAACTCTAAGAATCTCCACAATGGACTAAAGAACAAATTTCAAGTGGATTGAACACCATATCTTTCACCTGAAATTTTAAGATATTAAATGTATGAATTCTTTCACTTATAAAGTATTCAACACTTTCTAATTCTTTCAATATGGGCATTTTACTCACATTTGTACCAAGAATCTCTTCCTCAAATATGAGTCTATCACGTGGAAGCTTCTAAATATATACTTGACTCTCCATCAACAGCATATTGTCCTAGCCAGTAGCCACCATTGCAAGAAATACTATCAATACAAGTAACACTAACAGTCTTCTTACTATTCAAATGTAATTCTCGTAATTTGTTAAGTACAAAACAAATATCTATTTATAGATAAGGTGACTCGGTGGCAGCAACTCATATTTGCAGAATAAAATTTGAGAGCCGCCTATAGGCTGTGCCCCCACTAATAATGGACTAGTGTTATGTTATTAAGATTATGTAATGAAGATTAATTAGGACCACTGTATTGATCACCTTTTAATTATTGATAAAAATACACTAATCCATTTATGATAAACAAAATTAACACTTGGAATACTGAGATACTACTGTTTTAACGATGTTTTTCTAAATCTCGACACCGAACCGCATGTGCCTTAATACAACTTTCAAAGAAGAAAGAAAGTAAACGATTTTTGCTTGCAAAATGGGGCATTATTATAAATATAAATTATGACAGCTTTCTTTGACAATGTCTAATCTTGAATGCTTGATACCAATTTACGACAACATGATTTAAGAGAGGAAAACTGAGGAGCAAAGAGAAAAGAGACAACTAAGATGTATGGATATGTAAAAAAAAAATTGGTTGCATGATAGGGTTAAGGCTATGTTGAGAATTTAAGTGAGTTGAAGTTTTATATTGTTAAATATGTGTGATGGGAACACTTTATAAGATATGTGACTCATAAATTCAATGTCTAAGGTTTTTGATAAAGATGTGACATTGGGTTCTCTTGATGTCTTCGGTGTTGGCCCATGGGCTCTCTCTGTTTCTCCAACAAGTGATATTAGAACCGATGGTTGGTGCAATCATGGTTACGACTTCTTGTGGAAAACACTTTGCTGCGAGCACAAGGATGCAACGAGCTCTATATGTGCTGACATCCACAATGGCAACCCGAATGTAGCCAAGGCTCAATGGCAATCCGCATGTAAATCACGAATATGTAAATGATGAGACTGTCTACATGACATAAACAAAGTTTGGGTTAAATCATCATAATTCTAAGTGGACCAATGATTTTTAGATAAATAAATAAAAATAAATTTTCTAACTCACGTATCTTAAATATCATTGGTTCACCTCGTTTTAGGTCATTTAACTCAAATTTGTCTTGAATAATTTAGACAACTCTGTAAAAGTCACTTCTAATACTTGTAATGTAAGATTGATGCAGTTTTATTATAACCGGATCGGCAAGCTGAACCGGTTCAACCGTGACTCGATCTAGCACCGATTCGATATGGTATTGGATCGGACATGCAATTTACCTGGTGATGACCTCACCAAACCGGTGGTTGAACCGTGAAATCGATGGTCGAACCGCCAAATCAGGTGGTTGGTTTGTTGACTCATTTTGAACTTTTAATTGAAAAAAATAGAGGAAGTGGCTTGGGCAAGTGTCAAACCCAGGCGCTTCAAGTAAATGAGCTATACACGAACCACTGTGCCAAAGAGCTCATTGGTATTAGAGCATCTCCAATGCAAGACTCTTAGTTCTTATTTTTGAGTTAAGAACTAGGAACTGAGTTCTTAACCGCTGGAGAGGATGACGTGGAGTTCTTAGTTCTTAAAAATAAGAACTATGTTCTTATATAAGAAGTCTTACTTTTTGAGCTCTTAGCATAAAAAATTAATTTTTTCTCTCTCATTCATTTAATTTAAGTATTGAATTAGCATTTAAATTTAAATAAAAATTATATAGAAATAAAAATATTAATATAATGATATTGTGGGATCGGATGAATAGTGCTAAGAATTAAGAACTAAAAACGCATGGTTGGAGCAAAATCTGCAAAGAGTTGCTTAAACACATGTAGTAGTACAAAGTACAAACCCACATAAATAAAGCTAAGAATTAAGAACTAAGAACTAGCATTTGAGATGCTCTTAGTGCATACCAAATTTAATATAAAGAGAAGTTTTAACAAGAAAGAGAATTTAAGTACCTAAGTGGCACATGTTCATTTTAATTTTTTACATGTCATTTTTAGTTTAACCTTTTTTATTCAAATAATTATCTATTCAGTTATTAGCACAATATTTACTATTTTAATTAATATTTTATGAATTAAAACACTCAATCTAATTTAATATTTTTCATAAAATGTATTTAATTTGATGACTTAATTAAATATTATTCATGTTTTTATTTTATACAAAGTTAGTATAATTTTTAATTTTTTTTAATGCACACCGATTTAAATGGTTCAACCAGTGACCAAATGGTTTAACCATCAATCCATTAACCCAGTATCTCGACTGAGTCGATGACCGGTCTGAGTTTTATAACACTGGGTTCAAGTAACATGTAAAAAGGAAATGAACTTATCAAAAAATGGTGTTTTTTTCAAGGTTAGATGGTGAGCTCTAATTAGGGGTGGAAATAGGTCAGGCGGCTCGTTAGGGGCCTATGGCTCGGCTCGGCCCGGCCTGACTCGTTTATTAAAAAAACCAGGCTTAGGCTTTTTAAAAGGCATGTTTAACTAAAAATGCCAGGCCCAAACAACTTAAAAAGCCTATTTGGCCTGATAGGCCGACCTACTTATATATTATTTTTATTAATAATATAAATAAATATAATTTAATTATATATAATTTAATTTTTTTAAAATTGATGTATACTTTAGTATAAAAGAAAACCCTAAGTCCCTACCCTAACCTAGATTAGAAACGTTCCAAACATATTCAATATAGCACATCCTCAGTCGCACAGGACGCAGGCTGCAGCCAGCCACCACTACTGGTCTGACGCTGCCACAACACATCCATTCTATGCGTACCTTGAAGCGGAAGAAAGGATGGATAGCTATGAAAATTGATTTGGAAAAGGCCTATGATAGATTGGAGTGGAGCTTTTTGGGAGACACCCTCTTGGAAGTGGGACTGGATAGTAATTTTTGTGACCTAATTCTTCGCTGTGTTTCTCTAAGTTCTTTTCATGTCATGTTTAATGGGAGTAAAACGGAAAAATTCACTCCTTCACGGGGCATCCGTCAAGGCGATCCCCTTTCGCCTTATTTGTTCGTGCTTTGTATGGAGCGACTAGCCCATCGAATTCAGGAAGCGGTGGACAACTCTATTTGGAAACCGATCTACCTTTCGCGAAATGGTCCCCCCATCACACATCTCTTTTTTGCAGATGATCTTTTACTATTTGGTGAGGCCTCAATGTTTCAAATGGATATTATGATGAGGTGTCTTGAAGACTTCTGTTCTGCGTCGGGCCAAAAGGTTAGCAAAGATAAATCTCGTATGTTGATCTCTCCTAATGTTCAACGAGGCGAAGCTCATAATATTAGTGGGCTGGCTGGAATTCGGATTACTAATGATCTTGGGAAATATCTTGGCGTTCCCCTTCTGCATAAAGCTCCAACAAGAGCTTCTTACGACTTCATCCTTGATCGGTCGCAGAAGCGTCTTACCTCTTGGAAGGCATCTACTCTCAGTCTTGCAGGGAGAGTAACCTTGGCTAAATCAGTGGTAGCTTCCTTACCAGCTTACTGTATGCAAACAATGTTGATCCCCAAGGGCGTGTGTGAGAAACTCGACCAACTGCAGCGGAATTTTATTTGAGGTTCAGAAAATGGAATTTGTAGAGCTAGTCAAGTGGGGTGGGATACCATTTGTCGCCCTAAAGATCAAGGAGGTCTTGGCTTTCGTCGTTCATCGGACTTTAATGAGGCTCTCATCATGAAAATCGGATGGGGTTTGATCCATCAACCAAATTCTTTGTGGGTGCGTGCTCTTAGAGGCAAATACGGCTACGAGAATGGAGTTCTTCCTATAGTGAATCGTTGTAGCCGTGAATCCTTAGTTTGGAGAGGTATCCGCTCAACTTGGGTTCGAGTTGTTGCAGGTTGTATTTGGAGGGTGGGGGATGGCTCGTCCATTCGCTTCTGGAAAGACCCCTGGCTTATGTCCGGACAAATTCTTCAGAACTTGGCTGTTAGCCCCATCCCTCAGGCGAGCAGCGATCTTCCCCTCTCCTATTACTACGATCATCCCTCCGGATGGAAACTTGAGCTCTTTCAGGCCTGGTTACCGAGCACCACGGTGGAGGAGATTATGACTCTTCACTCTATCCCTCTTGATGGAGGCCCTGATGAAGTATCTTGGTCGGGGACTCCCTCCGACAATTTCTCTACTAAATCAGCTTACGATTTGATTACCAGCTCCGAGCTGCCAAGACATGACCGTGGTTTGTGGAAAGCTGTTTGGCGCATACATGGTCCCCAGCGAGTAAGGGTTTTTATCTGGAAGCTTTGCAATAATGGGGTTCTCACTAATGCAACTCGAGTCCGTCGTCATATGACTGCTTGCGATTGTTGCCCACTTTGTACCACATTTTCTGAGAACTATTCCCACCTCTTTCGAGACTGTGCCGTGGTTCGAGAGTTCTGGAATTCTGTGTTGAGTAGCCAGCTGCGGACAGAATTCTTTGATGCCAACTGGCACTCATGGCTGTCAAACAACATCTCAGGTAAATTCCGGGGTCGAGTGGGAGTGGATTGGAGCCGGTTTTTCGCTTCAGCCCTCTCCTCGATATGGCGAATGAGGAATGAATGGACATTTAGCCAGATTCCTTACAGTGCTTCTCGTATTTGGACGCTGTTGAAGGCCCTTGGGATGGAGTAGGTGGGCTCGATTCCTTCCCTGCCTTCGGTGTTACGTAATGTGCAAGGTCAGCAACGAGGAACCTTCGATTACATTGCATCAGGTCCAGTTCACTCTTCCTGGATCAAACCAGATGAAGGATGGTATAAAGTCAATACTGATGGAGCTTTGAGTAGCAACCTCATGGCTAGTTGTGGTGGCATCTTGCGGGATGCTGAGGGACAGTGGATCAAAGGCTTTGGCCGTAATCTCGGAATGTTGGCTAATGTTAATGTCTTTTATGCTGAACTTATGGCGGTGAACACAGCATTGGAGCTAGTCATGGGCTTGGATCTGCCCCAGGTTATTGTTGAATCTGATTCTTTAGAGGTTATCAATCTTCTGAATGCTCCTACACTACCTCGGTCTCACCTTCATGTGGGCATGGCTTCTAAAATTATGCAGATGCAGCGCGACCATGGAGCGATTCTCTTCCAACACGCCCCAAGGGATTCCAATTATTTGGCGGATTATCTGGCTAAAACAACATTGGTTCTACAAATTGGCCTACATTATTTTGACTTACCTTTTGGAGACTGTATCTCCATTCTGAGACATGATGCTTGTCCTACTGTTAATCCTCTTGTGGATTCTCCTTAGTTTTTTTTTTCTTTGGGGCGTGTTTTCCCCTCTTTGCAACCAAAAAAAAATACTTGAGATTGTTTTAAAACGCAATGATACAAGTTTGGTTTTTGAAATGCAATGATACAGGTTTTTTTATTTGAATCGAAAGTGCAATGATATATAAAAGACTTATTAGCCCGCCAGCCTAATGACCTTCTTTTGATAAAATTGTATGTTAAATAGACTTTTAAGTAGACTTGTAGGTCAGGCCAAGCCATAAAATTTTGCATATTGATAGGCACATGCTAGACTTGGGCCACGAAAAGAGAATGCAGGCCACGCAAAGCTTGGCTCGGCTCGACCTTTTTCCACCCATAGCTCTAATACATTCCCACTTTATTTTCTCTTTCATCTTATTTTCACACATTTTTTCTAAGTATTTCATATCGCATTATCTATCTTTATCACTCATTTATTTCTTTTCTTTTTATATATCATTAAAATGAAAGTGTTTTAGAAGCATGTAGTACATAATTTTTCCATAGATAGTGGGTTAGCGGTGTTGCTGATTAGAATTTTTTATGTGAAAATACTTTCATTTTCTTTTATGTTAAAATTTATATGTGCATTAAGCCTTTTAAATGTTTACTATAAAAAAAAACACAATTTTGAGGAATCTCATAGAACTTATTCATGAGAGTATCCTAATCTGTGTTGTTGGAGTATTAAATCAGAATAATGAATCTTTATTGATCGTCCTTGGATCTTCTCAGCTATTACTATGTGAGGAAGGAGAGTGGCAGTGTTGTAATGTGTGAGTAGCACGTGTAGGAATCGAACCTGCGATGCTGGTTGGGAAAGTTGTTGACTGTTGTTCTTGTTCGTGTGTCACAGTCATAGATTTTGGTTTCAACACTCAACAGCAAGAGAGGCCATTAGAAGCTGCTTCACTTCTTCCTCTTCACCGTTTGTTGCTTTTTGATGCTTTCAAAGTTCCCAAAATTATGAATATTCCATTGTTTTCATTCTATATATTATGATTTCTTGTTGTTGGATTCACCATCCATCCATTTGGGCAATAGTTTCTTGTAGTGGTGAGAGAAACATATGTGTTCAGTTTGTGATTTGATAGTGTCATTTTTGGATTGGATTGGATTGGATTGTGGTTTTATTTTCCTGGAAGTGTTTTCTATCAGCTACCCTTTTTAGCCTATTTCTCTAAACTGATGGAAAGTTTCTCTCTTTCTTGTTTGTTGTTGATAATGGATGTAAAGGGGGGTTATTTGCTTTGTAGAATTTAGGTAATGACTTTCTGGGTGTGGAAGGAAACCCCAAAATGGATTTGTGGGTTGTTGCAGCTGTTGCTGGAGCTGGGTGCGAACAGGCTTTCAAACAATGGTGATAGCTCATCTCAATTGTATTCCAATTTTGATAATCCTGATTTCCCACTACATACCATAACATCTAAAGAGGTTTCTTTGGATAGAAGGGCTTTAGATGTTGATTCAGTGGATGGTCTTTTGGCAACAGAATTGGCTTCTATTGAAGGGTTTGATAGTGAAAAAGTAAGATGCTTTAGGGATTGTAATGAGAGCAATGTCCTTTCTGTGTCAAACTTTAGTGATGTTGAAGATAGAAATGACCGAAGCTCCAATATTGGTGCCAATTGCGGTTTCCTGCTTCCTGATTTGTCTGTAGGAGAATTGGGTTCTTTTGTCCATAATCCTGGAAATAAAACCTTTTTCAAGACTGAGCATTGGTATGGGCAGAGTAGTAGTAGTAGTAGTAGTAGTAGTAGTAGTAGTAGTAGTAGTAGTAGTAGTAGTAGTAGTAGTAGTAGTAGGCCTTTAAACTCTTTAGAAAGTTGCCTCATGGCTCAGCTATGCAAAGCACATGCCAAAATGGAACAAGGTGTGTCATCATCATCTTCTGCGGTGACAAAGTTATTTCATGTTATTGATGGAAGCCAAATAATTAGCAGAAAAGATGATGATGATGATTCTTGCAGTGCATTAATTGGAAGTGAGGAATATAAATTGCGTGGAGAAGCCGATCAAGTGAAAGATGAAAATGAATTACTTGGAGTTCCTGCCTCACCAAAAGTTGAATCTATTAATGATGCCAAGAAGATGAAATCCGATGCAGGCATTGAGAAGAGTGGAATTCTGAGCTCTTCCAACATTGCATTCACTGAAAAACACATCCATAGTCAACATGGTATGGCTGTTGATTTACTACTACCTTTTTTGCCGTAGCTGCGTCACAGATATTTTGTTTTCTGTGCATTCTTTCATGTCTATAATCTATATATACACATTTTGTTTTGTCTAGGGAGTAAGACACTCGTTTGCTTATGAGCAAATTTATCAGCCTGCTCATCATGATATCACCTTTTTTCAGATTCCTCCTCATTCTCTAGTCAGTTAAAGTAGCTTGTAAAGGAATCTTGTTTTAATTTTACCCTGAGGCGTATATACAATGCCCTAGTCTCAGAGAATGAGATCATATATTATAAGTTATTTGAAAATCAGATGGGTTTTGAACTTAGTCTAAAACTCTAAATTCCTTGCATTTTGGAAGGATGTTATAGAACCTTAGTTTCTCTATTCACATACCATATTTTCCTGAAGATTTATATTTTGTACAATGACTAATATCATTGTTCCTTTACAAATGGATGCTGCTTTTGTTCAGACGGGAGAAGAAATTGCTTGAGGTCCTAAATTGGCATTACCAGCATTAATCATCAATTTTATTGTCTGATTTTAAGTGTTAACATGTTTATCACAGCTAACATTGTAACCCAGACAAATCATTTGTATCAATAACTGCAAGACCTTTGAACAATGTAGCTTGCTATTTGTTTCATGTTTTGAATGTTTTCAGTACTCTATTTGATGTATGTGCGGTTTGTGTTGGTTTGGTGACTACTCTTGCTGACATATGCATAATCTTCAGATGCAATATTTCTCTTTAGTCTCGGGATTTCTTTTGGCATAATAACTTCCATCTTGGCAAACAATAGAGAAAAGGACAAGTTAAGAGAGTTGTTGAAGCAGACTGAAATCTTGGCTCAAGATCTACAAGAGGAACTTGAAATGAAAGATTCAATGACTGTGAAGGAGTTACAGAGTGAAAATTATGGTTCACAGGATACATGTGATTATTCCTTCCGTGATAAGGAGCTAAGTGGATTTTTTCCTGAAAAGCACACGGATAACTCTTCAATAATTGACTGCAAAAAGTTCTATGATCAGAAGGAAGAAGAAAGTTCAGAATCTATGAGTAAAATTGAAGCTGAGCTTGAAGCTGAACTTGAGAGATTGGGGTTCAAGATGAATGAATCTAGTGAGGAAAGATCACTCTCCGAGCTTGCTGAGGTGAGCATAAATGTTTATCTTTACATTTTCTAATAATGACATGATCCTATAGGAACAAAACCATTGTCTCGGAATATGTCTGCTGTGGTTTGCTTCATTTATGAGGATTGTAATTTAATCACATGCCTTATATAGGGGAAGCAACAAGGAACGGAGTAAAAATAGCTCTTTTTATTTGTATGTCTTGATAGAGAATATACTCATTCCTCCCCGTTTGTTTTCACCTTTTCAATGTATAACATAGACCTTAGTCCTGAGACAAATCCTCATAATAGCTCTTCTTCTATCTGATCTGTTTTATGTTACTTTCTTCAAATAATTTCTTATACATGTTATCGAATTTGTTAGGAATTTGAATTATTTGTCCGAAATAATTCTAGAAGTTTTGAGAATATCAGAATTATCTGATGCATTTTTTCAGACATATTTTTATCTCGTCTATTCTATTTTTGTCCTTTTCACTGAATTGTTGAATTAGTCATTCTCTTATCTCTAAAAAACTTAGTCCATATATCTCTTCTCTGTACGCCTTGAATGATTAAGAAATAGTTATCATTTCTTCTTTTAAAAGTACTCTGATGTTTGGTTTGTTTGGTTTAGTTGCCTTAGTATGGCATTTTGTTTTTGTTGTCTGTTCAAAATTATAGGAGGTTTGCTTTTGTGAGTGCTTATTGTGCCATAAACTGTGGATACTTTCTTGGATGCATATTGTGGAACATAATGTTTCTTTCTCACGTATGGTCCTGATAACCTCCTATACCATGTGCTTGTTTCCCACCATAAAAAAATGGAGAAAAAATAAAACCAAAGAAAATTTAAAGTAGTTTAGTTCTATAATTCAAGAACTGCTGGGATCAGTGTATGTTTATTGCCTTGACCAGGTTTTTACATAGCTCAGTTGTTGTAAACATGTGACACATCTGTAATCAAATGAAAAGAAAATGGGAAAGAGCAATATTATGCTGTTTTGAATAAGAGTAAGAAAAGGGTGTGTGCTAATGGTGCAAAAATTATTGCAGGACCCTGACTTTGTAGCAGATTTTTCTCAAGATGAGTTGCCAACTGACATGATCAGTGGAAATGATTTTGTCCATCCAAAACTAAATGAGGATGCCAACAACACTAAGAGTTTCCCTGTAAACTATGCTGTTTCACCTCATGAACTAAGCCTGCGCTTGCATGAAGTTATCCAATCCAGACTAGAGAAACGCGTGCAGGAGCTTGAGGTCGCCCTTCAATATAGCCAGAGGAAATTGCAATTCGTGGAATCAGAGCATGAATCTCCAGCTGCATACATTGACACATACGAAGATCCAATGAAGACAGGAGAGTCAGGAGAAAATTCACCATCTAGGAAGCACTGTGGAGCAAATGGTCCTGTTACATATTTCACTTTCAATGAAGAGAGGTTGTCAAGGGAACTCTCTCCTTGCGAGGTCACAATGTTGGAAAGGCAAAACTCTTATGAATTAAATGATGTTGAAGATTGTGATTGTGATTACGAAGTGGAAAGTCAATTAATAAGGCAAATTGTTGAGAGGACCAGGAGAGGTTCTCCTTTCTTCCAAAATGCACGAAGCATATTGTATTCTATGGATGAAGATGAATTTTAATGTCAAATACGTTTACATTGCTATCATATAACACATTACATTGTTATAAAAATAAACTTCAAATCTCTAACCTGAGTTATTATATGGAAAATAATGTATTCAGTTATTGCGGTATTCAAATCTGCATCAGTATGAAAGTTAAAAAATAAAAGTGAACACATTAAAATGAGAAGTATTCATGAAATTGAAATGTTGGTTAAACAAACATATCTAATTTTAATGACATATGAGAACTATTGTTTGATCCAAGCGTCTGAATGTGATCATGACAATGTTTTATGGCCTATTAGATGGATTAGTTAAGTTTTTGTTTACTTGTGATCAGTAATTAACCACAAATCAATGATTTGTTCTTCGTTCAATAGGGTGTGTCTGTGTAGTGTTTGCTTCTCGAATAGACTCAATTTAGTTTATGCTGACAACATATATAGTGTTTGGATTTCAGTTAAATACTCTCAAACCAACTATTCACACTGAAAGTAGTAGCAATAATTTTTCTTTCGTAATTTTATTGTATCCTTCCCATAAATTTGCTTCATATTTTATGGAAGAATCGTTTTTCATTCATCATCCACCTCCATAACGGGAAGAAATTCATATAAACACAGAAGCATAATATTAATTTATTGTGAATTCTTTTCAACTGTTTCTAGTATGCTTATACAAGTCTGGACTTTTAAAAATCTGCAACTATGTCAAACTACGTAACAAAACCTCAATATCTGCAACATATAAACCTTTGTATATAATCAGAGCATGGGTTTCTCCCAGCAGGGTTTCCATTGTTAAGTACAACGTTCAAAAAGCCGACATCAATTCAGAATCAACGATGAAAACCGATAAAAAATGGCAAGTACTAACAAAACAAACAGTTCACATCCGCTGCCAAGAGATAAAAAGAAAAAGGGAGCAACAATATAACTGGAAGTTCCAAACAAAATTTCTCGCATAGCCATTTCGTTAAAATGAAGGACTCATTCGTAAAAATCCAACATAAGTCTTCAGATTATTCTTACCACAATTCACCGATTTACATGCGGTATGAAGATCTCAATTTCAATAAATAACATCAAAAGTAAGCAATAAAAGATGTCCCGACTCATAAGGAGAGAACGGAAGAATGATGACGCTAACAAAAGTCTAACATTACTTTCTTCCCAACCATATATTGATGATCAAGATAAAACATGCCAGAATTGCACATTAGGTTCAAGTTCTGAGATTTAGGAAGGGGCAAGCTACAGGGCACGCGCAGTAGAAAGATAAGAACTAAACTTCCATCAAGCCCTTTTGGCAAAATCATCGGTATCATCATTGTCATCCCTTCCTTCCGCAGAGTCTTCAAAACCTCCCAAATCTCCATCTACATTGCTACTTCCCTTGCTATCCAACCCCCCACTTCCATCATGTTCACCACCAAAGTTGGTGCCAATACCTCCATCAAATCCACTACTGGCAAAATCAGTGTTGCCAACACTACCACCAGCAAAACTTTCATGACGGCCAACACCCCCAGCATCACCAAAATTTCCACCTCCACTGAAACTGCCTCCAGCACTGCTGGTTCCAAAACTGTCAGGAGAAGAGTAGTCATTGCCAGCACCACCCCCATAATTGCCACCAGTTCCATAGCCACCTCCACTACTTGGAGCACTCCCATATGGGGAGCTACCATAATTACCACCAGTTCCGCTACCATAATTACCACCAGTTCCATAGCCACCCCCACCTCCATAGCCGCCTCCACCATAACCACCGCCACCATAACCACCACCACCACCATAACCACCACCGCCATAACCACCACCACCACCATAACTACGAGGCCTTTCATTAGCAAAATTTACCCTAACTTGACGACCATGAAGCTCCTGAAAATGTCACATGGAAATAATGAAACAATAGGCAACATTGATATCATATTGAATTAATCAAATCTGCAAAATCAAAAGATAAGAATAGTGGAGAATTAAAATTAAATGAAACTACAAGACTACACCATGAAAGGAGTACACGTCACCAGTAACAAGTCACAGAAAATTCATCCAAATAAAATACTAGCACATGGATGCGCGTTGTATGGGCCTCACTCTTGACTAGATACCCCAGAAATCTTCCATTGCATGTAACTATAAAGTGCCGGAAAACTAACACACAGATGAATGTTCTATGTTTCAATAGGTTTTCCAGTGATTAACTAAAATCTGTCTTTCATTCGAAAATGATGAATAAAAAATATTTCACATAACTTTCAAAGAACTCATGCAAACAGTAAAGGCATGGTGAGGGTGACACAATAAAATGATACCAGAAGATAATAGGGACCGCATATCATCCAAATCAACAGATGCTGAAAAATGCTGGCATCTCATAAGTAACCATTGCATTTAAAAAACAAATGAATTCAATATAGGCCCAGCCATCTAAGTATCTAACCACCTCACTGCGTGACTGGGGTCTGAATATGGCCACAACGTGACCTCGTAAACTAAGTAAAGGACTTAAAGCAATATTATTCAAACTTTCAACAAAGAAACAGACAGTTGAAAGCTTGAATTACATATACATCAACCATATCTCCAAAAAGCACACATAAGTAGCTTAAGAAAATGGACATTACCTAAACAACAAAACAGATACTATTCATGACATTATTATAATAATGAGAGTAACAAGCGTGCATTACCTGGCCATCCAATGCCTGAAGGGCACTTGATGCCTCCTCAACTGAATCGTACGTGACAAATCCAAATCCTCTGGATCTACCAGTCTCACGGTCCAAAATTATCTTGACTACAATGAACATGGCATTAAGTGATTATTCCTCAGTTGAAATTAAATTAACATAAAAGATTCCAAAATAAAACTGTTCACACAAATATCCTAAAATCTGGAGATGTTACCTTCCCTAACTTGACCATATTTGGAAAAAGCTTCCCTCAGACTCTCCTCATCAGTAGAGTACGAAACACCTGTGACAGACAACAAATGTCACATACATAGACATATACATAATAACGATGAGCATCCCGACTCATAAGGCAGTTCAACCGCACCTCCTATAAACAGCTTCGAGCTGGGAGCAGACGACATGCATCGTACAGCCTGGAAAAAGGACGGAGATGAGCGCATTTCAGCACTAATCTGCCTATTGGCAGATTGTCTAAGCAAGTTCCCGAGTCTACCAAAGAACGCCATTGTTGTAACCTGAAGAAAACCACAATCATCAATTACTACATCAAGCACAACATTCGTATCACTCAAAACAAAAACCTAACAGAATCAAATTGTAATCATTTCCTCGTTTTATTGGCTTCTCATTTCTCAAACTTGAAGACTGAAAAAAAATCATGTTATTCACGCAGTTACCAACACTAGGTTGAAACTTGAAATTGACATCAAATCTAAAACTCTACGATCGAGAGATCTTACAAACAGCGACGAAAATAGGATCGTGGATCGAAAACAGATTGAAAACAGTACATATCAAATCAAATCAACTTGTCGAAGGAAGGAGACTAGTGAATCAAACGAAAAATTGAACAAAGCGAATCGGAAGAAAACTGAAACAGAGAGATTGAACAAAAATTGAAGAGAAAAATTCGGAGTTCACCTGAGTTGTTTGTTTGAGCCGGTGTGTGTAGCTAAAACCCTAACCACGATATTTATATATTTTTGGTAAAGCAATGGGTTTATGTAGCTTTAGCAAGTTGCAGCATTCAGTATTGGGAACTTTCAAAAAAAATGAAATGCATCACTTTTTTGTAAAGAGATGGGCCTAAACGTCTAAGCCCATTATTAAAGCCTCTTTTGGTCTATATTGAGATTGGCAATACTTGACCAAAATATTTTTTTACCAATAATTCTTTTTGCTTAAAGGATGAACCGATGTCCTGAATGATAGGTCAAGTGTTAAGAGTCAGGGGAGGGGACATATGGATTGGATAGGGAGGTCCATGGTTCAATCCCTAGAGGGTGTAATTTATCTTTCATATGTACCGAAGAAAAATAAAAAGGATGAATTGATATGAATTATTTATGATGAGGATGCAAATCACTTCAATTCTAATTAATCAACTAGCAAGCATTTTCTAATAGTGTCAGTTTTTTTAAATAACCCATGAAAAATATATTGAAAAGAAATACAAGAGGTATTTAAACTCGATACAACAAAAGAGAACAAAAAAAAGAAAAGGGAAATACAGCTACTACAAAATACAAAAACTCCCCAACCACTACTATTGAGAATTCCCCAACCAGTCCAAATTCCCTCCTATCCGAATAGACCCCCTCCTTGAAGGAAAAACTATAAGAAAATGCCTCATTAAAACTTCCCAATGAAAAACTCAATTGGGATAACCTAATAGTGTTAAAGCACTCGCAATGAGACTTTCATAAGAGTATTGTAAGATGGAAGAAATGCTTTGTTCTTGAGCAAAGCAACAATAAAAGTAGTTAAAAAGAAGAGACATGTGATTATTATCAGGATTCGAATTTAAATTCCCATTTTACACTCTTCAAAGCCCGTAAATGGAGTACAAAGACAACTATCCTCCAAGGACTTTGTCAGAAAAAATAGAATCAAGCAACAATCGTACATGTGAAAGGTGTTCGAAGGAAAAATAGGCTGCTGTCACAAAAAAATAAAAAAGACAATAACTCAATTAATTCTATAAATGAAGACTAAAGTGGGAGTTAATGTAACCATCAAAATGCAAATTATTAGGGTCAATGGTGAAAGCACTTATGTATTATGTAATGGTAGATGATCAATATACCTCTAGACACTGCTTTGAATAAGTCATCTTATGCTGCTGAGTCAAATCAAAGTTGAAGATTGAAGAGAATTTGAAAACCCTCAGTTGAGAGTTGCTAATTCTCTGATGGGTTATAGTCAGACACTTGAGAGTGTATCTAAGCCCAATATTGTCATGCTTAGGCCCGGCCCATGAGAACTCATCGATGCCAAACCACTCGCGTGAGCGCGTGTCTTTCTCCCTTTCGTTTCGATCCGCGTCTGTGAACTCTGAACTCTGAACTCACACACCTCTTCGATTTGCGAAAATGGCAGAACCAGAACCACAAACACGAAGAACCTCATCACCATCATCATCTTCAACCATTCTGGACCATTTGGGCGAGGAACTTGTTCGAATCATCGCCCCAGTTTCAATCTGCATGTTCCTCGTCGTCATCCTGGTCTCGATTCTCAACACTGGCTCTTCCTTCGAACGACCCACCTCCATAGCCACCATAGCATACGACGAGTCGACCATCGACTCCTCGTGGGACAAATTCCTCGGCGCCCTTCTCAACTCCCTAGCTTTCGTCGCTATGGTCACCTTCGCAACCTTCATCCTCGTCCTCCTCTTCTATTTCAGGTGCACGCGGTTTCTCAAGCTCTACATGGCCTTCTCATCTTTCGTCGTGCTCGCGTTCCTCGGCGGCGCGGTGTCGCTGTTCTTGATCCAGCACTTTGGTACCCCTATTGATTGCGTGACGTTCTTTCTGGTTTTGTGTAATTTCGCTGTGGTGGGGGTTATGGCGGTGTTCATGTCGAAATTTGCGATTGTAGTGACGCAGGGGTACTTGGTTGTTATTGGGATTCTGGTTGCTTACTGGTTTACCATGTTGCCTGAGTGGACTACATGGGCTATGCTTGTTGCTATGGCGTTGTATGACCTTGCTGCTGTTCTTTTGCCTGTTGGGCCGCTGAGGATTTTGGTCGAGCTTGCTATAACAAGGGATGAAGAGATTCCAGCTTTGGTTTATGAGGCTAGGCCAGTGAACCATGATAATGTGGATCCTAGGGAGGTTGTAGCTCAGAGAAGGATGTGGAGAGATAGGAGGATTCAGAATTCGGATGGTCGTGGTCTCAGTGCTGAACAATCACACTTTAATTCGGATGCAAGTACTGTTCTTAATTCAAATTCGAACAGCAATGTTCCGGTTGGCACGAGTTTAGATAGGGAGAATGGTTCAAACTTGAACACTAATAGTAATAGTACTACTTATGGTAACTCTAGTGATAGAAATTTGGTAAGAGCTGAAGAGGGGCGGTTACCGATTCGAGAGACTAATTCAGAACTCTCTACGCCCTTGATTGGTAATGCTGCGAATGTCCAGCTCCGTAGAGCAGAAGATGAGCTGGATGAAAGTTTGATGCTGGAGGGAATTGGATTAGGTTCATCTGGAGCAATCAAGTTGGGGCTTGGTGATTTTATCTTCTATAGTGTTTTGGTTGGCAGGGCGGCAATGTATGATTTTATGACGGTGTATGCATGTTATCTTGCTATCATTGCTGGTCTGGGCATTACTCTCATGCTTTTGGCTTTGTATCAGAAAGCTTTGCCTGCTCTTCCTGTGTCAGTAGCTCTGGGTGTGTTGTTTTATTTCCTGACCAGGCTCTTACTTGAAGTATTTGTAGTACAATGTTCCTTAAATCTCCTGATGTTTTAATGTTGTAAATATACTGCTTGGGTTTGGTGCTTAGCTATAAAGCATATTACATGACTCTGCAGCTAAGAGTCTGGGCTTACTATGCCATCTTTAGTTGTAACTTGTAAGCTTTTCAAGAACTGTATCCTTTATTTCTATTTTATAGCACTTCACTTTTGATGCCTTCTTTTTTGGTTCTAAGAAGGTGCTGTTGAACCTAATGGACAAGGGAATTTGGAGATGTGGGGGATCAAACCCCCATCACATATAGTCCCAGTTGAGCAGTGCTAAGAAGTTCACTTTTTCTGTCTTTTATTAAACTATTTATTCAGTAATTTTTTCTTTTGTGATTAGTGACTATCAAACAACTAGCGTGCTGCATATTAAGTATCTCTGACTACACACCCTCCATTCCTGTTCTTTAAAGTAGAAGAGGTTCCAAAACATTCAATATGTATTGACCTTAACTGTTGAAATAAATTTAATTAGCAAATCTCCAAAGCACGTTTGGGTAATTGTGACCATTGAAGAGGGGAGCATCCGCATTTGACCTCATTGAACCTATTGAATCCTCCCTGATATGTGGGATGGCGACCATTGTTTTCATTTTGGGTTATGGATCTTTTGAGGTGGTGTATCCTTCGTTTGAGCACGGTCACAATTTCATTTGGTTTAGATGGCTATGTGTCGTGTTCTTGAATGCAAAGTTGATTGCAGATGAGGAGTATGAGTTCATTGTTCATCTGGGCAATTGTTTCTTATAGTGTTGGGAGAAAAATATGTGTTCAGTTTGTGAGTTTATAGTGTCTTTGTTGATTGTGGTTTTATTTTCCTGGAAGTAGTTTCTAGCTCTCCCCAGTTCAGCCTATTTCTCGAAATTGATGGAAAGTGTCTCCCTTTCCTGTTTGTTCCTGATGATGGAGATAATGGGGGATTATTATTTGCTTTGAAGAATTTAGGTATTGGCTTTGTGGGCATGGATGGAAGAGCCAAAATGGATTTGTTGGTTGTTGCTGCTGTTGCTGAAGCTGGGTGCTTAGGAAAATATTGGAACTGGCTTTCAAGCAATGGTGATAGCTCACCTCAATTGTATTCCAATTACGATAATCCTGATTCCCCACGCCATGAATTGGGCAACAGTGTTTCCTTAGATAGAAGAGCTTCAGACGTGGATTCAGTGGATAGTCTTTTGACATCAGAATTGGCAAAACACATGCCTAAGTGGAAAAATATGTCTCATCATCATCTTCCACAGCCACAAGATCATTTCTTGTTGTTGATGGAAGCCAAAAATTAGCAGAACAAAAGATGATGATTCTTGCAGTACATTAATTGGAAATGAAGAACATAAATTGTGTGGAGAAGCCGGTCAAGTGAAAGATGAAGATGAATTACTTGGATGCCAAATCTAATCTTATAGTGATGCCAAGATGAAATTTGATGCAGGCTATGAGAAAAGTGGGATATTGAGTTCTTCCAACATTGTTTTCACTGGAAAACACATCCATAGTCAAACATGGTATGGTTCTTGATTTACCAATGCCTTTTTATCCTTTGCTGCATTGCAAATATTTTGTTTTCTGGGCATTCTTTTGTGTCTAAATATTGACCACATTTACTTTTGTCTAGGGGGTAATACACTTATATGCTTATGATCTAATTTATCAGCCTGCTCATCAGGATGTCGTTTTTTTTTAGATTCCTCCTAATTCTATAGTCAGTTACAGTGGCATGTAAAGGAAACTTGTTTTAATATTACACCGACGTGTATATACATTATATAACAATGTCATAGTCTCTGAGAATGAGATTCATATATTATCAGTTATTTAAAAATCAAATGGGCTTTGTACTGGTCTTTACTATAAGCTCCTTGCATTTGGAAGGATGTTATAGGACCTTAGTTTCTCTATTCACATGCTATATTTTCCTGAAGATCTATATAACCAAACAAATCATTTGCATCAGTAACTGCAACTGTTGGCCTTTTAACAAAGTAGGTTTCTTTTGTTTCATGTTTTGATATCAAGTCTTTAGTACTTGATATGATGTGTGTTTATTTTGCTTTGCCAACAAATCTTGTTGACACCCTACATAATCTTCAGGTACAACATTTCTCTTCAGTCTGGGTATATTTCTTTTGGGATAATAGCTTCCATCTTGTCAAACAAAAGAGAAATGGTCAAGTTAAGAGAGTTGTCGAAGAAAACTGAGAACATGGCTCAAGATCTACAAGAGGAACTTGAAATGAAAGATTCAATGACTGTGAAGGAGTTACAGAGTGAGAGTTATGGTTCACAGGATACATGTGATTATTCCTTCCATGATAAGGAGCTAAATGAATTTTCCCCTGACAAACACATGGATAACTCTCCAATAATTGACTTTAAAAAGTCATATGATCAGAAGGAAGAAAAATGTTCAGAATCTATGAGCAAAATTGAAGCTGAACTTGAGAGATTGGGGTTAATCATGAATGAATCTAGCTCGGAAAGATCACTGACCGTTTGCTGAGGTAAGCATAAGTGTTCATCTTTGCATTTCCAATAACGACACGATCCTATAGGCACATAACCGTTGTCTTGGAATATGTCTGTTGGGACTGGGTTTTGCTTTATTATTTAGCTTTTCCATGCATGAGGATTGTAATTTAACCCCATCCCTGATAGAGGGGAAAGCAACAATGAATGGAGTGAAAATAGCTCTTTTTATTTGTATGTCCTAATAGAGATTACAGTAAGTCCTCCCCGTTATCACCTTTTCAAAGCATAACCTAGACCTTTGTCCTGAAAGACAATTCGTTTCTTATACTTATTGACGAATTTGTTAGGAATTCGAATTATGAATTCAAAATAATTCTAGAAATTTAGACTAGCTTAAATAATATCAGAATTACTTTTTTCAGACCTGTCTTTTATATCTTGTCTATTCTGTGTTTACCTTCTTCCCTGAATTGTAGAAGATTAGTTAGTCATTGAGTCATTCTCTAACCAACTCTGCCCATATATCTCTTCCCCGTAAGCCTTGAACGATTAAGAAATAAATTTATAATTTCTTCTTCGAAAAGTACACTAAAATTTGGTTTGTTGGTTTAGTTGCCTTAGTATAGCATATTGTTCTTATTGTCTTTTCAAAATTAAAGCTGCTTTTCTTTTGTGGGTGCTTAGTAGGTCATAGACTGGATACTTTCCTGGATGCATAATGTGGAATGTAATGTTTCACGTCTGGCTCTTATAACCCTCCTATACCATGTGCTTATTTTCCACCATAAAAAAATAAAGAGAAAAAAAAAAACCAAGAAAATTTAGAGAAATAGTTTCATTCTGTCATGCAAGAACTTCTGGGAGCATGTATGTGTATGTGTATGCTTTTTC
Source organism: Lotus japonicus (assembly GCF_012489685.1). Taxonomy (NCBI): domain Eukaryota; kingdom Viridiplantae; phylum Streptophyta; class Magnoliopsida; order Fabales; family Fabaceae; genus Lotus; species Lotus japonicus. The sequence continues at coordinate 60,898,813 of NC_080044.1, forward strand.
CTTGATCAGATGTTTACATAGCTCAGTTTGTTGTTATACATATTATGTGTTTGTAATCAAATGAATAGGAAATGTCAGAGCAATATTATGCTGTTTTGAATAAGAGTAAGAAAAAATGGACACTTCAAACAAGTTTTTCAAGCCAAGTGTTTATCATGACTTGACTAACTTCCATCTTACCATCAATATTTATGGAACAAATTATTCAGGCATCTTTTTATAAGTTTACCAAATAAATTTAGATACAAAGTGACAACCTCCATCTGAGTTAAGGCTCTGAATGTTTGCATTTTATAAGTTAGGGTAGCTGAATGCATCTGTAACTGGAGGTTTGCTTCATGAGTTTATTGCTGCCGCATGAGTTTCTGTTTCATTGTGGCTAAAAGATGCCGTGGTGAATACGAGACTTAATGCTATACTTAGTTTTTTTATTTTGCACCATATTTGTGTGCCATATTTTTTCTATTTGGAAGTACTAACTTATCTATCTTAGTTTGAAAGTGATACAAGTTTTCTATTTTTATTTTCTTGTCTCTCTTTCACTTTTATTCTATAACTACTTTGAGTAGAAGTTATCAGAAAGTGCTATCTTAGGGAATCACATTTTATTTACCTCTGCAATAATGTTTGGTGTTATGGCTTTTTTTTTTGGTCAACGTGTTATGGCTTGTACGATAAACTAAAAGCCTACCCTGGTTTGCAATTTTGCATCAATGCTTTAAAGGAAATTGAAATTGGAACAGAGTGAGTGCTTGATTGACCTTATTGAAGAAAATATTTTCTTGTTCCATTGGATAGTGTAATTGAGTTCTTTAGAAATCTTGTGAGCTAAAATTTGTGGGTTTGGTGCACTTCTCTAAGTTTTTGTGCACTGCCCTCCAATATTTCATTCACCATGTTTCTGTGAAATTTTGCACATGTTTTCTCCATGTTTATGCACTTGTTATGGGTCCATGATGTGCTAATGTTGCAAAAATTATTGCAGCTTGACCCTTTGTAGCAGATTTTGCTCAAGGTGAATTACCATCTGACATAATCACTGGGAATGATTTGGTCCATCCAAAATTAAATGAGGACATCAACAGCAATATGATTTTCCCTGTAAACTATGGCTGTTTCACCTCATGAAGCCTGCGCTTGCATGAAGTTATCCAATCCAGACTTGAGAATCACGTGCGGTAGCTTGAGATTGCTCTTCAATATAGCCAGAGGAAATTGCAGTATATGGAGTCAGAGCATGAATGTACAGGTGCTTACAATGACACATGAAGAATAATGAAGACAGGTGACTCAGGAGAAAATTCAGCATCCAGGAAACAATGTGGAGCAAATGGTCCTCTAACATGTTCCTCTTTCAGTGAAGAGAGGTTGTCAAGGGCCTCTCCTGGCGAGGTCGCAAAGTTGGAAAGGCAAAGCTCATTTGTGAATTAAATGATGTCACTGGAGATGAAGGATATTGTATTCTATGGATGAAGATGAAGATTGCTATCAAATACGTTTTAGGTGTGTAGAGGTAGGATATGGTAATACTTTATTTGTTGATACATGGAGGCAGTAACTACTACATTAATGAATTGAAATCATCTATTCCGATATGGTGTTTCATTTTTTGTCATTTCAACCAATGAAATTATATTATATCAATTAAATTATACACATATACGACATTTATAACCTTGACATTACTTAAAAAAAAAAAAAACTTGACATTACCTGCACTCTTCCCCCTTGACATGTACTTTAAAAAAAAACTTGACATTACCTGCACTCTTCCCCCACATATTTGTAGAAAGTACACATGACAAGACATAGCTATAATATATTGAAATTATTATAATTTTTTAAATCATTAAGCTGATTTATTAATCTACGAAACTATATCTTCAATATTGCACAATTGCTAATTAAAAGGATGGTCCATGGTTGTTGAACGGTATCACGTACATAAACAAAAAACAGATAGACAATCAAGTTTGTCTCACGCGGATATATGTTGTTTTACAACCTTTGTTTTGCCTTATCCAGGAACTATGGAGTGATATGTTTATGGTGAGAGAGAAGGATGAATTGCACATTTTATGAACTACAAACTAATCAAACTTTTCCTAATGTTGGGGAGCCACGTCATGCATGGTACAACGCATGATGATGAGATTAACGTTGACCTAATGGCATGCACATTGGGAAAATTTGAGATAATATACGTCCCCTAAATTTGTGCAATACCATCTATTTTATTTGCCTTTTGTTTTGTTCCAATTCATCATTCTCTCTCTATCTGTCATGTTCTTCAATATAATTCTTCCCCTATTTTCTTGACACCCTTTGTTTTCTTAAGTTCGTTGAGGGAATGGGGCTGCTGATTTCTTGGCCATATCTAACTTAGTTGATTTCATCAAAGGCCTGGTCGGCAGTCTCTTTGAATCTTACAGGTACATTTGATTTTTTATGTAATAAATCACTTAATAGACACATGTTGATTCTTTTTTTTCCTTTTGTGATTTTACTTTTTTACATGAAGATGAGTTTTGTTTGCTTTTTTCATGATGACAATGGAATTTCTTCAACCATTGTGTAGTGTTTGCTTGCCTAGGAGTCAATTTTCTTTTTTTTCATAATGTTCATCTTTTATGTAACTTTCCTTTTGGATGTTTCATATACCAAATGTCATGTTGAAACTTTCATGTTATAGACCAGATATTGTGATCATACAGATGAACAAATTGAAAAATTTAAAAGTACATTTTGTTTTGACATAGAGTGGTGATTATGATGTTTTAAGATGTGAGTTTTTATTTTAGATTCTTGTGTACACAGCTTAACAAAATCCCCATCAGAATCTTTGGACCCTGCATCACTTGAAGTTGATATATGATGGAAGCTGGAGGTGAAAACAAAACTAATGCTAATAAGGGACCTGACCCTTACCCAAATATAATTGAACATGAATTGCACCACACATTTCCATTAACAGAACAAGAACATGGGGGCCCAAACATTAACAACAAATTGGAAGCTCATTCTTCTTCCTCCTCATCATCATCATCATCACCATCGTCACCATCATCACCATTATCATCCCAAAACCCCTTCTTAGTGCCAAGTGATGCAACCAACAACACTGTTTATGGGGGAAGTTCAATAGGTGATGAAACACATCACTCTCCTTCCAATGATGTGCAAGGCTTCCCCCCATCATTTGCACCATCAGCAGCATATGAAACATCATCAAAAGGAAATCCATTCCATGAGCCAATAAATACAAACAATAGGGTCCCACATGAAGCACTTGAACCATTGCAAAACCAACCACCACCTGCTTTTGAAAATGTCCCTACACATGTTGATTCACATCATCCCTTGCAAGTCACAGAGCAAGGACAGCAGAGTATCATGGCTAGTAACAATTTGGAGAAATCAATTTCCCCAGCTTCTGAATCTTCAAGCCAAGAACACATACATGGTTTTGTGAATGACATCAATAAGCCCCAAACAGACACCAAATCACCTCCAAAATTGGGAGTGGATTCACAAGTAGCTGAAGAATCTAGTGATGATGATATCCCAATCAGCTCCATGGATGGACCCAGGTAAATATCTAAGGGGGCGCTCCCACCCCCCTCCCCAAGAATTTTTTTTTTCATTAATAGAATAGTGAGTGAATGCTCATTTTCATTGGAAATACCCCTCGTGGTCCTTGATTGTGTCAAATGTAAATCAAGTTAATCCTTATGGTCAGATAAAACGTCGGTCAAGTTAGTCCATTTTGACTAACATTTCACATAATCTAGGACTGCGGGGTATTTCCTTCTTCTAAGGACTATGTCCGACGCTTAAATGTTGTTTTCGCCCCCTTAAAACTAGTGATTGTTGATTTTGAAAATTGTATTAAATTTCTGGCCTTCTCACCTATTTTTTCTGGTTTCGTCCCTGATCAGCTCTGAACGGAAGCATGGACATTCTAATGATGTAGCAGGACAACAATACTCAGGAGGAGCAGCAGCATCACATGGTTCAAATGGGGAAATTGGCACAAAGAAAGGACCAGAGATACAAACACCTCCAGTGCAAGTGATGGAGCGTCCAGGTGAATCTTCTCAGTATGTTTTTCCATCCCATGTCTTTGCTAGAAACAACACAAACGCCCCAGGTGAGTGGAGCACTGCATCCAATGAGTCATTGTTCAGCATTTACATGGGAAACATGAGCTTCTCAAATGAACTAGTTTGCTTGAAATCTTGTGAGTTGGATAAGCCTGGTGGTGATAACAATACAAACACACACAATGATCCACAAAATGCTTTACCAACTCAACAACAACCACCAGCCCCAGTGAACAAATTCAATGATATCAGCCAAAGAACTGCTGAAATGCATGAAGAAAGTTCCAGATTAACTGAAGCAAAAGCTGCTGAGACAATGAGAGAGGTCATCATGGAAAGTAGTAGAACCACAGAGAATACTAGTAAAAAGGTTGAAAGAAATTCTAATTCTCGTAACCAATCAGATGGGAGCACCAAATCCTATGCATTTAAAACGTAAGCTTGAATCCACTATCTACATTTTTATATGCATAATGAATGCTTATTTAAGTTAATCACCACTTTGTCTTGTTTTAAATATAATTCCAACATCTTCTAACTAAAACTTTTGGAATATCTAATTCATGATCAACTGAGAAATGAATCTTTTTATCATAGCATGTTTGTATTAGCTTCTCTTCACTCATAATTAATTTTGACATTCAAAAACTACTCACACAAGTTTTGCTTCTCTCCACATATTTTTTGCTTTAGAATCAATTTTAGAATTATTGACAAACATGCATTATGGATATGGAAAGTTCTATGAGAAAATATTTGAACTTTTTATTGTTTGCAAAAAAATGTGAAGATCGACCGAGGGAGATAAAAGTGTTTCATCCAAGAGTGGAAGAGATAAGCAAAAGCAACAGAAGCAGTCAGAGCAAAAAGAAACACCAATTGCAGATGAGCAAACCCCAAAGTCAACCACAAATGCACCTACTAACAGATTTCTACAATGCTTCGCGTGCTGTGCATGTTGTCATTAGGAGACACATTATATGATCATCACATGAGATCGTATGTTTGGTTTGGCGTTAGCGCAAATGCATATGCGATTTCACATGTCTCAAAGTATTAATGGAGAAGCTAAAATTTGTTACGTGAAATTCAACAATATTCGGAGAAGCAGACTTGGCCATGTAGAGTACAAAGGAAATCCGAATTCAAACTGAGTCTCTTGGCTTTCGCCATGACCGTTTCCTACCTGTGTTATCTTATCAAGCTAGTATTTATACATCTGCATTGTAGAATAGCTCTAGCCACTTAGTTTTAACTCTGCTTTTTTATTTCGGGTCATGTTGATTTTGTACATTCTAGTTGGGAAATCAGAGACATTTCTGATTAGCAGTGTATAATAGATTGTTAGTCTAATTGTACAATTAACAAATTATCACAGGAATGGCTGAGGTAATTGTCCATGTATTCCATAGCAAGTTTGTCATCTCAAATGTAGTGCGTAGTAAAAATTGGCATGTTCATCAAGATTATGTAGTCAACTCTGTGAAATATCTCTCACTTGTTCTTAAAAGGGTTCAAATGTTTTATAGTTTCATTGATATTGAACCATCTTGCTTTTAGCTCATGTATTAGGGTCTAAAACAAATAATAACAACCTTTGCAAGAGGAAAAAAACATATTTAACCCTTTTTATTTAAATCATGTTAGCTAGATACTTTATCTCTGATATGGTGCATGTAGCTTGCATCTTCTCCCACTTGTTTAAAATAATCTTTGAACATGTTTCATTTGTCAAATAAAAAATCCATCAATAGATTGCACCACTTCAATGCTAAGAAACTAATGGATCATCCCCAGGTCATTCATGTCAAAATCAAAACTTCACAAACATTATAAATTACATTAACAACATATAAGCATATAAGCATATATACAATAATAATTTTTTCTCTTTCACATTTGTCAACAAAAAGAATTTCATATGGATATTTCAAAATCTTCCTTTAAAAAAACTTCAATATAATTATTATTGCCCATTTATCAAATCGCAGAAATAGTGGAGGGTGAGATATTTCAATTATGAAATAATGAACAACAAGCTCCAACAAAATTGGCGGATAATTACATTTTTTAAACATTTAGTTCAAAATTTAACCCCTAGGCGGTCGTGGGGTAGCTTGAAAGAGAAAAGTTTATAAAATGATGAGATGAGGATTGACAACTCAGCCAATAAGCTTATTGGCATTATTGGCACAAGTAAGCTTGTATGGGAATGCCACATTTCACATCTCAATTTCAATATTATAAATGGATTGTCTTATCATGAAATGTCCCATAATGTAACACCCTCTAAACCCCATATTATAGCTTAAATCAGAGTAAAATGCATAACATAGAGGGTGTCACACTTATTCTCCAAAACCATAAATCAAAACACCTGTCATGCTCATAATAAATATATAAATTTTCCAACTTTAATGTCAAACTTCATATGCATAACACAACGGATTTATTTTCAACTCCAAAATTAAACATTATCCAATAATGAATAAAGAGAGTTCATAAAATAACTCTTAACATCAAGGTACAAAGCTAAACGTTTTCCCTGTGTTACATAACAGAGCATGACTCTCCTAACTAAACCATAAATGAAAGACTAGCTCCTCCAACTAACCCTCGCAGAACCTCCACTACCCTCGGTACCTGAGCGATGTCGCATAGAACATCATTCCAACAGAAGGGTGAGAACTCATATCATATGGATAAGCATAATAATAAATAATGTAAAAGCTTATCTATGTCCCACATAAATTATTCACGCTCCACTAACAAATAATAAATTATGTAATTTAATATAATCAATCAATCTCACAGTTATGACAATACTCCATAATTCATAGCATCAAGTAAGCAAATATTATTGTCTCCAATTACCACAACATTAAATCTCAGAAAATATCACAATTACCATTAATTAGCATCAATAACATCCTAACACATATGACTCAAGTGTGACCCGTGCAAATGCCTTTGGTACCAAAGTTGTTATCCTTAGCGATATCACCGCGTCCACTCCAGACAGATAACCATCAATAAAGCCCTCGCTCTAGGCTTCAAAACCACTCCAGTTTTGGGACAAGTCACTAGCCTCCACGAGAACTAGCAAACATTGCCTCTTGACAACTATGCAGTGTGCAAAACTCAACTAACATATGCATATTCAGACCATCTCCAAGTCTTAATTATTTTAGCATATTCATCACCAGCTCAACAATTCAAATCATCTCCAATTTCACAAAACACACACTTACATGTTATCAATCACACAACTTGCAATCACAGTAACTTAACAACTTAACACATAACATCAATTCAGAAATAACATCATATAATCAACTATTAAACAGATGTGAATTAAATATAGTTCATATATAACAGGTTCTGCAACTATTATACAAAAACTGGATTCTTCCTATTTTTTCCCAAAAACTCACCATCTCCTACACCACCCCCCTCATGCGCGCACTACCACTACTACCTACATGCGCCACCTCCCTCACGCGCAACCCTCGCCATGGCCGCGCGCCACCGTGCCTTGCGCATCACCACGCGCGCGCAACACATCTTTTTTTGAAAACAACATTTGCACCTAAAATGACTCATTTTTATTCAAAACGGTTATAAACTGTACAGCAACCTAGGCGAATTTTTAAATACCTCAAATACACTCAAAAAAATCTAATATTTTTATCATGGTTTCCTATACACGTTTTGTAAATTCCTGTAAATTTTCAACTTTAAATTCAAAGTACAAAATTCAGGAAAAATCTAACACTAACAGCAGTTCGTGAGAAACGAGACAACTTAACCTATCCTCACTAAAACGCATCTAACTCGAGCTATAGACGTCGAAATGACGTGAAACCAGCGGCAAAAGTTTTATAACAGAAAGGGCTACGACTTTTATGAAGATTACTTCTTCAAATTCGGTTATTAACACAACTCTAAATAGAGTTCAAGAGCTCGTAAATTTCTGCAGTCTCATGCGCGACGCGCTACCCCCTCTCTTCCACCCACAATTCATAACCCTAAATTCAACTATCCACCTTCAGTTTAGAAAAAACTTGAATCCTAGGGTTCCTAAATCAGACTTTCTATCATTATCCACTATCATACCAATCCAGAGAACATGAATTCAAACCCTTACATCTTGAAGATCAAATTCTAGGTTTTTTGTCTCTTTTCTCCCCTTTTCTCTTTCACGCTTCTTTTCTTCTGCTCTGCTAATTTCTCCAATTCTCAAATTCTGATTTCTCTCTTTCTATTTCACTTCTAACCCTTAAATAGTCTTACAATGGGCCCCACTCCCAACTACTCACTTAAAACCTAAAACTTTTATTTATCTATATCACATAATCACTTAATTATCTAATAAAATCACATAATCACCTTATCATCTAATTAAATCACATAATCACCTTATCATCTAATTAAATCACATAATTCATCAAATTACCATATATCATAATAATAATTAAAATAAGATAATAAATAACCTAATAACGAAAAATGGGGTGTTACACATAACACATAATAAATACTAAGATATTGATGGGTTGGATTAATTTTCACATTTGATATAAGGCATGTATCCTCTCTACAAGTGAGACAATCTTATTTGAGTTGAGTTTTTAAAACTCACATTCTTGTAAGACTAGGTTTTACAAATACTTAAACCTAAAACATTACTTAAGGAAAATTAAATATGTACATTTAAACTATGAATGCTAAAACGAGTTGATCCGTTAGGTCCCACCAACCGACAAATTAAAGATGGGGGAGGTTGAGTTTACAAATCCACATATGTCGGTTTTGACCCACCCCGTCTAATCCACCAAGAAGCAGGTTCATGGAGCGATTGGAATTGGCCCATCAAGTTCGTTATTTTTTGTATTTTTTTAAGTTTATATGTTAAAACAAATTTTCCTATTTTCAAGTTAATTAAGCCACATCTAAATGTGACCCAGAAAAAATGTAACATCTAAATGAATTATCCTTACTATTGATTTTTAAAAAATGTTAAATAAAAATAATTATGATAATATAATAAACAATAATATATCCTAACAAATTCAAATAATATTAAAAATAAATTAATAATTTGTTATACTAGTTTCAAAATATTTAATTTTTTAGTTGACCTCATGACTAAACAATGCATCGATTTTGCCATGCTCTTTTGTATTCATTATTAATATTTTTAAAATTATATAGTTTCCAAACTAACCAACAATTTTATAGAAGCTATAGAAATATAGTTCTTTATTTATCTTGATCTTTTTAATCTAAATTACTAAAGCATATGCAATATGAAAACACATATTATTTTCCGACGCATCGAAAAAATATTAAAAACACATATTACTAAATTTCACAAATTACATATAACAAACAATTTTTTATCCAAAAAATAACTATACACGTATGAAATTTCAATTTAATTTACTTCAATACATTTCTAATTACATTTATAAATCATAAGAAAATAAATTAAATTAAATTTATCATAAATAAAATACTATTCAAATTATAACCAGTTTAGCCTTTTTTTCTAACGGAGTAATCCACATTGAATAAATTACCATGAAATATGGCGCCATTAAAATTTTGCCTTGTCCTTCTGTTTTTGGTCCAAGATGAGTGTTATGGTGTGAAGGCTGTGGAAAGAATGGGTTCGGTTGGCCCAAAAGAATAGAATCTGGCGGAGGGATTGTTGGCCCATTTGGAAGGATAATAGGGCTACGCTGGCGATCCGAGGGGCGTACTTTCTCCCCACCCGTGGCAGCCGTTGGATAAGGACTAAAGAGCGGTACAGATGCAGCGTTATGCCCTCCATGAAATCAATAAAAATTTCTTGATATCAATTTCAATTTTAGGCTCTTTCAAATATTATTTTTTTTCAATTTTAGGCCAAAGTCATGGAGATAAATAGAAAAAAACATGATCATGTTTCAAGGTTTTTGCTAAGGATAATTTCTACCGTGCGATAGAATATGAGATGTTAGACAATTGTGTTTGTGATGTGACGAAAGTGCTTATTATACACAATATGGCGCCATTAGTTTTAAGCGTGTGTTTTCAATGTACCGCCAATAGTGAATACTGAATAATTGAAAAGTGAAAACACACTACCAAAAAAGCCGCCAACACACACCGTTTCAAACCCCCATTCCCGCCACACTCCACTCATACAAAAACCTCTCCCTCTTCTTCTTCTTCTTCTTCTTCTTCTCTATCACACTTCCCCTCTTTCTTCCCCAAACACAAACCCTAATTCCTCTCCCTCACTCTCTCCAATGGCCAAATCCATCACCCCAAACGCCATCTCCACCTTGATCGCAAACCCCTCCCCTGACTCCTCCTCAGATCTCCCCGAACTCATTGTCCAAGTCCTCGATCTCAAACAAAGCGGCATGAACAGATACATGTATGCTAAGTTTTCCATTTCCATTTCCAGATCATCGCGATTTTCATCTATTGACTGGTTTTTGTTGTTTGATTTCGTTGACAGGTTTGCTGCGAACGATGGAAAATTGAAGCTGAAGGCGATTCTTCCTTCCAGCATGTACTCTGAGGTTCTCTCTGGGAATATTCAGAACTTAGGGTTGATTCGCATCCTTGATTACACTGTCAATGATATACCCAATAAGCCTGAGAAGTAAGCAAACCCTAATTTCTCCGATACTGCTACTTCTTGCGCATCTGTGTCTGATTTTCGTGATCGATTTGTAATCTTTTGGTTTTTGTTTTTGTTTTGCAGATACCTTATTGTGACCAAGTGTGAAGCGGTTTCTCCTGCGCTTGAAATGGAGATCAAGACTGAGCAAACCGCTGCTGGTATTGTTTTGAAGCCCAGGGAGGACGGTGGAGTCAAGAGCGAAGCTGCTGCTGGGATTGTTCTGAAGCCGAAGCAGGAAATGGTGACGAAATCGGCTGCTCAGATTGTACACGAGCAACATGGAAAGTGAGTTTACGTTTACCTTTACCTTGTTTGTGATTTTGTTGATGTTCACTGTGTGTTAGGGTTTTTGGATCTGGGTTTCTCTGTGATTTGCGATTTAGGCGCTAATTTTTTGTGGGGTTTTGGTTGTCAGTGTGGCTCCTGCTGCACGAATGGCGATGACACGCAGGGTGCGTCCTCTTGTTTCTTTGAATCCTTATCAGGCTAATTGGACGATTAAGGTCAGTGTTACCAGCAAAGGGAACATGCGTACATATAAGAATGCTAGAGGGGAAGGTTGTGTCTTCAATGTTGAGTTGACAGATGAAGAAGTAAGTAGCAATTTGTCTATTGGATCAGTATGTTGAATGTATTTGATAGTTGAATGTTGTTGTGCTTTTAAAGTGTAGATGGTAATGTTGCTTTCTTGTTTTGAAATGTTTAGGGTACTCAAATTCAAGCAACAATGTTCAATGATGCTGCGAGGAAATTTTATGACAAATTTGTTTTGGGAAAGGTTTACTACATTTCTAAGGGAACTTTGAAAGTTGCTAACAAACAGTTCAAAACTGTTCAAAATGATTATGAAATGACTCTGAATGAGAACTCTGAGGTAGAAGAGGTGGCCAATGAAGCGGTTTTTGTTCCTGAAACTAAATTCAACTTTGTCCAGATTGATCAGCTGGGTCCTTTTGTCAATAAGAATGAACTTGTTGGTGGGTATTGTTTATAAGACTTGCTACTGCTGTGTTTCATTCTTTTGCTGTTACTCTTATTGATGATGTATGCTTTGAATTTCAGATGTTGTTGGAGTTGTTCAGAATGTGTCTGCATCAACAAGCATTCGTCGGAAGATCAATAATGAGACTATTCCTAAGCGTGATATCACTATTGCTGATGAAACGTGAGTATTTGCTATTTTACACCCACAGTGGTTAGGATTTGAACTTTTTGCTGAGTTTGAATACCTGGTTTGACATTGCAGGAAGAAGACAGTAGTTGTGTCTTTGTGGAATGATCTTGCAACTAACATAGGACAAGAGTTGCTGGACATGGCTGATAAATCTCCGGTAGTTGCAATCAAAGCCCTCAGGGTTGGGGACTTTCAAGGTATGTTAAATTGGAAGCTTTGATCATTGTAGCGAGACATAGATGCAAGAAGCTCACATATTTGTTGTTATTGAATCCCATTTGTTTCAGGTGTTTCTTTGTCAACTATAAGCAAAAGTCTGGTTCTGATAAATCCAGACATACCTGAAGCAAAGAGACTAAAATGCTGGTATGCATCTCCACTGGGCTGTATTTCCCTTGTTCACATATGATCTTTCAAATTTTGACGACAATTGCATTTATTTGCTTATCTGGGCTGCAGGTATGATGCTGAAGGTAAGGATGCTCCACTGGCTTCTGTTGGCTCTGGTTCAAGTGCAACATCCCCCAATGGAGCTAGATCGGTGTATGCTGATCGGGTTCCACTCTCTCACATAACCACTAACACATCCCTGGGGCAGGACAAGGTATCTTTTGCAGAATTGTATATTATCTGTTCTAATATTTCATCCCAATATTTTCGGGAAATGTTTTTAAAACGTTTTGGTCCTGATAATACAGTTCCCTATGTGTTAATTTTTTCTGAATGTTTGATGAAAACTATTATAGTCTTGGGAGTCTTGCCAGTTTTTAATGGATTGCCATCTGAGTTACTATTCTAATTATGGCCTCTTCTATTGCTTTTGTAGCCTGTGTTTTTCAGTGTTAGAGGGCATATAAGTTTCATAAAGCCAGATCAGACAATGTCGTATCGGGCCTGCAAGACTTGCAATAAGAAAGTTACTGAAAGCTTTGGTGCTGGGTACTGGTGTGAAGCTTGCCAGAAAAATGATGAACAATGCAGTTTAAGGTAATGCAAATGCCATGTTAAATTTGAAAGTTTGTTGGGCAATATCATTGTTTTAAATTTTCACTTTGTCCCTTTCAGGTATATCATGGTTGTAAAAGTTTCTGATGCAAGTGGTGAGGCTTATATCTCAGTCTTTAATGATGAAGCTGAGAAGATTGTTGGGTGCTCTGCTGATGAGCTAGACAACCTTAAGCAACAGGTAACACAAGATTCCTGTGTCTTAAGTCATAGAGCATAATCATTCAATCCTAACTTTGTAACTAAGCTTATTGTGTTTATTTCAGGAGGGAGAAGACAATCCTTATCAGTTGAAATTGAAACAAGCTACCTGGGTTCCACACCTATTCCGAGTCAGTGTTTCTCAGAATGAGTATAACAACGAGAAGAGGCAAAGGATAACAGCACGGGCTGTTGTTCCTGTTGACTTTGCTGCGGAGTCAAGACTCCTCTTGGAAGAGATATCAAAAATGAAAGCTGCACAATAAGATGGATATGGTGATTTACAGTTTCTAAAACTTTTGGTTAACAGCTTTTTGGCAAATGTTATTGATTGTAATTATAAAGTCCTCAGCTGGTTTATATTATACATTTGCTGACTTCCAGATTGAAATGCAATGTTGCATCTTCAAGTTATTAGATATCGGCATTCACGTTAGTGATTTTATGTCATGGATCATTGCCTTGTTCTTTTATTTTCTATACGGCTTTTTCAATTAGGCTTGGAGTGAATGACTTAGTTCATGTTAGGCAGTTTTCTTATATTGTCATCAAAGTTGGTTACTTGGTTTGATTTTGCCCTATGAAAAATGGGAAAAATCTGGTATGGCTAAGGGCAGTTAAGTCCACCTGTGAGAAAACTTTTTTCTTTCATTTACTTAAAAGAATTCTATCAAAGGATTTCTCAAAGAAATAATGATAATAATAGTAAACAAAAGCTTATACTATTTAGCATGATATTTTCAAATATCTCTCTGATTCTATCGAATATTAGTGTGCATAATTGTGCACATTTTTTTGGCTCTAGATTTAGTTATGACTTATGACAATGATGCATTTATGTGTCAAAGAAAAAAACCAAGTCCAGTATCTGAAATTCGTCCAAAGAAAAATGGCACCAACACAACACACATTAGTTTCCCCCTTTTCTTAGGGGATGTTCTTAGTGTCTATTTGGCAAAAAATGTTGAAAAATTAGATAGAAGTTGAAAAAATAACTAAAAATGGGTTAGAAGTTGGTGATCACACATTTATAATTTTTTACATACATTCGTTTATATTTTTTTTATATAAATTCTTATATTTTTTTTATCTGAATATAGAAGATTTTATTTTTAAATAAAATAAATTTGGGCATTAAAAATAATAGAACAGTAAATGTGAAAAATAAGAACCTAATTTCATATGTAACATTCCATACTAATTAGCAATAAGAGAGGATGGATTTTATTAAAATAGAGGATAAAATTTAAAATTAGTAAGCTATAGCCTATAAGCTCATATTACTATTTTTGAAAAATACAAGCAAAAAAAGTTCATTTACCAAGCATATTATGTTATATTAGTAGTTGAGAAGAATGGCTAACCACAACACTTGTATTCGATTAGTTTACTGTGTTCAAAAGAGCTTTTGATTAAAATGCTATTTTGCCTAAATTTAAGAAAAGATATTGCCATTTTGAAACGGGACTGTTTGGCATTCTTTGAGGCTTGGAAATGACCTTTTAAGAGTCGCTCGTATCTTGACTCTATTATTAGTGATTGTCGCTTTTTACTTCTAAATTTGGCAATTTGTGCCTGCGGGTTTTGCTTAATAATATTGGATGTTTTTAAGAAGAAAAAAAAAGATATTGCTGGCATTGTGATTTATTTATATACATTTGGGATTTTGGTTCTCCCAATAATTAGGTTTTATTATAGTGATGAAAGCAAAAGTAGAATTATATTTTGATGTGTGTTCACACGAAAAATATAACGTATGTTTGAAAAATATCCAATACTAATAATTGCGTAACTGAAGAGCGAGGACAAAGCTGACACAGAACAGATGATTACAAATCAAATTAAAAGGAAACGAAAGGGTGGGATGATTTTCCCATGCATTATTGTTGCTGGTTTTCTAGCATTCTAAAACAAATGAAATTGCTACTGTTTTGAATGTTGACACAAGTGGAAACGGACGTAAGTACTCACTTCAAAACTAAAACTAAATGAAACTCTTATTCGGATTGAAATGAAAATCCAGTAGGACTTAGGACTCAACTGTAATCCAAACACACACAAAGTCTACCTATACCATTGATAATCTCTCCATGGATGCATCATAGTATTTGACACTTCCACATCACATGACTTTCATGGTCATTTGTAAGGGGATACCAACTGAGCAATTTTATGCAATAGCTTGGATGCATCTTGACTCTTATAGGAGGTCCACTCTTGAAAATTATGAAGACTACCAGTGAAGTCTGTGAAAAGGCCATCAACTCCTACCTTGTTGATCCAGTAATCATACTCCACATACGGATCTTGGCTAAAATTGAAATGCAAATACTTGTTCTCATTTCTGTAAGTATATGGATGCACCTGCATCATTATTAGCAATTCATGTTGTCATTTGTTTAGCTCTAACACAAATCAAGGAAGACAATTCAATACATTACAAATAAAAGAGGGGAAATGTCAAACAAGACAATAAAATTAAGAATACATATTTACTGAATTTTACCGACATAAATATAATATAAAATCATTCACATGTCATTTCCCCAACAACTTAAACTTGGTTCATACACATACAATCTTCTGATTATTAACAAATTCATGAAATCATATGAAAGAAAACAAGCTTTAAATAAAGTGTACCTGCAGGTTATGAGCATGTGCCCTGGCAACAAGATCAGTGGGATTCACCACATAGTTATTTACCACTGGTGCTATTGTATCCTTCCAAGGTCCAATTCCGACAACATATTGCTTTATGTAGGCAAAGTATTTATCGGATGTAATTTCCCAGTATGACTGCACATCATCATAACAGTAGTATTTTGTTAGGCTTAAGATTAGACAACTAATGACATGAATAATTAATGTTACAAGTATACCCAACTCCATAAAAAAAAAACCATTTTTTTCAAAAGACTTGTAGACAACACATAAATTGAATAATCCTAATGCAGCTTCAGGGAGGTTACACCAGGACGCATTTACACACCTGGTTAGTGTCTTGTGTTGGAATAGTAATATCATCAATTAAGAAAACCTTGGGCAAGTCCGTTTGATTTGATATATACACAAGTGATGTTGGAGCAAACGACTGAATGAATGCTGGTTGTTTCAACCAATCTTTTGACAGGTATGAACCCTTGTATCCATGTTTCTGAAGTGTCTCCACAAACACGTCCTCAAATCTTCTGCCATCTGACCATTTCACCTGTTGATTGTATCAATTAAAGAACAGAAAACAGACACAGCCCTTAATTAAATTGACCAGAACATATTAGTAACTTAGACCAAATGATCAAGTATGAGCATGACATTGTAAGATTTTGCATATACATTCTAACATGTGATAGAAACTCCTTCTGAATGCAATTTGTATCTTTTGACACATCCAACAATATCTAACCTCATGTAGTAGTCATCAGACTTAATTTAAAGTAAAGATGAGAGTTTAGTTCATTGAGACACGTGTAAAATAAGAATGGTGGATTTTAATATATTCTGATAGACAACTTATATTTGTTGCTATAATATTCTCCCCTCCCTCTCTCTCTCTGGACATTTAGTCTTTTGTTATTCTAAGGAGAAATACTCACATGCTGATTGATAAACACTGGATTTTTTATCTCTGGATATACTCCAACAACCCTGGGTGCATCCAGTGCTATGGAAATGAACTCTTCGAAAGTGATGATTTGAAATTTTCCTGAAAGAGATTCAAAGTATAAGGTTAAAACTTAACGCTAGCTACTTTGATAGGTTCCAAATTAATAATAGTTTCATGCAATAATCATAAGAGAAAAACAAGACATCAGCAGACAGATTCTTGAAAAATTAAAAGAAAAAAAAAATAGTCCCAGTCCCACTCTTCTTAGTGTGTGTTTGTGTGCGGTGGATAAAGAAAAAAAAGGTGAGTAGTTTGGAGACTGTGTTGGCCAAGGGAAATTATACATGTGAATAAGGAGGGGTTTGGAAATAGTTGAGAGGACAAAATAATTCTATAGAGGATTTGGTGGATTAGGCCAAGGAAGGAAGTCTCTGTTTAAGTTCTAATTATCTTATATTCCATGAATCAATCACAAAAGCTTAAATTGTTGGGCGAAGAAACACAAATGGTTTTATATTATATTTTTAACACTCCCCCGATGATATTCAACTTTTTCTATTAGAAGTATAGAGGCAACAAGGATTGGAACTCTAAACAACTTGGTCATAGAAACTCAGATGCCAAATCATGAACAAAGTAACCAACTATTCTAAAAGCTAATCTTTACTGCATTTTCTACACTTCTTTTGTTCTAATGTAAAGGAGGTTTACTCCTTGATTTCTATACTTTCAGAATTAATGTCAATTCTCATGAAAATCTAACATGAATTAAAATTATATTTGCAATTCGTTTAGAACTTATAAGTACCAGGTAGTAAACTATAGCAACAGAATAGTTCACAACCAAGCATGCACAACTCAAACAAATGACAGAAAATTATATATAATTGAATGAGAAGCTACGAAGTGTAAGGAAGGACTAACCATTATACTGTTGATCCCTGAAGCTAAACCTCTGATTCACTCTCAATGACTTTAGTTCCTTTAAAGTGAAATCAACTGCAAATATATAAATGAGCATAATTATTTTATCAGATTAAATTCTTTCAACAAGAACCAAGTTTGTTTAGAAGCCAAAAAGGACTTTCAAAACAAGCAAAACTTGAAATACAAGCAAACCTTCGAGGACACACATTCCTAAGAACATGAAAATCGAGATGCATTTCAAGCTTATGCAATTATGTCATAAGCAGTAGACAGCATCAATCAGATTAACCTCCAAACAAAGAATAGCACCATTACCAGTAAAAAAGCCAGTGACGTTTTCCCCTTGGACTTCGTATGTTCTCTTGCGATCAGCAAACTCTTTGTATTTTGCAATGTCAGTAGTATCATCAAGTTTAAAGTCATGGAAACATATAAGAACACCATCTTTGGAAGACAAGATATCAGTTTCAATGAAGTCTGTGCCTTCTTCAATAGCTCTCTGCAAGAATCATTCATTTTTAGGCAAGTATTCACCTTATGCGAAAGTAATGCAATTTTGCCAAAAGAGTGTAGTCCTTATTCACCAAGTATGCAGGACGAGTTTCTTCGGGAAGCTCTCCATTTGAACCTCGATGTGCAATGTTATACGGGCGCCAAGTCTGCAGAGGCTGCCTACTTCCATGATGACCTTTGCTAGGAAGTGGATGTAATGGTCGTGCAACGGCCCCAATGACGAGAAATAGAAATACAAAAGGTGCAAAACCTGTAAAGTTAAGTGATATTCAGCTGGAAGCACTACAAGAAAAACAGGTATTTCCACACATATGAAAAATATGTGTCCCAGTCTCATTCTCACAAGTGTTTTTTTTTGTACATCGGAAAGATAAATTGCACCCGGCTATCCCTGGACCTCGTATGTCTCCTAGCTCCTACCAGTTGTAAACCTTGTACCAAAAGAATAAAAAAGACAAAAAAAACCCACCAGAAAAACATAACAAACAAAACACGGAACAGCTTCCTTAACTTGTGATTCGCTAAATCAAGAACAATAGCTAACCAACCCACTTGTTAGGAATTTGGCAGGTCGATTGATACATTGAGAAACTGAATGGCAAAGCTTGATTGATTAATTACGAAACAATGATGGTTCTAGATGGTTTACCCCCAAATTTTTGTAATGCAAGAAACAGAGAATGTACAACGAGTAACAAATCATCACTTAGCTTAACAAAACGAAAGGGGGAAACAAATCAGAAAGAAGAGCATAGCATATAACAAAACATACGTGAAAAAAGTAAATGTAGAAAAACACAGATTCTGAAAAGTTAAAAGACTTACTCGTTGACGAGGCCATGGAAATAGAGAAAGAGATTGAGAAGAAGAAGAAGAAGAAGAAGAAGGGCGTGGTGTGGTGTGGTGTGGACGTGTGGTGTGTTGCTCACTTCATAAATTGAGTCTCCAACCTGGTTTGCATTTGCTATATATATAGGAGCGACTATGTTCAATTATTGAGATCAAAGTCGTTATTTGTTTTCTTTGCCACGAAAATAGCAGGATATCCATTGAATATTCCCTTTATCTCACAAGTCAATCTATTTTTTTCCCAGTTCCTTCAAAATAATACGATATATCCTACATGTTACTCCTGGTTCAGGTAAATATTTGTAATTCTCATACATACCCAGAATTTCATAATTATATCATGTTCCAGCTTGCTCTTTAAGATTGAGAGAGGTATCATTGTATCAAGATAGATAACGTTTGTTACGTGTTTGATGTTAAATCGGTATCTTTCTTTCTTTCTCATTTGTTGGTGGGTGAATGGTCACTTTCGTCCCTAAAGTTACAAGCGTCGGACATATTAGTCCCTATTCTATAGAAATGTCGCCCGTAGTTCCTAAAGTTACAAAACATCGATCACGTTAGTCCCTCGGTTAGATCCCGTCAGTTAACGGTAACGGCCAAGGTGATTTGGCACGTTATGTGTCCATGTGGAATTTCCACGTGGATTTAAATATTTAGAATTTTTTTTGAAAAACTTAAAAACTTCAATTTAGTCCCCGAAAAAAATCCCAAAATCAGAAAAACTTCAATCTTCCCATCATCTTCTTCCTCTACATCATCACTTTTATTCAATATCCAGGAAATTAAAATAAACATAAAACTCTCATTTTTCTTCATCAACCTCACTCATGAACCAGATCAGATCATAAAAAAAAAGTTAAAATATAAGAAATTACTATTGTATAATAATATCACCATGGTCCCTCTCCCTCAACCACCAGTCCTCCTCCCCATCTTCCTCCTCCTGCAACCATCTTCTACACCCTCTTCATTCTTTTGTTCACCATTTTCCAGAAAAAAGAAAGAAAAACCTCCTAATACCAACCCTTTTGTTTGGATAAATGATTAGCATCCTTCCCCAACTTAAACCCCATATCCTCCATCACCCATTTGTGTGAGTCATCTGTGATATAACCGGCCCCATGTAGTAGTAACAAAAGAACAAAAGACTGTGGGGTTTATTTGTCTCAGTCTTATTCGGTTATTCCTATTATCTACCATTTCCAAATCCTAATAATACCACACACTAACTAACCTTGAGATAAGACACATCCAGAAATTTCAATTCCAAGCACTTCTTGCAAAGAAGATCAATACCCAGATCAGAAATCTTCATACACCACTTCAAACACAATGACTCCAATCAGCTACACCCAACAACGATTTGAGCCAGCCCAATATCAGTGAGCCCCAAACACTTGTCCATGTTGAGCTACCTCAACCTCGCGGCGCACGATAGCGCATCAGCCTCTCTACACCTAAACGCCCAGCAGTCTTTCTGAGTTCAAGGTGGGGTTCCAAATCTGGCCCCCAAAACCCAGATTCACGAAATGCTGCATCGAGTCTCGTTTGTTGAAGATGAAGAAGGAGAGGACGGACCAGACGAACCCAAATCGAAGCTCTTGTTGCAAAAGATCCGTACACTTACATATCTAAGGGGAAGGGAAGAAAGGGTGAGGAGAAAGTGAAGGGGTGGCCATTGAAGAAGAAGTTGAAGCTGAAGAAGAAGAATGAGGTTTCAATGTAGAGGATTTGGGAAAGAAAGTATTTTTAGAGTTATTTTGTTTATGGGTTTTGTTCTAGGGTTTTATATGTGAAAATGAAGGTGGTGAGGAATGAGTTGATGATGAAGATTTTAATTTTTTTTTTATAATTTGGTTCGTGAATGAGATGATGAAGAAGGAAGAGAGTTTTTATCATGTTCAATTATTTTTTCTGTGTAAGATGATGAGGAGGAAGAAGATGATGGAAAAAGATTGAAGTTTGTCTGATTTTGGGATTTTATTCCGGGGACTAAATTGAAGTTTTTAAGTTTTTCAAAAAAATTTCTAAATATTTAAATCCACGTGGAAATTCCACATGGACACATAACGTGCCAAATCACCTTGGCTGTTACCGTTCACTGACGGGATCCAACCGAGGGACTAACGTGATCGACGTTTTGTAACTTCAGGGACTACGGGCGACATTTCTATAGAATAGAGACTAATATGCCCGACGCTTGAAACTTTAGGGACGAAAGTGACTATTCACCCTTGGTTGGTTGTTAAAACTTGAACTCAACGATTGGTCTCTTCTCTTGGAATGTGAGCTTTGACTTTCCAAACCAAAATAAACTAACAATATTTTTTTTAACAAAAACTACCAATCAAATAAGATGATGGAGTATTATGAAAAAAAAATTATATTTTATAATTTAAATCGTATAATAAGTAGAGTTTAATGGATATGCACTGACAGTGTAAAATAGTTTTACACAGACATCCAATTGAATTCCGCCAAATCAGAAAATATATTATTCTTTTAATTAAAATTAAAGTCAAATGTAATTATCTCTCCTATGTGGCATGCTTTGATTGGATGACTGTGTAAAACTATTTTACACTGTCAGTGCATATCCATTAAACTCTAATAAGTATTTATAACTTTTTCTTAAAAAAATATTGAAGGATGAATCATAAGCAAGATTAAAAGTCTTGTAACAAATAAAAGCAAGATTACAAGTAAAACACAAGAGTTTATATGCAACGAAGATTTATCTTTAAATTCCAAACTATGCAAGTTAGTTTCCAAGCTAACCTTATAATGAATGGATTTAACAAGCTTTTTTTTTTGAACGTGGATTTAACAAGCTACTAAAACATGCTTAGCTTATTATATGGAATATCATACTTCCATTCATTTTAGTAGAGAAAAGGATAATTATATTGAATGTTTTAAAATTTTGCCTTGTCCTTCTGTTTTTGGTCCAAGATGAGTGTTATGGTGTGAAGGCTGTGGAAAGAATGGGTTCGGTTGGCCCAAAAGAATAGAATCTGGCGGAGGGATTGTTGGCCCATTTGGAAGGATAATAGGGCTACGCTGGCGATCCGAGGGGCGTACTTTCTCCCCACCCGTGGCAGCCGTTGGATAAGGACTAAAGAGCGGTACAGATGCAGCGTTATGCCCTCCATGAAATCAATAAAAATTTCTTGATATCAATTTCAATTTTAGGCTCTTTCAAATATTATTTTTTTTCAATTTTAGGCCAAAGTCATGGAGATAAATAGAAAAAAACATGATCATGTTTCAAGGTTTTTGCTAAGGATAATTTCTACCGTGCGATAGAATATGAGATGTTAGACAATTGTGTTTGTGATGTGACGAAAGTGCTTATTATACACAATATGAAAGTTCTTGTTTAACTGTGTCTCCTCAAGGCAAACAGAAAATATGTTTTATAGTACAAATTTCAAATTATTGTGCTACATGGGGCAAAATTATAATAGCTGATATTTAACATGCATTACATCTTAGGATAAGAAAAACACCACATTGTCAAATGATACAAAAGGAATCAGAACAAACAGTGATGTGTGTCATGGGATTAGCCACTTCCTTTCCTCCAGCATGCATCACAAATTCAGTGGGAGAGAGGAAGCTACCATGACAGACACACACAATACAAACTTGACCTCCCTTATACTTGTGAAGAAGTCCTTCGATTCTCTTCCCATTAGGGCCATCTCCAGTAGTGGTCACTCTAGGCATTTGTCTCAGAATGTCCATTGCATCATCACCCTCAAGACGAGGATTCACATGCTCAAGTCTCTCCAGAAGCATTGATTCTTTTGGGGTAACCATGGGATTATATTCCTCCTTAGGTGATGTTTGGATGCTAGAGCTAGCTCCTTCTTCAATATAAGCAAAGATTAAAACGTCAGAGCTTATGTGCAACAATGACATATCTGTCAATTCCAAATGCAAGTAATTTCCAAGTTAAACTTACTTGAATGGATTTAACAAGCTAGTAACACATGCTTAGCTTTAATTACTGTATTGTGGACAATTATACTTGCCAATAATGAGATGTTCATTTTAGAAGAATTTGAGAGAATTATATAGAATATTTTAAAGGCAAACTGAATAATGTTGGTTGTGTTTTAAACAGCAGTCATGCCCCCCACTTAGTGACCAATAGAAATATGCCTAATGAACTATGCTGCCATGTCATCAGTTTGACCAACAAGTTTTATGTTCTAAATTTGAGTCCCTAAACTTCTTGTATTTTACATTTTATCCCCCAACTATTTATATTTTTTAATTATTTTTGAAATTAAAAAACCAAACTAAACCTAAAATAAGATCTGAGAAACACTCAACCATAATTAAAAAAAGAATTCATAAACCCCAAAGATTTTGATCTCATAAGCATGTTATCTTATATTTGAACTCTAAATTTACATAATTACAGGTACTGGGAAAATACATTTGGCTCTATCCTAATTTGGTTGCCTAATCCAAGAGATTAATCAAACACCTATCTTATAGAGACGTATGGAAACAAGAACAAAAAAAAGTGAGGAATAAAAGTAGCTTAATTATATTCTTTCTCCAAGGCTAAAATTCAATCAGCGAATTGAACATAAAACAAATAGAAGAACTTTTTTTTTTTGACAGAACCAAATAGAAGAACTTATTTGTAATAAATAAAAACCTAGACATTTGTAAAAGATTGGAATCAAACAAAATCAAATACATAGTTTTTGAGTGTGAAATCAAGCGGTTGCTGCTAGTTGATTTCATGTCTGAAGTGTTAATTGTAGATTCATAAAATCATGTCTTGTCTCGTGATAATCTCTGCAAAATAAAGCCACTTTCATATTGGCTTTTGCCAAAACACAACTATCAAAAGGTTTTATGCGTCATCATATATATATATATATATAGCAGAGTTGTATGTTTCTCATTCCGGAGTAAGAGGCAGACCACAACGGCATGATGAACACAACAAAGAAGAAGATGAAATGTACATAGAAGGAGAGGAGGAAAATTTGGTTAATTTGCCCCAAATCAACTTAAAGGTTTACAATTAACTTCAATAAAGGTTAAAATCAATTTGAAAATCAGAAAATAAACATTTTCTGAAAAATAATTGTATTTTTAGTATATGGTAAAATTTATAATAAAAGTAGTTGGAGGATCAAATTAGGAATTTTATAAGTTAGAATGACATAGCACAATTTGACACTTGACATTCGTTGATTGGGTACTTGTAAAACAGTATTATAACCCGCTGTGAGCAAACAAAATTGAAAAGTTTGCCTATTTTAAAACTTTACTGTTAAGATTCTAATGATTTTAGACTTAAATATAATTTTCAGTACGCCTCAATTTGATCACCGTCTTTTGATAATAGGATGACTTTGGTCCCTATTGTTGACTCTCATTCCATAAAAAGTTGATATAGCTAAGAGAAACACATTTCAGCATTGACTGTGCCTTTGCTTGGAAGGTGTGGGCTAAGGTACTAATGTGGCTTAACCTGTGCTTGGTGCTTACTGATGATCCCTGTAACCACTTTCTGCAATTTGTGGAGAGCTGCACAGTGTTGAAAAGAGGAGGATTTTCCTCAGTTTGGCTAGCTACTGTCATGGTGCTTTGGAATGGAAGAAATGGATTATTATTTAGAGGGGAGGCTGTTGAAAGTCCAGTTTTGGTGGACAAAATTAAATTAAAAGCTTGGAATTGGCTCCGGGCTAGACAGAAGGATTTTAAGTATTCCTATTATGAATGGTGCAATGAACCAATGCAATGCTTGCCTTAATTCACCTTGCAGGTTACTGATGTTGATGGAAAATTGAACTGGTTTGCTATTGTGTGACTGAGTGGCTGGTTATTCACGTATTTTTGATGGATTAGAGGTCCTTGGTATTTATGTTGCAAATCTTGTAGACTTATTCCATGGGCTGTTATTCACGCTATATTGACAGGGTCTTGGTGGAATTGATGGGACCATTTTAAAGCTTTGGTAGTGCAATGTTATACAATATCATGGCTTGGCCGTGGTAGTTGAGTTTGGTATTTCATCTGAAGTTCCTGGAGCTTGCTGATACTGTGTAGAACTTGGTTAGAAGGATTTGATGTTTACCTCTATATAGCAGTGTTGGAAAGAATTAGGAGCAGCTGGTGTGTTAATGATATACTCATTTATGTTGGTATTTACTCCTTGGAAGTGTCGTTTTGATCTTAGTAAGAGGTACTCTTTTTCCTTCACTAGGTTTTCCTAAGGGGGTTTTTCCTAGTAAGGTTTTAATGAGGCCTCTTTCTAAGGTCTCTCTTCCTTGGAGGGGTTGGGGGTGGGTTAGCTTAAGTTTATTTCTTTACAGTCTTTTGCTGCTTTTATCTTGTAATTTTATCTACTCTCTTCTTTTGTATTGGGTTGAAGTACCCCTTGTACTTCCATTCAATATATTTTATATTGCCTATAAAAAAAAACATTTCAGCATTGACACATCATCAATTTTAGTTATGTGACATCCTACTGTGCACATTTAAGGTCATGATGTGGCAGCTGATGCACACTTTTTTTCTTGAGGGCCAATTTTCAGTTAATGGGGTTATTGACCGTCACTAGTTACATTTTGACATATGTACAATGATGATAGTTAGTGGTGGTTAAAAGCCCCCAGAAGATGGTTGGGCAGCCTAGACACAATACTCCTTAATTATTAATTTTTTAATTAATCAATATAATTGTTCATGATTACCAATAAGGTTGGTCTAGCCGTAGACAAGTTAGATTTCCGTTAAAGTAAAAACTGTCATGATTCTCCAAACGAGACTAGTTTTGGCTTCAAAGAAGTGAGAGGTGAGATACTCGAATCGAAGACAAAAATCTTTTTTGTTCATGCCTAAGAAGTCAAGGAATTCTTAACTAACCCAGCTGCATGAATGTCAAAAGAAGCACAAATAAATGTAACTGAGAAAGAAGAGAACAGAAGCAAAAAACAGGAGAAAAGAAGTTACTTAAGTTATGCCATGCCATCTTGAGTTCATACTCTCTTCGCTGCTTCTCCAGCACCAGTCTCTTCCCACTTCTCACTCTTCTCATTGTCTGCAAGTCCCCAAATCTCACCAGACCCTTCTCACCCTCTGCTGCTGGAACAGAGCCATATGGAGACAGCCTCAGAGTGAGGTCTATCTGCTCATAGTTGGTGCTGTTAGGTTCCTCAGTAAAAAATCGGTGCTGCAAAAAATAAAACTCTGTGGTAAGTGAAGGAGTTGAATTCATCAGCATTTTTCTTTATTAGGTTGTTACCTCCATTGAAATCAAGAGAAAGGTGAAATTCTTGAGCAGAACAAAGTCCCTTGAAGAATGTCTTCCTCTGAGAATGAAAATTGCAGCTACTCCCTCTCAAAATTAAAGGAAGAAGAATAATGGGGATTATTTATCTCTATCAACTACATTCTACATATACAGTAGAGTAGACGAATATATATAACGAAATTATTTGAAGTGCAAGTATACTCCAACTTTGGTGGACCAAGCCAAATGTCACATCAAAAATTTGGCACTGTTGTAGGAAGAGAAACATATGACTGAGTTTGAAGAGAACAAGAGATAAAGAAGTGGACCATGCATATAGAAGGTGATTGAGAAGTGAGAAGATGATAAGACAATTTTGTTGGGTAAATGGTCACTTTGGTCCTCAAAAGTGTCCACCGACTTCACATTCGTCCCTAAATGAATTTTATCCATCTCGCGGTCCCCGAATGTGTCAAACGGCCGTCACTTTAATCCTTCCGTTTAAAAAAGTATAACGGACGTTAACAATTTCCTTTTTTTAAAGCTGAAAATTCATTAAATTAAATCAAAATAAAAAATGAACTAAAAATCTAATTAATTAAAACAGGAAAAAAAAAAAAACTTGATGAGAACCACCCGCATCGTTCTCCATCTCTTTCTTCTCATCTTCTTCATCATCTTCACCAATCCTTCCATCACAATTAAACTCCACCACAAACCAATCCCCCACCACAAACCCTATCCCCCACCCCCACGAAATGCAGTTCTCGCTATCCTGATGAGACTTTCAAACTCACGGATTTGAATCCAGATTTTCAAACCCACATAAAAGATTCAATCTTTCCCTCTTTTGGTTTGAAGCTTCAATCCAGATTTTCAAACCCAATCAAATCTTCCACTGTGCACATGAACCTAGGTCAGAGTGGGTGAAGGGGATGGAGGGGGGTTTCTGCGGGGAGTTGGGGGTGGAGGTGGAGCTGGGTTCGGTATGGGTTTTTGGGTGTGGCGGAGGATTTCAGTTATTGGAGGTTTTGAGTTGGTGTTGTTGTTTGGTTGATGGTTTGAAGGAAGGAAGGGCTTCCATCGTTGAAGACACAACCTTGGTGGTTATGGCAGATGTTTATGTTGCTCAGTTGCTGTGTAGAAGAAGTAACATGTGTAAATTTGAACAATTTCGTAACTATCTTGTTTTCCTTTTTGTTTCCATTCTTTGTTCCTTTTTAATCGACATCTGATATATATTATATTGATAACATATTATTGCTCAACTTGTTGATAATTGCTTCTTTAATGCAACATGTTGATCTGAGTTCCTATAATTTCATTTGTGTTTCTGGGCTTAGGGAGGAATTTGATCTTGATTTTTTTTACATTTTTGGCATATCTAATACTGTGGGGGGAAGGGGTGAGTGAGTGGGGAAGATGAAGATTGAGGTTTTTTAATTAATCAATTTTTTAGTTAATTTGTTTTTTTATTTAAACTAATAATTTTCAGGTAGGTAGAAAAATATAAAAAAAGAAATTGTTAACGTCCGTTATACTTTTTTTAACAGAAGGACTAAAGTGACGAACGTTTGACACTTTGGAGGACCGCGGGATGAATAAAATTCATTCAGGGACGAATTTGAAGTCGGTGGACACTTTTGAGGACCAAAGTGACCATTTACCCCAATTTTGTTGTTCTTGTTCTTCCTCGTTATAGATTGAGACTGCAATTTCGCAACGCATTTCATAATTTGCACATGGTAAATGGTGGGAAGTGAGGTTCACATGTCTTGTCGCCTATAATTGTGAAAGGATGTTGTGATAAAATGAACATAGGTGGAAGGAAGTGGAAGTTCTTAGATGAGTGGTTGTGGCTCAAAAGTACACGTAACTTGTGGACGAGTATACTAACATGCTTATTGATACGTGTAATCAATTGCTTCTTATCTGGGTTGGGAAAAGATTGATTATTAAGAATAACGAAGAAGTTTCATCCACGTGAAAATTGAAGAGACATGAGAAGAAAATAAATATAGAGATTGAAAAAGAATAATACTTCATTCATATATTAATTCCACCTCCACTTCACCAAGTTATGAAGAAAGAAGAGGTAAATAAGTGATATATAGGTGATGAGATCGATAGAAAATATAGAGAAAGAAAGAAAGAAAAAAAGAATGAAAATGATATGTAAGAAAAAAAGAATGATGAATATATCATAACTTATTGAAAAATAAGTGAGATATATGTTGGGGGAGACAAGGGAGCCCATAGGTCGAGGAGCAAGACACCAAGAGATCTCGACGCCACATCTTAACCCAAAACCTTAAGGCATTAGGTATATGGGTCACATCTCTTATAAAGTCTTCTCCTGACCCAAATTTAACCAATGTGAGACTCCAACTCCGCACTTGAATTCTCAACAATCTCCCTCTCAAGTGCGAGTCACCTCCACATTATCATGCCCCCCTCCGCGGAAGCATATCCAACCTTGCACCGCCGTTCGCTTCACCGTGTCAACGGAACCTGCCGCCTAGCCACACCGCTAGGAAGAGTTTCGACACAAGGAGCCGTAACTATGGCTACACCAACCATCGACTCTGATACCACTTGTTGGGAAAGACAGGGGAGCCCATGGGACGAGGAGCAAGACACCAAGAGATCTCGACGCCAAATCTTAACCCAAAACCTTAAGGCATTAGGTTTATGGGTCACATCTCTTATAAAGTCTTCTCCTCACCCAAACTTAACCAATGTGAGATTCCAACTCCGCACTTGAATTCTCAACAATGTCTTGTTGGGGAGAGTCACAGCGAGGACCAACGGGCCAAGGCCGAGAGGAGATACCAAGGAGATATTGGACACCACATCTTAACCCAAAACCTTAAGGCATTAGGTTTATGGGTCCATCTCCTTATAAACTCTCCCTCTTACCTTGACTTCTCTGATGTGGGACTTGACTCTAACACTTGATTCCAACAATCTCCCCCTCAAGTGTGAGTCCCTCAACCACATCACCAATGGTCCTCCCGTCTACGGAAGCTATCCACCTTGCACCGTCATTCGCTGCCAACGGAACCCGCCGCCTAGCCACACTGCTAGGAAGACTTTCGACACAAGAAGTCATCATGGTCCCACGAACCATCGGCTCTGATACCACTTGTTGGGGAGAGTCACGGCGAGGACCCACGGACCAAGACCGAGATGAGACACTAAGGAGATCTTGGACACCACATCTTAACCCAAAACCTTAAGGCATTAGGTTTATGAGTCCATCTCCTTATAAACTCTCCCTCTTACCTTGACTTCTCCGATGTGAGACTTGACTCGAACACTTGATTCCAACAATATATAGAAAAAAGTAGAGTGAAAATGAAGTGGAAAATGTCATGAGTGTGATTCAATCACATCTTAGCAAAGCCCTTGCATCTTTAATATTCAAAAAAAAATTGTTTTTTTTAAGATCAGTGTTAATTTATTGAATTGTCGAGTCAAGCCCAAAAGCGGAGACCAAGTCTAGTTACAATATTCTCAACAAGTCTCTATTAGTA
Organism: Lotus japonicus; assembly: GCF_012489685.1. Classification (NCBI taxonomy): domain Eukaryota; kingdom Viridiplantae; phylum Streptophyta; class Magnoliopsida; order Fabales; family Fabaceae; genus Lotus; species Lotus japonicus. The sequence continues at coordinate 60,928,677 of NC_080044.1, forward strand.
ATAGCAATGAACAGTTTAAGGCTACAGATTGGACCTCTCGTTTCTAGTTAACACTCCCTCCGTTCCTTTTTAAGTGTCGTTTTAGCATAAAGCTCTCCAAACAAGATAGTTGATTATTGGAGTTGTTTTTCTCATTCTACTCTCTCACATCTCAATCATAAAGTCATAAAGTTCTCCAACCAAGATAGTGAATTGTTAGTTTTTTTTTCCACTCTCTCATATCATTAAACCATCTACCGCTCTCAACCAATCATAAAGTCATAAAGGTCTTCATAGTTATTAAGAAAGAAGAATTTTATGGGAAATGTGAAGTGGAGTTATTGAAAAAGTAAGGGTATAATTGACAAAATGAAACCTAAAACATCAAAACGACTGTTAAATAGGAAAAAAAAATTTGTTCTAGAACAACACTTAAAAAGGAACGGAGGGAGTAACAAGTAACTATTTAATCAGAAACATGGCGGTAATCCTAATAGCAAAGGCCAAAAAAACAACAATGAATTGCATATAACAGTTTTGCTCCTATTGCCTAGATAGAGACAAGTTAGTGTCACACTGCTCTACTAGTACGTTTTATGGAAACATACTATTATAACCATCCCTTGCATTTTAACCTTCACAGGAGATAACCAAGAGGTGAGTGATGGTGGTTGCGGGAGAACTGCAAAAAGATGCTCATTTAGGTGGCCGCAAGGGAACCTCGCAGTGGTCAAGGCAGTGGAGGCAGAAAGAGAGGGAAAAAAAACCCTCTTATTTGGATATTAAATCTATCTAATGTGGAATAATTCTCACCTATTATAGAAAATATACATATCGAACTGAAGAAATAGTCTCCCTAAAGGAGCAAGAACCCTGAAAGGGGTGGTAGCATACATTTTTTCTCTCTCGCTCTTACACTTTTCCTCCTACATGTAACTAGTGGCTTTTAACATTTAATTTAGAATTATATTTCATTCACACTTCTTATAAGTGAAAATAATATGGAAAGAAGAGAAAGATAGAAAGAAAATGAATAAAGAGATGTGATGAGTTATTTGATTAGAAAAAAAAAGACAAATAAAAAGTGAAGTAGACATAAAGTGAACGTATAAATGAATCATATGCCTCTTTATTTTATTACCTCAACGTTTGCAAATCTATGTTATAAGAAATCAAGTTTGATTCATAGACTACATATAAGTAGCAATTTTGATATTAGTAGTCGGTAGGATCATCCGTTAGAAGAGGAATTTAATGTTAAATAACTCGTACATTTTCCATTTTCATCCCTACCTTTTATATATCCATTTTTATAACATATAAATTCATCCGTTAGAAGGATTCCATGACTAAACGAAAACAAAATGAGGGTCATTACCAATATTTTTTTAAAGATTAAATTGATAAAAAATCAAAATTGTAAAAGGACAACTTGTAGTCAAACCCATTACTTAAGGCCTAAAGGGGGTAGGGGGTTTAGTTATTAACTCAAGCACATAGATGCGGTGAACAATAGCATATCACTATCCAAGAATCCTAAAGTAGTTGTTTCTTATCCAAAACATATCTGACCACAAGGAAATGTGCACAAACATTTGCAGTCAACATAACCAAATCAGAAAAGTAATATCATGGCTTATGAATACTATTCATTTCAGATTGAAACTACACCAAGACAACATAGTTTTCTACTTTCAGATTGTCATGAGGTCGCCATAGTTTCGCATGAGTACTATTGATCCTGCAAAAATTCCCACAGCACGCAGCAGTTTCTGCAAAGTAAATAAGAAGAGTCAACAATCATCCTAAACAAACTCGACCTCCACGATATAAACATGAATTAACATGAGAAATGCTTTTTAAGTCAAAAGCACAATATAGTATATAGCCTAATGCCACAGCCTTATCCATACTCTTAGTCACAGTAACTCCTCTAAGCTAGACTCAGGATTAATCTTATCAGTTATTAACCAAAAGTTCCTCGGCCAGTTATAATTCAGTAGATTACTGCAGCCTATACACAACCCCTAGATAATAACTCCTCTTGTTCAGCTGAATGATGTATCTCCTACAATAATCATAAATCATGCATGCTGTGGAAAAGTTTCCCAAAAAAAACAGATCACAATCAATAATCCCAATGTAAGAAAATGCGCAAATTCCAACAAGAAACTAAGGATAAGTGGATAACATCATTGTCACTGAGGTGCAGGAAGAATAACAAACAGCCAACAACAACAACAAAAAATTTCGACTAGGTTGCATTGACTAAATGGATCGAATGACACATAATATCCTGCCAAAATTGTTTATAATGTCAAACTATTTAAAGTTCAAATATTCTTAATGGTTTAACATATAATTATTCTTTCTACTCTACTTCTAACTAATGTACTTCCCTTCATCTGATCCACTCTTATTACGGAGACTTTTGTAGGTCTTCTCCACACATGCAGATAAGACAAGATTCTACCATCTTAATTACAATAGGTACTATACTACCTTAACTTTCTCCCTAATATATTGAGAGAGGAAGTGTGGCTGGAACTTGTCCACAGCTTACGAAAAGAAAAGAATCATAGACATTAACATTATTACAAATAAAGTTCCAAAGTTTAGGTAACTCAGCACCAAATTATTCACAAGATAGATCAGGATCGATGGTACCAGGGACGGATCCAAGTTGTGGAGTATGAGGGCAAGTGCCCTCACTTAAATATGAAAAAATACATTAGAAAAAAATTTGAGTAGTAAAAGTATGTGGTTTTTTATGATCCTTTGATAAAAATTGCCCTCACTTATATTCCACATTGCTAAATGCCCTCACTTGTGTTCCACATTGCTAAATGCCCTCACTTGAGTAGTAAAATATGTGGTTTTTGATGACCCATTTGGTAAAAAATGACTTCACTTGTGTCTTCTTTGGTAAAAAATGTCTTCACTCTTAATAGAATATGTTAATTTTTTTATTACAAATTTATATGTATATATTGCCCTCACTACATAAAATTTCTGGATCCGTCACTGGATGGTACCATTCTAGTACCATGTAGAAGTTATAGGGTTAATCTTTTTGGTATATAGGGAAGTAAAGCAACAATCAGAATAACAATATTGATGTGAATGATATGATGGATGCTATAACAGAAGACAAAGCAGTAATCTTTATTTATACAAATACTAAAACTCTTAATTCTTAGTCATAACCTAACTATATAGTACAGAATAATATAATATACAACATATATGAAAATATATAAATCAATCCTAAGAGATAATCTGAGATATTCTAAAGCACTCTGGATATAAGTAAGATACTATATAAGGTATTTTTAAAGCTTTAATATACTCTAAAAGGGTTTATTTTCTTGTTTACTCTTCAATCTATGTGGACCAGCATTCACTAATGCAGTATCATAAGTCTTATAATTGAGTGGTAAAATCATCCCTTAACCTTAAGTTTGAGTGTTATCTCTCTATCACAAACAACATCCAAGTCATCCACTCCACCTAGATCATATGACTAATAAATTTTTGTATTTCCCTATCATCATTTAAACCAGAGCTAAGATACTAAAAATGCTGTACTTGCGATACGGACATAATAAATATACAGAAGTCACAGGATTATTAACAAAGACTTATAAAATTCAGACATGGCCTGGTGTGAATACAATCAATAATTGCCCCCAATCAACAATTACAGAAGCTAAACCCGTATAACAAACAAAAACAGATCCTAGAGTCTGATCAAGAACTGAAACTACTCCATATAAGCAATCACACCAGCTGACAAACCAAAGCATTCAATACAACAACGTAATCACACTGTTTCACAGAGAAAAACGAAACATATAGGGCTGCACCAGTGTTCGCAAATTGATCAGATGACATGATAATCAAACTACGCACTGTATTGAATCACATACGAACATAAATGAAAACGAAAACAGAATTGCAGGAAAGGGAAAAGGGGGAGAATCGAGCAGCGAAGAGAAAGTGAGAGATTACCACATTGAAGGCCCATTTGTCTTCGTCATGGATTTGAGAATTAACGAGATCTTTCAGGTATTGAACCGAAAACGCAGAATCGGCCATTGAAGCGAGACGAAGAGAGAACGCGAGAGAGGAAGCAATTAGGGTTTAGGGTTCTGTGTTGGTTTGGAGTTGTGACAAGGCCACACTCACATTCAAGGGATATTTATTTTTGTTCACCGTTCACTTGCCAAGCACGGAGTTTATATTAAACAATAATTGAAAAAAAATATTAATAGTACCATCCATTTTTATAATATGGAGAGCTATCTTTGAAGCACATGTTTAGGTTCGAACTCAGAAAAACGGAGCACCTAACAACCTATCTTCACAGACCAAGAACTACGAGATCCCCCCTTTCATTCTGGGGCGACGGAGGGATCGTACCATTCCAGCCTTTTTTTTCATGCTGTGGGTCTAGATAAAATTGCAATTAGGATTTTCCTAATACTTCCTTTCCGCAGGGACCAGGAGATTGGATCTAGCCATAAGAAGAATATAATGCTTAGCTGATAAATAACTCACTTCTTGGTAAGCCCGTGAAGGAAAGCCATTTCTTTTCTACGCTACGATCTTTCTTCTCTTATGAAATTTCTAGTTACAGAAATAGATCATTTCTAAACCGGAATCTTAGGATACCACCACTAGTAGAAGGACAGGGAACGAAGTAAGTCGGGGGACCCTTTTACCTTACCAAGTCTACCGGATAGAAATTTGTAGATCAGGTTCAAATAGATACGGGAAAGACTTTCTCCCTAAGTGGAATGAGTGGAATGCCCTGCTTCCGGAACAGGCCTGGAAAAGAGGTACTTACTCCCTATCCATATCAGTCGAGTTACTTCATACCTTTCCTTTGCCACTCAAGTGTACGACATCCTCCTATGGTTAGTTTTTTTGGGGTGCATAGGAAAAACTAAACGATAAAGCTAAACAAAATCTATGTTCTTCTTAAGAAGGAGCAAAACAGCATCAGGAGGATCCACCAGCTCCACTATAACACATTACAGACTTGCTCCAAGATTAGCTAGAAAATCTACATATTCATTACCTTCTCGAGAGCCATGACGAATACTAACATCCCACTAGCGTGAGAGAAGAATGTGAATATTCATTAGCGCATTCTGCCTAAGAGCTCAGCCTAACTCAAGACAATTCACACTGCACTTCACCTTTCTCCAATTGTTCTTCCAAAGATATTTCAATCCCATCACTAAAGCTTGAATCTCCGCATAAAAAGGGTCACCACCAACCGCTCCGACATAAAAGCCCCCAAGTCAAGCCCCTTGATTTATTTTAAAAAATTAAATAAAAGTTAGTAATTTTTATTCGTGTGGAATGGAGCCTGTATTTTGTTTTGGAATGTATGAACAAATGAACATCAAATTTAATTATTTTGAATTAAAACTAGAACTAATTATTGGAATAGGAAACAAAGGATACAAAATAGAGATAGAAATTATATAGACATAAGATATTGCATACGATATGGAATAAAAGTTGAGAATATAACTAATGTTTGCAATTGGAATGCTTATAAAATGAGGAAAAGTCAATATTCTTATAAATTACTACCATACTATTTGAATAAAAGGAAATTAAAATGTAGTATATATTTATAAAGGTTTAATAGTATTTTTAGTCTCTCACTTATCACGATTTGACAGTTCTAGCCCTTCAAGAAATTTATTAGCCTACAACGTCCCTCACATTTACTAATTATTGCAGTTTTAGTTTTTCGTTAACTTTCATCCAATATTTAATGGTTTTCAATTAAAAAATCAATAAAAAAAAAGGCTTGAAGAACAATTTTATGTTTTCTAATCAACAATTTTATGGTTCTGGTTTTTTTAATTGATTTTTTGATTAAAAAAACCGTAAAATATTGGATGGAAGTTGAATGAAAATCAAAACTGCAATAATTAGTAAATGTGAGGAACGTTCTAGGCTAATAAATCCTTTGAGGGATCAAAACTGTCAAATCGTGATAAATGAGGGACAAAAATGCTATTTAGCCATTTATAAAAGCTGAATTGTCTTATAAGTTATAAAACGCTTTCTCATTTCTTATATACACTGTTAACTCTTAATCCATTGTCTTTCTAACCATCGTTGTTGTGAATTGCGGTAGTGAATTTTTACATCATGTAATGCAAGTGTCATTACAACCTCACTCAATATCTCATATCAACTACCAGAAACAGAAATACAGGCAAAACGTCATTAAGCTTTATGAGAAAGATGAACTGATGAAAGGAATTAACTTGGTTCCAATTTTACATATATGATATATCAAACTTCCACAATGGAGATTCATGTTAACAACTCAATCGGAGGTACACTCTCGCTCAATATAACTTAAAATGGAAGAAGACAACAAGTGTATTCAGTAATGTGGGAAAAAAAACACATGCACTCACTTCTGCAAGTGCTGATGAACTCACTGATCTTCCATTGAATTATTGCAATGGTGAAGGTCAGAACGTGCCAAAACAAAGGGGAATAGAAAGAGGTGTTTGGCTTATGAAAAATAATCAACCAACCAGTTTCCTTGTTCTTCTTTCATTAACAAATGTGTTCACACTGTTGAATCGCGGTTTCCCAAACCACGTCCACCTCGCCCACCTCCATTCTGACTTGGCCGTTGAGAACTCCTCGGTCTCCCCGAGAACTCCCCTTGGCTTCTAAATTCACTCCTGCCATATCCCCGTCCACCACCAAACTTCCCTCGGCCGCCCCTGAAGCTCTCGCTTCGGAAACCGCCTCGTCCTGAAGGATACCTCCCTCTTCCACTACCGCTGACTAGAATAAGATTGGGAGGGAAAAAACTTGATCAGAGTTTATCTGGAAACCTTGGTTTAACCTCCATCAAATATAAGTCATGTTTAACTCAAAAGTAAAGTGAAAATATCAGTGTACCTCTTGTAGTTGTTCTCTTCTCCTCAACAACAGCTTGTCGCTCACCAACAATAATAGGTGTAGCCTGAAATTAATTTTACTAACATCTATTAGCAGATAAGTACAAAATCCCATGAAGATACAATGATTTGCGGGTGCATTTGAGTCAACAACTTAATTAATCGCTAAAAGTAATAAGCACTTATTCACAAGTTTATTGAAATAAAGCTTAAAATAACTTGTAACTAGTTATAACTTATAAATACCTATTCAAAAAGCTAATCTGAAAATTATGAAACTAAACAGAAAAAACTTATAGGTAGGTCATAAGTTATTTAATAAGCTTAACCAAACACTTATTATGCTATAAGATTAGCCCAAATATCACATGCATATTCTCTAGTTGTTGTTCCTATCTGCACAGTACAGAGAAGAATTCAACACCGGCATATTCTCCAGTTCGGTTATATCACAAAAATGAATCATGTCAGTAATGTCTTTGCCAAGCTTCCGGTTACAGCAAAACAGATACTTAAAACAGACCTAGAGGGAAGTACAAATTCACTAACCAACAACCCAAATGGTTTTTAAATTGACTCATTAATTCCAGTATAGGGGAAGTACAAAGTCCATAACATCCCAAATTCCACCTGGTCCCATCTTTACAAATAGTTTACAGACAGTAAAGGAGTAGCACAGTACAAGGCTACTTCATGAAAACATCAACATGGTTCGTATTAGGGGTCCAAGTTTGAGACTGCCATTAAAATTTCATAGGGCTTAGATGCTGTATATTGCAAAGTGGAGCTTTGGCATATCAGTTGGAGTTGCTGCCATGTAACTAGGAGGTCATGACTTATGAGTGTAATCACATCTTGCAAATGCTAGATAAGGATGTCTACAATAGACCTACAATGGGTCCAACCCTTCCCTGAACCCAACCATGGCAGAAATTTATAGCACCAGGTTGCCCTTTTTTATATACATTATGTATGACAACAGCAGAGTAGATAATTTCCTCATCATTATTAAAGTTCGGGTTATGCCTAACTCAACCACAAAAGCTAGCTTAGGAGTTTGGATTGTTCTACCCCTTATAAGATATTTTAGTAATATCTCTATTCTCTAGTCAAAGTAAGACTTCTCAACCTCACGCCCAGGGTTGGACATCTGGAGCGTGGAATTTTTAGGGATGAACATCTGCAGGTGGCCCATATATGGGTCATGAATAGTCTCCAATAAACAGATCTATGATAGGCTTTGATACCATCTTAAAATATCTAAGCCTGACTCTATCCCAAAAGTCAGCTGGGTGAGGGGTTACTCTTCGCTTTATAATAATTATTTTGGCATATCTCTAGTCAATGTCGGACTTCTCAAGACACTCCATAAAATCAACAACGACCAACCTGCTGATTTCTTGTCTCCAATAAACAGTATTGCATCTTAACCAAATACCATACCACATTCTAAAAAGCAAAGCTGTTACATGCACTCACGCTGCCACTGCAGCTTTTCCTAATCATTCTCCATAGTCCATATCACCATAATACGAGCTTAAGATGACAGAGAACACGTGGGAAGGTGGCAGATTTTTTATACTTTATAAGTCAGGGTGTTTATCATTTGAGGATAACTTGTTCTTCCAAAAGAAACACAATCACTCAAAACCAAATAATTAGACACGGATAGCTAAAATAAGCCTTAAGTTCCTATTTGATTCAATTACCTGGATCTGCAAGCTAAAGAAAACTAGAGTTGTTCTCACGGATAACATATCAAGCAGTGACATGTGAAAAGAAACAAAATAAGACATTATGTCAAAGAAGTATCAAGTGACACGAACAACAAACAAATTGATTGGGCATGCCAATCTTAAGCAGAGAAATCTTCTCATGTGCTTTCCAACTATAATATTCTTTGTCCTTCACAGTTCACACAACTACTACAAGTTAATCATGCTCAATAAACAATCTAAGCAAGGTAAGCAATCAAAGCATAAATACAAGAATACAACAATCTCATTTCAACGGAGCATTTATATATTGTACAAACGCATCTCAATAAAGGCCTGCTCGTGTAGAAGAATACACAATATTTTATAGGCAGAGGCTGAAGAGCACATTCAATTCCTGAAATTTCCAGCACCAGAAGTGCCCTATCAGAAGCTGAAACTTAAAAACTTCAGGAAACATCTATACAAGCTAATGCTAATCTATAGCACTAGTACCAATCAACTAAAAGTATTTTAAGAAATATTCACATGTTAATCTCAATGATAACCACAAACAGATAATTCTTTACGGCCATATGTAAAAACAGGCAAATAGCACCATAGAACTATAAAATTATGTACCTCAAGTGCACTTTGCATGGAGCTCGCATCCTCAAATTCAATGAAGCCAAAACAGAATCCATGCTGCAAGAAACCAAAAATACAAACATAGCTCATACACTTGCCTCAAGAAAATGCCTAGATTATTTGGAAGTGCAGATAAAGATAGTAATATACACAGACCTTACTGCTTCTAACTTGGACTCCACCATGTTTAATAGGACCAAATTTATTAAAGACCTCTTCAAGTTGCTCAACTGTTGCATTAAATGGCAAGTTCCGTATGTATATGGAGTGGCCTTCAGCTATTAAAAGTAAAAGGCAAGTCAATTGATTTTCAAACTAGAATATAAGGCACTGCAGTGTATATGAGTTATAAACTATATCAATCCATTTAACCTCGTTTTCTTCTAAGGATTAGTTTTTATCTCTTCAATTTAAGTAAAAAATTAGATGAAACAAAGAAGCAAGGAGGAAAATATCATGTGTCTAGATCACAGTTGACTGGTCTCTGAAAAAGAAAATAGCAGTCAATCAAGTTAACAATCACTTATATACACCTTCTTCATGAATATCGCTACTCCCAGGTACACTGTCACTACTAGGAGCTAATGCCTCAGGCCCGGGCGTAGATTTGGAAGTAGCAGGTGATTGTTCAATGGATTTAGCAGATGCCAACCTTGCAGCTCGGCTGGGAACATAGACACGACCAGGTGCTGCGCTACTTTTTACCTTCATGTAAATGAAAATAATTAAGTTAATGAATGTAAAAGAAAGGAAAGAGTAGCACAAGACAATAAAATATATGGCAAACTCACAATTGATGCATATGAGAATTTCTTTGGTGCATCATCCTGGACTGTAGAAGTCGACTCACGAATAGTAACAACATCATTCTGACTTATATCAGCAGAGGTTACAGCAACCTCTTCATCAATAACGGATCCTTCTTCCTCGTTGTCCTGAGGATGATGAACTTCATTACCATCATTAAGGTTTTCATCCTCAGTAGAAGTTGTAGGATCTTCCACAAGATGTTTTGGAGCATGTATATCCTCTAGAGATATGTAAGAAGCAATTAAAAATTGAGGATGAAGCAAAACAAAAGGTTGTTGAGTATATATCCCCTATATATTGTGTGTGTGTGTGTGTGTGTGTGTGTGTGTATGGAGAAAAGTCATGCTAACCTGATTCTGGTATGTGTGCCTCAACATTTTCATTGATGATATTTACTGGGACAGAATTTAATTGTGGTGTGTCATTATCCTCAATATACCTGAACACGTCATTTAAGACATAATATCCTTTATCTTGTGGGGCAAGGAAGAACGTCTGCGAGAACTTCCGTCCCACATTATCCTTCCCAGTTAAGCATCCAGTTACTAAAACAATCACACCTTTCTCATACGACTCCTGAGCATCTGCGGTTTTAATTTCTGCTGTATAATCTTCATAATTCAGGGAAATAATATTCTCATTGATTGCCTGATCCAACAATTATTTCCTTTTAATTAATGAGTTCAAAATAAATCACACAAGCCCAGAATTGAAGTATGCAACTCAAGCATTTACTGTCTATTAATGAAATTCTTCAGAAACCAAACTATTAATAGGAAGCTTTTTGGGAAGTACGATCAATATACAAGCTAGACATGTTACATCCCAACAGTATTTAATTAAGTATAATATGTTTCAGATATCGTGGTTTAAGATCAAGGAGGAGGAGCTAAATAAGTTCATAGAACAACTAGTCCCACCCAAATATAGAACTGTTTGAATAATCAACATATGGATGTTCAGTTATTGCTCTTGCAAAATATGCTTGAAGTAGATATTATAAAGCTCAAGAATGACTGGATTGTAGTTTGAAAGAGAATATTGAGGTATAGGACTGAAAGTAAACTGATTATATAAGTTGTCAAGTTGATCATTCTAATATAATACATTACAACTTAACTATAAAAGCTATGCTTGTGAACCCGTTGGACATGTACCAAAGCTAGGTAACATGAAAGGAACAAATTGGTAGTGTGGAGGTGAACATAAGTTTGAGCACTTGGAAATTGTAAATCAAACACACACAAAATGAGTGATGTGCTGCTAAGCAAATCATGCACACAAGACACAGGTCCTGTTTAAGCTTCCTTTACTGCTTTTGTTGATAATCTATAACCAAGGTCCAAATATCAATTGGACTAAAGTAACCTATCCTTCATGGCAACAAATTTTGTGGCAAAATGAATATAATGTAATCTGTAACATAGCATCCTCTAACCCTGCAATTGTTTTAGTTAAGGTCCCAAATTGACTAGAGATGCGACTAAATAAGTTTCTATAGATGGTAGAGCAATCCTCGCCCCTAAGCTAGCTTTTGGAATAGAACTAGTCCTAGTCCAAATTCTAAGCTGGTACCGGAGCCTATCCTATATTCATTATTGGGCCACTCATAAATGGGTCATCCGCAGATGTCCAATCCTGCAAACTTCACGCTTTATATATCCAGATTTGGATGTAAAGAGGTGTGTTAAAGTTTAACATTGACTAGAGATATAGCTAAATAAGTACATATAAAGCGTAGAGCAATCCAAATTCTGAGTTGGTGTCAAAGTCTATCCTAGATTTGTTATTGGGCCACCCATAAATGGGCCCCCTGCAAACTTCACATTCCAGATGTCCAGCCCTGGGTGTGAGGGGGTGTTGAGGTCCAACATTGACTAGAGATATGACTAATAAGTTCTTATAAAGGATAAATCAATCCTTACCCCTAATCTAGCTTTTGGCCTAAAGTTAGGCCTAGCCCAAATTAAGTTTTGTTCCAAAGAAGACTCTGATGATTTTTATTGCCAGTCATCTCTTAGTTTTATTTTGCATACAATGGGTGCTTTGTCATAACTTTAACAAAATCTCTAAAGCATAATTATGCTATCAAAATTTTATTTTAGAACAATCCTAAAACCAAGTTTTTCTCTTTATTAAGTATGGTAACCACATAAATTTTGAATAAAACTCGCATCTTATTTAGTTTTTAAATTAATGTGACAAACAGCCCATGGAACTCATGCTGGATAGCATTCACAACTCCCGTCACAGATTTTTTTCATAACTCCAACATATTATACCTACATTCATATACCTTTAATTCAAAAGTTAACTAAGAAACATCAATTCAGTAATCTTAAAACCCATGCTACAAGTCTATATAACCTTTGAACCCTAAATCCGTCATCTGGTGGTTTGATGGACACGTTTTTATTTCAGTCATTCCCCAGTCAAATACAGCCCACTTAACTTTATCAATAAAGCAAAGATGAAAAAGCATAATGCGTGACATGTCAGAAAGAGCTATTTTTGAAAATGGTCACGCCGAATCTAATTCTAAGGACTCAATAACACTTCCATTGTATTTCATCTCTTTATTACTTTGACAAATTTTAAAATTTTGATGAGTGTCTAAAATACAGTTGGATTTAAACAATATGGGCATTTATAATCAAACAATTGAATTTTACATGCATATCCTGGTGGGCTTACTTTCGTAGTTGTCACCGTTGTCATCACACCATTGCTATCTGATCTGCTTAAGAAACTTGATTCCTGATAAAATCTGTGCACCAAGTTCGGGGATTGATGCAGAATGTGATAATATTGCTCCACAAAGGCATGGCCAACAACTTGAGCACTTGGAGCAGTGGCAGGGCTTGCTTCCTGCGTTGCCATCTGCACAATAATTCACATTAATGTACAGCATAAGGAATCATTAATGATGGATAAATTTTGGGTGTGGAAAGGACTAGAACGATTGAATTTTCCGCCCCACCCCATCAAAAAATTGATAGAATAACTTGCATAGCTGATATGACATGAAGAAAAACAAAAAACAAAGTCTCAGTGTCTTGAAAGCATAATACACGGTGATAGCAATTGTAAGGCACCAGATCAGAACCTACAAATAGAAGGAACAACACAAATCTGGTACTGGGAGATAGGTATGAATGAAACTTCGCAATTGCAAACCGCAAAAACACAACTCCCTTAAAGGATGAACAACTGAATTGATTGCAGCTATTTGAAAAAAATAGAAGGGTCTCTGATACAATTATCATAATGCCTAAATCACTGACTTACCAAGTCAACTTAGAGGACAGTAAACAATATCTAAGTGTTAGTATAATAAAACAACCTGAGCAAACAACACAAGTACACATAGGGAGTGTTAAAATCATGACTACAAGAACAAAACAAAAGGATCAATGTATGGAATGAATCAAGTCAATCAACCCAGACAATAGCTAAACAATTTGATACAGAATTAAGAATGGAAAACCCAAAAATCATGAGAAGAACAGAGTCCTAGCAAAACCCAAAACAAAATCTAAGTTTGACCAACAACATGAACAGAAAAGCAAAAGCTGCGAATCATGAAAAATAATATAAAAAAATAAGGAAATTCCATGGGCAGAACATAGCGTAGATCATTCCTTGAAGGAAAGGAAGAGGAAGTTTGTCCTAAAAGACAAAACATTGACAGATCAGACAGATAACAAGTTCAGCTAACTGCAAACAAAACAATGGTATAAACGAAAACAATTACAAGGAAAGTGTTGAAGCACGTGTGTACCTGCTTGGTTGAAGATGTTAGAGAAAGTGAGAGAGAGATCGAAAGAAGAGAAGAGAAGAGAAGAGAGTGTTGGGAGGGAGGGTGAACTGGGGAAGGAAGAGAGAGTAGAGATTCTGATGCTGAGTTGAGTTGAGTTGAGTTTGTGTTCGGAGATCACAACAACAGACGATGACTCCCGCTATTGCTTTTTCTATTCTAAGATGCCTCTCCTCTTTTTGTTTTTTTATTACACTTTCCTCGATCATTTTTTAGCACGTTTGCTTTCATAATTAAGTCCTTTAATTAATTTAAGTCTACTTAAACTTCACATTTTAAAACAAAACTTGCATAAATAAAATCAATTTAATCATCATATATCGAATAAAAATTAATAAAGTAGTTGTTTGAACTCAGGGATCGAGAGAGTTTGATTCTCTTATAATTTGTCTTTTATCATACCTGAGTTGAAATTGTGAGAGAGCAATAAAAAAAATTGTTGTAAACTTTATTTGCTTCAAAGTTCATTAACATAATTTCAACAACAACAAAAAAAATTTTTTGTCTTTGGACTATCACTTTGTATTAATAAATTCTTCAAATATTGTATTTTCCTCTTGTAACAAAAAAGACAAATTCTTCAAATATTGTGTTACGTCATACTATCTGAAAGGGAATGCAATGACTGATTGTTTGGCTAAGCAGGGGTGCTCTCTCAGGATGCTCTTGTGTTTCTTGATCACCCTCTTAGGGCTGAGCTCATTTTCGTTGGCAAACTTTAAGGGGGCCTTCTTTCGTAGGGAGCTAGTTTACCAACTATCTGATTTGTATTTCTTTTTTAAGTATTCAGTATAAAAAATCCTTCAAATTTTATTGAATTTTTATTAAAATTTTTAATTTGAAACTAAAAAAATTATTTCATGTCTCCAAAACATCTCGAACACCGAAGTATTGAGAAAGATATGAAGATTCAGTGATCTTGAGCATATGAACTTGCGCATATGAAAATTAATCAAGTTATTAATTTTACTTAACTATAAATGTAAAATGAACTGACTTCTGACTTCGATGAATTTTTTCCCGCAAACAAGTGAGTACGTATTAATGTAAATATGTTAGTTTCAACGGGGAATGATAGCTCACTCGGTGAACTAAGAGAAATGAAGAGATTTGCAGAGTGAAGAGTCAGTGTCCAAACCCTGACGAATGAACTAATTTACTAGTAATAATTAATAACTAACATTTGTCCATAAAAATAAAAATAAAAAATTTTAGTTTCAAAAAAATGTAAATATGTTCTAAAATTAATTTTTTTAACGCATTGATTTTGTGGAAAAGGATATGCTGCATAAAGTCACCTACTTTATGAAAGTTTTTCTTTAATATACCAACCTTAACATTATACTCGTAGGATTTTAATAGATTATAGACCTTGACTTATAGGCTTGTCGTGATCAAAATGTAGAAATTGAACTAGACAACACGCATAAACAACTTTATGAAACGAAATCTTGCATTACGTGCAAACTAAGACTTGTCATTTTGGTTTAACTTGTAATTAAGGAAGTTATTAATTAAGGTCTCATTCAGGTAGTTTTTATTTTATGTTTCATACTCCCTCTGACCTCAATTGTAAGCAAATATTCTCATTTGCACACTTATTAAGAAGTTGAATTTTTGTATTAATTTTGTATAAACTATGGGTAAAAAGTACTAAAATAACCTTCTAGTTTTAAACACCAAAATTTAATGAAATTAAACAGGGTGCATTTGGTTCCGTTATGATACTATTAATTGTCTCACATATTTAATGCAGTAACATGCAGAGTAATATGCCTTTTGATGTTTCCCTTGTAAAAAATCAAAACATACAAAGATGAACCACTTCTAATGAATCTTCAACAATTAATTGTGAGAAATCCTCATCATCACAAGTGCCCAAGTCAAATGAAGGCATGCTAAACAAATTATGTGGTGCTGCCAATTTTTCTTTTGGTACAAGTGACGCTGCCATTTTTAAGTAGTGTAGGAGTAAGTCTTTTTTTTTTTTATAGTACTAGTAAGAAACTTGGAAGCATAAATTAACTTGGGAATGTGTGTGGAAATGAGTTATAGCGGCTCGGTAATACAAATATAGGAAGTTGTACAAATTAAATGACAAAATGCATGTGTAAGGGTATTTGTGGAAAGAAAATATTAAATAGAGTTGAATTTTATGACTTTTGCTTATATTTGAGGCCAAATTTTTTCCATGTTTTTTGCTTACAATTGAGGCCGGAGGGAGTAATTTATAAAGACCAAAACTAGTTTTCACATTATAAATTCGAACTCCATTTGGTGGTTTTTTGATTTTATGTTTTGAAATTTTTATATATCAAAATTAATTTTAATTTTATAATTTCAGTTTTATTTTTTCGTGGTTTTCAATTTTAAAAAAATTATTTGTCAACAATGACAGAGGTGGTGGCGGAGGTGGCAGTGATGGGAGTGGTGGAGGGTGGTGGCAGTGCAGATGGTGGTCCGGGTGTGGTGCTAACGTGGCGGCGACGGTCTTGAAACCTTAGGTGATTGTCATAGCGGTGAAGGTGGTGATGATGGTGGAGGTGGATGTTACTTGGTAGCAACGATTTAGTGGTTGTGTAGTGGCGGTGGTGTTGGTAGTCATGGCAACGACGATAATGGTGGAGGTAGTGGTGGCAATGACGACAGTGATGGAGGTGGCGACAATGACAATGGTGATGGTGGCGGTGGAAGTGGCAGAGATAGAAGTAGTGGTGGGTGGTGGTGACAATGAAGGTGACAACGGTAGTGGTAGTGGTGACATGGAGGTGGAAGTTGTGTGTGTTGGAGAGTGGTGGTGGAAGAGGTAAGAGCGACTGTGGTGGTGGAAGTGGATGAGGTGGTGTAGGCGCCAGTGGAGGAGGAGGTGGTTGCAACAATGACAGTAGTGGCAGTGGTGTTAGTGGTGGAGGGTGGTGGTGGTAGAGTGAAGGTCGAACGGTGTTGGTGGGTTTGACAACGATGGCGACAGTGAAGGTGGTGGAGGGTGTTGGTAGTAAGCAGTGATGGTGGTAACGATGTTACATGATATTGAAACTAAAAGCAATATTCATAAAACCATTAAAAATTATTCTAAAACCGTTTTAAAATTGGGTAAAGTAAATTTTTGCCGAACACATTTTATTTTCAAATTTACATTTAAAATATCGAAAACCCACAACCACGTTGAACAAACCCATAATTTGTGGTTTTCACTTATAAAAAAAATGTTATTCAACATTGTAAATTCACTCCAAAGATTATAAGACATTTTTTTATCAATAATACCCGGTGGTGGTGGTGGTGGATGTCACATGTTGGTGGTGGTGGTGCTAGTGATGGCGGTGAAGGTGATGGAGGGTGTTGACGTTGATAGTTTCATGCAATCAATTTTGAAATCGAGCCCAAACCCATTCAACTCAGGTTGGGTTCAAGCCGCTACCCATATATTCGAGTTAAATTGCACCGCTACTACTCGGGCTTGAGACCCCTGCTTCAACGTTTCTTCTTGGCAAGGTTCTGGGTGGAAAGAGAAGGTATAACAGTTTCAGATCTGCTAGAAGCTTTGACGTACTGTCGTGCCACCGTCGTCGTCGTGCCTCAACCGTGTTCTCTCCGCATCGACCACCGCCATCCCCTCCCCCTCTCCCTCTGTTGGTAGATATGCATCCCCCTTTTTTCTATGGTGCCAGTGCTCTCTTGACTCCCTGGTACTGTTGGTACTGCCGTTGAAGCCATGTTTGCTTCGTTAAGGCCTTCGCAATTCCGGTAGATTCGGTTGATTTGGTAATTTACTCCCAATAAAAAGTCGAGCTGCTGTACTGGTGTTCTTAGGATTTTAGGGTCTGTATAATTTTTTTTTTAGTTTGTCTCGTTGCTTAGATCAGCATGTGAGCATGCTTTAAGCTTAATGTCCTATGTGATTATGCATTGTTGAATCATTTCTTGATCTTTTAATTCCACTGATGTGATGTAGGTGCCGTTGGACAATCTTTGATTATTAATTTGCACTGTTAGACAAAAAAAAAGTAAGAAAGTGATAATGCATTCTCATTCAATCGACATTAGAGTTAGAGCTCTAAAATGGGCTTTCACCCACGAGCCCGCTCATTAATAGCTTAGGGCTGTTGGCCCAACACTTTCCAAGCCCGTTACGCTGCGATCTGATCTCACCTTTCACAAAACATTTCCATCGTGAAAGAAGAACGATCCCTGAACCTGAACCCTCGTCAATTTCGATCGGACATGGCGAAACCTGCATCGAATTCCCTGTTATCTGGCCTGAGGCGGTTCATCAAGAAGCCATGGGAGATCACAGGTCCCTGCGCCGACCCCGAGTACAAGTTGGCGGTACCCGCAGCCCTGGAATACCGCCCGTTCTGCCCCGCCACCCCGAAGGAGCAGGCGATCATCCCCTCCTCCCTTCCCGAAACCGTCTTCGACATCAAGTACCACACGCGCGACCAGCGCCGTAACCGCCCTCCCATCCGCCGCACCGTCCTCAAGAAGGCCGATGTGGAGAAACTCATGAAGGAGAGGAAGACATTTGACGTTTCCGATTTTCCACCTGTTTATCTCAACACCGTCGTCATCGAGGATATGGATGCTCGCGGCGGTGGCTACCAGTCATAGGTCTTGGCTCTCAATCTCAATCTCATTTGGAATTTGTCTTTGTTATGCTTGTAGGGAATTTTTCATGTTGTTATGTTATGCAATTGATGTGATTGTTTGGATGTACACAACTCTTCCAATGGGGGGTTGTGCTGTTCTCTTTAGAGGATTTTTTTCTATTACCCTTTGTCCTGGGCTGAATTGTGTGAGTGAGGCATATAAGTTTCATTTTACCCCTTGAAAATTTGTTCATAGGTTGCTGATGTATTATTTAGTGCTCCAGTTGCTTCTCCTGTTGGTGTTCAATTCAATTTGTGTTTTGAATTCTAGATTAATTAGATTACTTTTAGCTTTCCTAAAGGCAGTGTTTGGTAGACGTGTTAATTAGAATGACGTATTAAGTAACATAAGGGATTCAGTTTATGTTTGATCTATTTGAAAAACCTAACACAGGGTTCAAAGAATGGTATATTTTGGTTCTATTTAAACCAAGAAGGATATTATATAACAGAACCAGTCCATTATGTCTGTTTTATCTATGAATGTGCCACACACTATCGAAGTATTGCACTGTGGAGATAGTTGGTTTCTCTGAAGGGTTTGATTGACTTGCTCTGCAAATCACAAGTAGTTTGAACTGTATTGGGAGAGGATTATTGTCTGTGGGGTACTATATAGTCAACTTCAAAATCCTTTGAAAGCTGAGTGATGTAATGATTTAATAGTCAAACAAAAGAATTATAGCTTGTGATTTCAGAACTACCTTTTGTGTGGCCTGGTAAGTGGATGATGGAGTTGAATTCAAGTTAATTCCAGCCTGTCTTTCCTTCTTAGATTTGAATTTTTTTTAAAGAGTCTAGTAAAGTTGGTAATGTTGCCTATATTGTGCTTTTCCCCTGAACTTTACTAGCCAAACCGAAGTTCAAATAGTGGTCGTGTTAGGCAAATGCCATCCATGTATAACTTTGTTGAATCTTTATGATTTGGGTCAACAATACTATTGTGCTAATGCTAGTCCTTTACTCTTGAGTAAAGTGTTGTATGGCTTTATTACAATGCTAATTGGGATAGAATAGTTCTGTCGGTGCTCAAATAAAGTTCATAATAGGCATGGGTTCTCACATTCTCATGGATAGATATGGATTAAGAAGTTAGGCCATGAGAGTGAGATTCCTTTTGACACCATGATTAGAAGGATGTTCTATGTGCGTTTAAGAAACAAGTTGATTGGAGCAAATATTAAGGAATTAGACACTTCGGAAAATGAAACTACCCTGGTAAGGATGGATCTAGAATTGGCATGGGTATTCTTATGGACTGGACTTGGAAGAATGATGTTGTTAATTTTAGAAGAAGGCTTTGAAAGATTGGACCACATCCCGGAAATTTCTCATGAACATGAAACATTTGATGCTATAAGTGTATATGCACCCCAAATAGGACAAAAATTAAATTGTGGAAGACTGGATAGATTAGTTCAAGAAATTCTGTTGGAAAATAATATTCTTTGCGGAGGGGATTTGAATGGTTATGTTGGAGGAGACATGAGAGGGGGTACAAGGGGTTACATCTTAAATGAGAAGATCCATTGTGCGGCTGAAGTTGTCACATGTTTGTAGAGTGGCAGTAGTTGCATAGTTGGCTGAATCAAAGGCAGATAGCAGACAAATTGATGTCTGCTTTGGTAACATACCATAAAATCCCAGTTTCTCCCCCTTGTGTTCTACTATCCTGAAGGTTTTAAAGGTTACTTTCAAAGATCCATCACAGTTTTACCCTATCAGAACGAAAATAGGGTTCAAAACTCCCTTCATTCTTGGAAGAATGACGCCCTGGGCTGCTGCTATTTTCCTTCACAGCACCATCTTAGGCAGACAGTTCATTTTCCAACAAAGGCCTTGCTTTTCCAGCATCCTGACATGTTTTGTGCACAGCTCCTTAATCCTGTTGAGTTTGGTCCTTCTTTCAGACTCTGTTAATAGTTCATACTTGCAACTTGCAAGTATGCCCTTTTCTTTTGCTTCAAATTATTCCATGATTCCATCCTACATCTCTTTTTCTCTGTGAGATACGAACTTTGTTTGCTTTTGATTATTAATCGCAGCCCCTATTTGGTGCAGCCATGGGATAAGCTTAGTCACAACCAGCCCAACCAAGCATCTGATCTTCAGCTTCAGTCTTTTCTACTTGTTACTTGTTATTTGTGCCTTAGATTAATTTATTACTTACTAGTGTATCTAGTCTATGAGTTTTCAATTATTAATGGTGATATGCCTTTAATTTTGGGTAGTTTTTGACTTTTGTTTTTCTGAGCATTCTTATGTGTATTGTAGAAATCACTTTTTTTCTCCAATATCTTCAGTCTGGTGGTGTTTTGGGGTCATCCTGCTAATTGTTTTGGGGTTGGCTATTCTGCATCACTATTTGAGATTGACAACTATGATCAAAACACTGGCTAATGGCTACCTTTCTACTTTAGGGTAATATCATTATTATGATTTGGTATTCTTTTTAATATGAAATAAAATAAATCATTTTTACATTACTTGGACTCTGCTGCTTGATATTTTGACTGTAGAGCATTAATAGTCATATATGAATCATATCTTTATGAATACACACCTGCTATCCTACCAGTGTTTGAATTTAAAGCTATTTTAACCGATATGTAAATATTGTTGTATCTAACGTAATTTTAGATCTTATAACTGCTGAGCAATGTTGTCATATCTTTGTGAAGATACATCTAAGACAATAGTAAGAATTTGCAGGACACTATATTTCTCTGGAATGCATATGCTCTGCATTCTCCTTGTCTGCATCCTGGAAGTCCAGATGCTCAATTGTGTCTAGGTTTACCTGCTTTAATGCTCACTGGATTGCTTATGATGAAATTCCATTCAATTGTTTGGCTTCAACCTTACAAGTGACTGCTCTTTTACTAACTGTCTTTGCTTTGCACCAGGTTTCTGCTATCATGGGATGACATAATTGGCCCAATCAACTTTCTGTTTGTATCAATGGAAGGGTCTGAATAGTCTTTAGCACATACCTATCCTTCCAGTTTAAAGAGGTTGTAAGCATTTTGTATCAATAAAGGGTTTCTGTCTGCAATTAAGTTTAACTATTTGCTTACTTATTTGTGAATGTTGGATCAAAAAGTGAATTGCCTCAAGGACATAGTAAGTGGTAAATCGAACAATCCACCTGAAATAACCTGTTCATTTTGATTATGAATGAAGCTTTTCGGTATGATTCCAGAGTTTCTTCAGCGGAACTAGACAAGCATGCAGCATCCATCCACTTCTTGAAAATGAAGTCTATATATTTTATTCTAATTCGATTCACAACTATTCATGAGTCTTCACTTAAGAGTTTAATATTTTGTCCTTGATTCAGCTGAATCAGCTCTACCTGCTAATTTTAGTAATCTCAGATCAATTATTGGGAGTTCAGTGCATAGGTAATTAGCCTATTAAAGGAAGAAGTTGATTATGAAGCTATATTTAGGATCCATGATGGAAGTACTTGTGACATTTAGCTGGTAATAAGTGTTTCTTTATTTGCAGCTCGTGATGAAAGTGCAAATGTGCAACGTAGCCTGTAACGGTATGTAAGTTCTAGGAATTTGACCCTTCTAAAAGTGAGTTTATTTTGGGGAAAAAATAAACGACATAAATGTGTTGTAATATGTTTTATTAATTTCTTATTTCACAAAAGCTACTTTCAGTAGCTTTTTTATTTCTTTCTCAATGTTTAAATGTACAAAGTATCTAAACATACACTAATGAAGAGGTTTAGAACATGTAAAAGGAAGGCTTAGTTTAATAGATAAAAGAACTTATGTTGTTTCACTGTGATATAGTGACACTTCCCCTCCTCCGGATACAGATTAAGGACATAAATATAAGCATATAACTAAAAAGAAACCTAGAAAATAGGGTAATTCAAAAGTGAAAGCAATTAATTCTGTCTTGTCCCTATCCAGCCATAATTGTTTACTTTTGACTACATGAGAATGAAATATAAGTTAGATACCTTAGCCCATGGCCACCGTTCTTTTTTGTATTATGTTGCAACTGAAGATTTTGCCGCAAGCAAGGAGGGACATTAAGTCAAATTTTCATTATTTTTAAAAAGTTATTTGAGGGGTACATTCCATTTATATCTATTTGACCACTAATAATGGAATTCTTATATTTTATATGCTGATAAAATTAGGCTTGTTGTTCGATATGCTTTACTTTATCCAAATAAAAAGTGCAGCATATAGTGGCGCTTTTATATGGAAAGGATGCAAGACAGTCAAGGAAAAAGAAATGGAGTGCCATCGTGCAGTAACTTGTTCCATACTATAAGCAAGCTTTGCTTATTCTTTTTTCCAATTGCATGCTACTTTCTAGGACCACATCCATTATTGTGCTTCTTGTCCTTACTATATGATTATTATGCAATATCTAAGTGTTCTTTTGTACAATCAAGAATCAGCTAGTCCCTCTTCTCGTCTTGCCCTTTCCCTTCATTTTATTGTCTCATAAATATCTATAAACTAAGTCATATTTTTATTAAATATAGAATTAAGTTTGGAGTTAGGTCTTATCTATGCAAACTTTGAGATAACAGAATGTAATAAAAAATATTCGTGAATAATAAGTCAAATGAAATAGTAGCATCAAAATCTGAGCTCTCTGGTTGACCTTCAATTTAATTAATTCGATAGTAATAAACAATGCTGTAAGCCTGTAATTGGTCTCCTACATGATGTAAGAGAGTACCTCAGTCACCATTCACCTCCTTCTCAGTCACTTTCATTCACATGGAAACACACTCACAGGTTGGCAATGCACGCGGTCACTGCTTAAGAGGGAATAGTGAAGAGAACAGAGTGTTCTGCTCCAGCCACACCTTCACTTTCTAAAATCTATGTAGTGTTTGAATTTATGTTAGAAATCTTAAAAGCAGTTCCAATGAGAATTGATATCTTGAATTGGAAAAAAGATATTTTAGTAAATGTCACGAAATTCAAACATGCACTACGTCTAGTTGAGTGCAATACGAACTGACTTTTGTATTATTTTATAAGAAGAGTTTTATTCACCTTTTTGCCTTGAAACACAGCCTACCTTATTTGGATAAAAATAATTTTTATCAGTTCTAAATATGCAGATTAGTTTGTATTGATCTTTTTGACTTTTCTTTTATCTTGGGCATCATGTGTTTCTGTTCTGTCTATCTTTGCTGCTGCCTCCTTTGCATCACAGTGCAATAACTGCTTAGGTAGCAAATACAGAACAGAAAAATCATAATTACATATAATTCAAGAGACTTTATAGCCAGATTTAAGGATCTCATATCATGTCTTTCATCATTATACAGTACATCCATAAATACCTGAATTCAATTATTGTATGCAATTGCAACCTTTCTTCATCTGCTATAATACATTATACACAAACATATATAGATAGATAGAGATTCTTCTCCCCAACAGACAATTGGGAATTTGTCACTCTACCAAAACCTCTCAAGTTACCTTTAAATCTTTCTGCTGAACACTCATTTATTAACTGCACCTTGTCATGCAAAATTGCTGAGATCTCACTGTGCTTGATGGTGATAGTATATAAATTCATTCATTACAGTGTTATTCATGACTTGGACAGTATTGATGGTGATATGACGGTTTAAATTAGTTGCATTCAAAAGAAAGAAATGCAAATATCTATAGTGAAATGAAAATTGTGTCTTTCAATTAAACTAGTACTTTGTTTTAGATACAACTGTTTGATCAACTCTCTGTACTGAAAGTGCCAACCTTTGTCATATATACATATGAGGAGAGGTAGTTTCTGAGAGATGCACACAGGAACTAGACCTTGTTTAAAAGTTCACCCTAAAGGAAGTGTAGACTTAGTTAGACACTTAGTAAATGTTAAAATCTGGTTTTTTGCTTAAATAAATAAATATAATTGTCAAAATCTTGGCTACTTATTAAAGAGCTTAAAATAATTCTGTCAAACCCAATAGCCTTTTTGTCTCTTTACATTACATCAAAACACTATAGTATTTTATTATAAAATGGGATACATATAATTAACAATTTACTAATATAACAATTAAAATTAGACTTTCATCATTGTAGTATACTCATCAAAGTATCTTCCCACATATTTTATTTGTCATTAGAAAACCTGGGACATGAGAAACCCTATATATTGGTCCTCACTACTTTCGGTTCATGTAACATTTTGAGCTCACCAAAGAAACGTGTCTCTCTTTGTTTTTATTTTTTATGGCTCTTATGATTCTATGAATCTACTGATGTGTTTCTTACTGTGATATATATTTACTGTTGCACAATTTTTATTATTGTTGCGGGCTAGTACTGTTGACGCCAAGGATGATGAATAGTTCAACTAGCTAGATTATGAATATTTACTAAGATGTATAAGGGAGTAGGAAGTTTTTTTGCATTATGCCTTATTGATATTTTTTTAGGAGTTGAATACTTTGTGCAAAACTCACATTACTTTTCTTTTTTAATTGCATGAATTCAGCACAAATGTGAATTAGTTCTTCGATTTCCACACCTAATTAAATTGGAAAATGATTTATAAGTCATGAAGTTGACATTCAAATGATATATACGAGTTTTAACAGTTTTAAATCGTCAATAATCTATAAAGTTATAAAGACCGCTATTAGTCAGAAACTAAATGTTAAAATGTATACATATCTGATTATCTAATTAAACCTCCAGAAAACCTGTATATCAATTGAATTTTCATCTTGTGGGGTTCAAATCGCACGAACAACTAAATATCCTTTTGGAAATAGTTGTTGGATATAGTCTATGATGCACGGGTACTCCAAAAATCACATTGTACTCGTACCGGGTACGTACCCGTACCTGGGTACGCCATGGGTACGTCATGGGTACGTACCAGGTACGTACCCAAAAAAAAAATTGGGGTACGTTTTTTGTTACGCCACGTGTACGTTTGGGTACACCCGTGGGTACTCTCTGGATACTTTTTTTACAAAAAAAAAAAAAATTGTTCAAAACTACCTCGTTTTTGTTCACTGATGATGAAGAAGGGAATGATGACACCATTACTGTTTGAGAGAGCTTTGATTTTGTACTGTTGGTTGTTGAGCAATCTATCGTTTAATTGTTTTGTTGTGTTGAACAATCGTATTGTCTCTTTTGCACTATTTTAATTTGTGTTACTGTCTATGTTGAACAATCTTATGTTATGTCTCTTCAATGTTACTCAATCTTATGTTATGTTTCTTCAATCTTAAGATTATCTATGACGGTATGTGTTTAGAGATATATGTTAAGGTACGTATTACATATTCTTTTGATGATTTTCATTAGGTTGTGATGGTTTTTATGTTGGTCTTTCATATAAGTATTGACCATTAGGAGATTTGATATTTTTAATTAATAATATTGTGGTAGAAAACATTTTATTTCTATTTATTTATATATATATATATATATATATATATATATATATATATATATATATATATATATAACTGGCGTACCCGTACCTTAGTTTTTCATAAAATGTCGTACCCCGTACCCGTACCCGTACCCGTATCCATGCAACATAGGATATAGTTCGAGTGTAGTCCAATTTTTAAGAGTTAGTTGATAGTGATGGAAGAAAGGGGCAAAATTACACTTAGGAGCAACATATTTTGCCATCAATAAGTTCATTACTACTCTTCTGCAATACGATGCAGACAGAAAGATAATGCTAGCTAGCTGATCACATAAAACAAAAAAAGACCCATGAGCAACCGACAAAAGTACGCCAAATTAGCCTTTATTTTATTTCTACAAACAACAAAAATAAATGGAAGTTTTCGGTTTACCACCTATATTTAAATGATAAAGTTCACTTTTATTTTGGCTTCATTTTATATAGTTTTGGTTTGAAAATCCAAGACTTTTATACTGATGACACAAGTGACTTAGGAAAATTGAGTTTCTAGAAAGGTTTGCTACACGTTCACTGTTCACACATGGCAGAATCACTAAATTTAACAAAAGTTCCTCACATTAGCCTTTTATGCGATTATAAGTACTATTTCCAAACATGTAATAAGTTTATGAGAGAAGGAGTGGGTTTTGAGAAAGGTTTTCCATGAATTCGAAGTTTCGAACATGCATAATTAATGTATAATGTATAATCTGATTTAATGTCTAAATTTATAACATCGATCACAATATTGACGCTAACATTGGCGCGTTTGCATCGACCACACCGATGCGGACAAAGAAAACAAACGCACTTAAAATTTGTGACTTAATTATAACAATCAGCATTGGTTTCCGACAAATTAATGCCGGTTCAAGTAAACACTGAAATCACAAGTTAATGTCGAGACTATATGTCGACGCTTAAATGCACCAACCAAGATAGCGTCGGGCGAAACCAGCGCTAACCCCACGTGCGGGCGAGCGAGTACTTGGACGGAAACGTTAGCGCCGGTAGTTTCGACGCGAAATGTCATCTTTTTCCCTGCCCAACTTTTCTTATAACCTTCCCTCAACCAAATCTTTCCCAAACCTTACATTCTCTCTCTTCCCTTTCTTCGCCATCTTCCTCGTGAGTCGCCCTCTGTCGCTCCTCGATCTTCTCCACCCTCTTGCGCCGCCCCTTGTTACTCACCCTCCCTTGCCATTCGCCCATCACTCTCCTCCGTCGTGTCTCACCATCACCCTCGCTCGTACCTCCGATCCTCCCCCAAACCCTCCCTCGTCGCGCCTCACCATCACCTGCACCTTTACCTCCGCCTCTCCTGCCGCTACTTACCATCACCCCACCCTTACCGCCACCCCACCCCAAACCCTCCTCTACTTGTCATCCTCTATTGCGCCTCATCACCTTCACCCCCACCTTTACCGCTGCACTTCACTGCACCCTCTTCTACCATTATGAGCCACCTTCGTCACTCGCTCCACACTATGACCCTCCCTCCGGCAGCCCTTACCCTCCCTCTGAAGGTTCTACCTATTCCACCCAAATTATCTCCTCCTCACCTTCCCTCACCTTCTCCCTCAGCCACTAGATTCACCGCCCTCGGCCTCTCCTCCTCTGTCACCTCATTGATGCTATACTAGACAATGTGAGACTTAAGATACCCGCTTGTTTCACCATACTAAACAATGTGAGGCTTTTACAAGATGCTTTTTTTTGACCAATTTCTTCCTTCATCAACATTAACAATGCGAGACTTACATTACAATCAACTCCAATCATTCACAGAATTTTAATTGAATCCATTTAGGGTTTTAAGTTTAAAAGTACATAAAGTAGGTTGAGCTTTTGATCAGATGACAACTGCAGTTGCTGTCGTGTCCCGATGAGATGATGATGAAATTCTCAATTATTTTGGTGAAGATGCCTGTTTTCTATATATTATCGCTTAGTTTTGAAGGGAAAAGCTGCAGGCTCTAGCTCTTACGTACTCTTTCTCTATCAGGCACAGCATTTTAACAGGTGCTTGAAAGCTTACTATTTGATACACTGTTTAATTACCAGGGGACACAGTAAAATGATTGAGAAAATCTTATACTATGTGGGATATTGGTTCATGTATTTTGGAGAAGTATATGTCAATTAATATAGTGAAACAAGAAGCACACAATAAGATGAGTTAGTACAATGTTGTAATTGTTAATAGAGTGTGAAAGTCAGACAGAGTCGAATTAGTGGAATGCAAATCTCACTGGCATCTGCGTGTGGGCCCATAAGTTGAGTGGATGCGCTTTCAAGAACCTCCTTTGGTCCCTCATCTACATATATACAGCGCATGCAGCTACCAAGCTACCAATTCTCATCCTACTCTCACAACTTTTGCAAGGTTATGGTCATGGTTTAGTTTGATTATTATCTTTTATTTATTTTTAGTTAGCATTCTTGTTAATATTTAGAGCCCTGGTATGCATACCGCATAACAGTACCATATCACTTTCACTCATTTTTATCGTAGTTTTCAACCACCACAAAATAAGAAATAGACGAATAAAAGTAACGTTAGCCGTTTATTAAAAATTACTAAAGATGGTGTTAAAAGTGATCTATTACGATCACATTCACACAAACTTTATCGTAATAGTTACTAACTTACTCCCACTTATAGTTAGAAGGAGTAAGTTAGCAAGTTATAACTAAAAACTTATTACACACACTTAAATCTTTGAGCGGAGTTTAAAAGTGATCTTATACTCATACACTCAATACTTTTAAGGTTTATCCCAAATAATTTTCTCTGTAACCTAATATGCATCTCCTTTACCCAGCACAAGTTACTAAACCCTTTTTCTACCTGAAATGCTGATTTTTAAACACACCCTTGATTTTTATCATATAGAAAGGAAAGGGGAATTTACTTAGTTTATTTCTTTTTAAGCAAAAAGTGATTAATACTGTCAATTTGGTTGACGTGCCACACTGCCACTTGACAAAGATGCCACATGGTGAACTTTTTATTAGCAGTTTGAAATTTTACATGCAATTACATGATGCTGTAAAACTCCAACAACCTTTATTTCCTTACAAATTTTCTTAATTGAGAACTCTAAGCTAAATATATATTCCTTTGCAGGAAAAGCTTGAAGTCGAAAGAACTTGAGGTCTCATCTGCTCTACTAACTAGCACTGAGTTTGCTCATTTGGGAAAAAATTGTATTGTGTTTCTTCTTCTGTTCTCTCTTCCCTATCTCTTTCAAGCTTGGAATAGTTGGCACAAACCCAGAAAACTTTTTTTCTCCCTCATGTAAGTAGGTCTTGTAATCTAACTAGCTACTAACATGAACCTTGTGCTCATGCTTTATCAGTGAATTCCTCTTTATATATATGCATAATTTTGTACCAATATCATGCTTTCCTTCTATTTGGTTTCATAATTACCAATTCAGTGAATAGAATAGTCTTTGCCCTAATTCTGAAGAAACATAAATTGGCATGTAGAATTGGGAAAACTGTTTTCAGAGTCCATTCTGAACATTTTGATATCATCTATTACTCGGTACATGTTTAGAAACCCTTCTGCAATTTATTCTAAAGCAAAAACTAGTTTTTGAGTAGTTTCTGAGTTTTAGAATTAATTAATTCCGATGAAAGAGAAGTTGATTTAAACAAGACAAACAACTGGAAATGGAAACAATTCTTGGTCAAGTTTGCAACAATTTTAGCATGATTTTGCTGTCAATATTTAAACAATGAAGAACTGTACAATAATATCACAAAAAGTTAAGGTTTCTGAAGGGCAATTCTACTGGTCCACCGATGAACCATATTTTTACTACTAACTAGTGAGCTGGAATTTTCTTGGTCAGCATTAGACAAAGCCATTTCTGAAACATACCACCAGATATAACTCTTTTGACTTCATTGTTTTTCAGAAGGGTGGAATGCAGTGCAGGAGGAAAAGGTTCTATTGATGATATAAAACAAGATCAAGATGACTGAAAATTCAAGCAAAGGCTATGATCAAATGAAGCAAGAGGGTACTAATGAGGTTAAAACTGAGAGATTGATCTCCTCCAATAAGGCACTCTCTACCTCAAGACAATGGACAGCATTCAGGAACCCAAGAATTGTGAGAGTGTCACGGGCCTTGGGAGGAAAAGACAGGCACAGCAAGGTTTGCACCGTTAGAGGACTCCGCGACCGTCGGATCAGGCTTTCTGTGCCCACAGCAATTGAGTTATATGATCTTCAGGACAGGCTTGGGCTCAGCCAACCCAGCAAGGTTGTAGATTGGTTGCTTGAAGCCTCCAAAACTGACATTGATAAGCTTCCACCACTTCAAATCCCTAACTGCAGCTTTTCTCAATTTCATCATCAAGATCAATATTCAGGTAATGATAGGCTTTCTCTTGGAGTTGGAGGCTTGTTCTATGATGGTACTAGTGCTTCCAGTCAAAGCCTCATGGCAAAGTCAAGGTATAATTGGGATGTTGATTTAGTGTCAAGGCTAAAGGGTAAGGAAGATGAAAGTGAGAAAGGTAAGTGCTTGATGAAAGAAACTCAAGACTCAGCTCAGAAGCTCTTTCCTATTGGGATTAATTATAACTCTTCTTCTTCTTTACCTGGTTTTCTAAACAATGCCATGACATATAATATTAACTCCTTCCAATCAGAGCCTTCTTCAAGTCTATCTTTATCACAATTTGGAAGCCATGGAGTGTTGTTTCCTTACCTGCAGCCAGATTCTAATTCCATGTTGCAATATCCAAGCAACAACAATGGCAGTGTTGTGCCCTTCTCATCCTCTTTGTCTGCTTCACAGTTACTTTTCTGTCCTTCTTCTTCTGCTACTACACCAACATCACTTTTTGGCAATCCGCATGCTCCACTTATGACAAACTCATCAGCGGAAAGTAGTGATCCAAGACAATACAATTCCAACCATGTGCACACCTTGAGCTCAGGTTCCTCACTCATGCCTCATCCTTTCATGCCATCTCTTCACCCATTCAGCAATTCACCTTTGAGTCGACGCCTTCCAACGCCATTTAGTTCCAAGCTTCTTGATTCAGATAATAACTAACAATCATGACACCAGATATGTTTGTGAAGCTCCATTGTTGTAAGCCTTATCATCATATTATGTAAAGGATGTGAACAACGCTTAATAGGTAAAGGTGAATTTCTTTGTAAGCATGGCGCAATGCTATACATATAGAATATTTATGTTGAACGAATCCTTGTGGTTGCTGCTATAGAGACCTTGTTGGCAAAGTGAGGTAGAATAAATCAATCTGAAATAGTTTTCATGTGACATTAAGTGTTCAATCAAAATTCTATTAATTTAGAGTTTTTTTCCTTCTATACTCATTTTACATTTCTCCTGTATCCTACATTTCATTTTTTTTCCAAGTTTCATCATATATCTCTATTATTTTCTAATCACATTCATTTTTAGTAAACATAATACCACAAGCTAGCCTTGAGGTATATGAAATTGATTTCTTATATTACATATTTCTCTAATGCATTCTTAATAAATATAAAATTTCAAATTGGTTCTTGAATTTCCAAAAAGAAAAAAACAATTCTCAAAAATTCTTGCACTAGTACATTACCCAGAGGGAGCACCTAACAACCTCAAGTGCATCTTTGTTTCAGCTCTGCCAGAATCAAGTATATATTACTGCAAACACTTGTAGAATATTGTAGCATTTGATGTATAAGCTTGACATCAATAAACGCATGATATGATTGGCCTCTTAATGCAGGCTAAGTTAATAGTTATTCCAATGATTGTATTTATATCTGTATTTAAATTAAGTTTGATGGTATGTTTTCGAATCGTTGAGAAGTCTCACATTACTTAGAGATATGACATAATAAATCTTTATAAATGAGAAAACAATCCTCGTATCTAAGCTACTAAACTAGCTTTTTGCATATTAAAAAAAACTAAACTAACTTTTAAGGTAGAGTTAGATCTAACTCAAATTCTAAGACTCAAATTCTAAGATGATATTAGAGTCAATCCAAGATTTGTTTAGTAGTAACCACCAAACAACTGATTTTCCCGAGATTTGAACTTGTGTTGTCATCCTTACCGATATTCAGTTTGCTTACTTTCTTGACTCAATTTGATGGACAAGTTAAACGCACACATATGCATAATGCACTTATATGTTATGATTTGTCTTGCACAACTGTGCAATGATTGATTTACTGTTTTGTCATAGGATCTTTATGCATGGCTTTCTGTTTATATATGTTGAAGGATAAACAATTTGTGCCTTGCTTGGAGGTACAGTGTAAACGCATGGAGAGTTAGAGAGGAAGATTCTAAACTTTGTATTTTTTTTCTTTTTAAAAAAAGAAGAGGCAATAGCTGTTCCAAACGAGTCACCCTGATAAAACATTACACAAGCTCCAGTTAGGACTTAGGATGTAAGGAGGAGGTAAAAATAGTTAGGTTCAATTTGAAGAAGAAAATGACAAAACTACAAGAGTGATTAATTGTTGAGGCTATCTCTAGGGTAGTCCATGGTCTAGTACTCTATGGGTGGACCATGCATGATCTCCCATCAAACTTCCATATATAGCCAATTTCATAACAAGTTTATGGCAAATCTGCAGCTTATATCACATCATTTTATTCTGTAATGAAAATCTGTAGTTAAAAGAAGTTATAGAATTAGCGATAGGATTTTCAGATAAGTATAAACCAAGCTCAATAAATTCAAGGAAAAAATTCCTCAATATGCAGCCACAACCCAAAAGACGAGTTTAATTATTATGCACTGATAAAATAAAACAGTTTTGCAAAGTCATCCAATTAAAATTCATCAATCTGTTATATCATAGTTAAATTTAAATTTAAAATTATTTAAAATGTAAAAGGAGGAGATGTGAACCAAAAAGATATCTCTCTTGTCTATATATGTTGAGAAGAGAAACATAGTGAGTGAGTACTGAGTAGGCAATCTCATTCACCTTCATCCCTGTACCCTCTTTAACAGTACTATATTGATGATGAAAGGCATGGAATTGATGGAAGCATCACTCCACACAGCAAGTGAAAAAGTGAAAAAATTGTTTTCAAATCAATCTACAGTTCTTTCTGACCATGAAAACGAAGCAACATGAAATCACAAGCAGAGTCGACTGAATTTGAAAGCAGTAGTAGTCTCTGTTGCCTGTAGACAACAACAATAATATCACAGGATCCAAGAAAAATTAATTAAAGGAGACTCAGTTGCTGCTGCTGCAGCAAGTTGGGTTTTACTTTTAAAGGTGGCATAATAGAAAAGAAAAAGACCAAAAGTTTTATTTTCCAGTGTGGTGGTCCAGGTTCTTATAATAAAACTATGAAAGAAAATAAGAATGCAATTAATTGTGACATTTATAGACATGATTTTAATTTTTCTTACAGTTGCTAGCTGTGGAGTTTGGTGTGTTACATTACCCTCAACTTAACTCACGTCTAACCTAGCTCAGTTTGCAGCTTCAATTAATTATATTTAATTATTTAGTTTTATACATAAGCATAGTAGTAGAATAGTGCTGAGATCTTTTGTAGTTGTAGCCTGTAGGAAGTTATTTATTGTACTAAGAAAAATAATTGTGCCTGACTTTAAGTTGATGAGTAAAGATTTATATATATTTTTTTACATGTTTCCTCATGCAAGAGTCTCCTTAAGCATGAAGTGTGGATAACACATAAGTCCACTGCACACCTACTTGCATGTGTGCTAAAATTAATTTTTATTTTATTTTATTAAAAGAATAGAAGAATCGAACTCTAAATGAGTTAATTATAGAAACGAGTTAAAGTACCTATTGTACTTCCTATCAAGCGTATAAAAAAAGTTGGTAACAAAACCAATTATATAACCGTAGAAGCTTGTCACATAAATGATCTTATAGTAGAACATCATAATTGATATTTTTGCTTAATTATAATATGTATCTCTATTACTTCGTGAGTAGAGGAGGAACTAAGCTACTTCATTTACAATTTTACATATAGTATATATAGAGTTAGTACATTGTACAGTTCACAAAAAGAGCTTTGAAAAAAAACCTTGATGGAGGAAGAACAGAGATAAGAATAAATCCGTGGCGCATTTGTGTTGTACGTGGATGAGTAATTTACGTTGCTGCACTTTTGTAGGCGTGCAGAATAGCTTGTCTCCAACAATCAAAATATATTTATGGGACTTGTGGTCCAAATCCAATGCATCTAATTAGATAATGGACCACTATCACTTGTTCCAAAACATCAAAACATGTAAACATTCCTTTACATTTGCATTGCAATGGAGGATATATAATTAGCACTCCTCTTAACCCTCTACTTCTATTGGTTGAAAACTTTTATGAGTTCCACAAAAAAGTGTGTTAGATACAAAATTAAACTAAAAAAGAAAAGTTGACCATAAGAAATAAAATATATAAATGCTAACAAGTAACAACACTCACTCAGCTCTAACATTCTTCACTATATTAGTTTTTTTTTTGAAATTCATGTTAACAAAAATAATCTTTCTTTGGGGTAAACTTTTTTGTTTTTGTGTTTATTGAAAGTTTAACTTGTTTGTTTGTCCAAATAGTACTCATTTCACAGAGAAAGCCTGGTAAAAATTAAGAGTCCGATTCACCATTTTGGGCTGCAAGGAGCCCAATCCATAGAGTTAAGCGTGGTAAAAAATGAAAAATGGATAAAAGCCCCCGGCGAGGATCGAACTCGCGACCTTTCGCTTACGAAGCGAACGCACTACCACTATGCTACGGAGGCGCTTGTTGATATTGCGCTCTAGATAGTTTATATTCCAGTGGGTTCTAAATTTTATCAACAATCATTATTTTATTTACAATTTAAAAAAAAAAAAAAGATTTTAATTTCTGATTTCTCTGTTATATTTTTTAATTTTATTTATTTATATTATGTAAGTTCTGAACTTGCTATTACAGAAAAAGAAAAAAAACTAAATAAAAGTATGGCCAATCTTTGCATTACTAAATTTAGTCACAATGATTTCATACACTTAGCTACGGTTGTGAAATTGTGATATTGTGGTAACCTTAACTTAGTCGTATTTTTATTTATTCAACTACAAATTTGACTGCAGCTAAGCTGTGATATGAGAAAAAAAATTAAGGTTTAAGTTAGGAATATTGTGTCACAATCCCCGAAGGATAGTTCATGCGGTAAGAGCTAGAGACATAAGGGTTGAGTAAGATGATGGGTGAAGGGTCCAAAGTTCGAACCCTGAGGATGACTAATATACTAAAATTACTAACAACTAACATTTGCCTATAAAAAAAAAGAATATTGTGTCACAGATACTTGTAGGGGTCGATGATGATATGTTTGAGAGGTTTATTACGTTGCTCTATGATGTTTGGGAGGCTCGTAATGCCTTTGTGTTCGAGAACAAGGTTCGTTCCTTGCCTCGCCCAACAGTTGTACCTCGGACAGCGGTGGAGGAGCCGGCAAGGGTGGAGGAGACCTGTTGCTGGTTGGATTAAAATTAATATTGATGCGCCTGTTCGCAGTTCTATGCTGTTTTGGTATGTTAATGTGAGATGTGGATGGCGAGATTCTTGCAGTTGCTTCTCTTGCCCCGGTCTTGATGCAATCCACTGGTTTAAGTGAAACTCTTTGCCTTCGTTGGGCTATGCGTCTTGCAATTGATCTTTGGTTTCAGACTGTGTGTTTTGAGATAGACTATTTGCAGCTCTTTCAATGGTGGAGGCGTCGCACCAGAGGCAACTTTTATCTTGATTTGATTATTAGTGATTGTCGTTCCCTTTCTTTGGTTTTTTCACATTTGGATGTTTTATTTGTCTGTAGATCCGGCACAAACTTTTTAGTCAGGAGTGCCTCCGCCTCCTCTTTTGCTGTTTGGATAGAGGAGGGACCCCCTGGACTTGATCTTTTGTTCGTTCTGATGCTTTGACCTCGGTGCCGGCTTAATTTAATATATTTGATCCACTTTTAAAAAGGAATACTGTGTGTTTCAAAAAAAAATTAGGAATACTGTGGCTAATTAAATATTTATGGGAATCAGTCAAGTATTTATGGGATAACGCTTGGACCCATAGCTTGTGGGGATGCTTCAGCATGCTCCACACCGCCTTGCCCAACAAAGTTGTGTAATAAAAAAGTTTATAACATTAAACAAATATTTACAATAATATCAAATAAAAAAATATTTTCAGCGTATTTACTAATGAGAAAAAAATTAAAATTCACATAATTAAAAATAAGAGATTAATTTCTATGCACCGACGGTGTAAATAAGTTTTACACCATCATTCAATCACATCCCTCCATTTTGTTAGCTTACAATTAATTTTGAATTTAAGAATATCTAAAAATTAGAAATGGAAGGTTGTGATTGAATGATGGTGAAAAACTTTTTACACCGTCGGTGCATAGAAATTAATCTCTTAAAAATAAACTATACAAAAAGCAAAGAAGAAATAAGATAAAAAAAATTACCCCACGAATTTTACCTTTGCTGTTGTGCGCTAAGCACAAAACCCTCATGACCCAAAATGGATCAGTAAAAAATTTGAACTAGTGCATAAACTTTGTGTTTCCACACTATGTTGGCGCAACCCAAACATTCAAATGAGCGTTAATCTTAGACTTTGATCTTATATTTTCTTATATGATGAAACGTGAGTTTCCTGTATGTAGGAAAAAGGAAAATGGAGTAGATTTGGCAACGTGAGACTAAAAATTTTTGTTGTAAAATTCAAATTTTCTTGTTAGCAATTACATGTTTTTCAACTATTTAAACATTGGAATTACTTATTGGTCTATCTCACAAAAATTGTTGGCGGCAACTTTCTAATGCCACAAATTCCATACAAAGAGAAAGAGGAACTTCGACTTTAAATATGAGTCTATTATTTACACCTCTATAAACATATTGTAACACTAAAAGACTATAAATAACGTTGGCCTAAGAATCAAGATAAAATATGAATAGAAAGAAAAGGGGAAAGACAATTCCCATGTCCCATTGGAGAACCGCGGAGAATCTCATATTGACTAATCGAGCTTGGAACCTTCAATATTCCTTTTGCAAAAGCTTCATATCACTTGAAGAATGGTTTTCTCAAAGAAGATGAAAAATTGGCAATGTACCAATGTTACATTTGGTAATGCTTATGTATTACCATGTACCTTCAAGATAAAAAAGTAAAAGAAACTCTTCATATTAATTGAGAAGATGAAAGTTTACACTCAACTAAATTTTTTTTTCTTTAATCACTCAACTAATTTCTTTTTTTTTTGGTCAATATCAACTAATTTCTAAACACACTAAAAGTCGAAAGACTGTTCATTTTGAAGGAAGTTAGTTGCTTTCGTTCTTGTTGGGCTTTTAGAGCCTCCGTTTATAAAAAAAAATTG
Organism: Lotus japonicus; assembly: GCF_012489685.1. Classification (NCBI taxonomy): domain Eukaryota; kingdom Viridiplantae; phylum Streptophyta; class Magnoliopsida; order Fabales; family Fabaceae; genus Lotus; species Lotus japonicus. The sequence goes on from NC_080044.1 coordinate 60,966,083, forward strand.
AGCACTAACATAGTTTCACATATGGTAAAAGACTCTAGAACTTCCAAGGATTAGCCATTCCTTTCAATTTAATTTTGTACTTTATTTTCCACTTTAAAACTTTTTAAGCTATCAAGCGAACCCTCAACTTGTGTGCCATGTGTGGCTTCTAAAGAACAAAGCAAGGCTCAATGCAACTCCAGACAATATAATTGTAATAAAAAGATGGAAAAGTAACAATAGAGTAATCCTAGAGCTATGACAGATGAAGTAGATGTTAGGCTTTCAACAAAATTTTCTTCCCTTACAATGAAAGGAGAAGACAGGAATGGAAAAAAAAAATAGATAACTCAATAGTTTCATACTAAGAACTGGTTCTATCACTACCTACACCTAAGGTAGTCATGGTTTTGTTGAATAAAAATTTCAGATCAAAGGGTGCCAGCCAGAAGATCATAATGTGTATCCCTCCAATTGAAGATGTTAGTCTATATCACCAGTTATATGGTCACCTTGAGGAAAGGTATGTACAAACGTCAAGCAGACAAGGTGTCCACTACCATCAGCTCAATTCATTTTGCTGGTTCACTGCACTCTCCTGTCCTTGGAATTGAGGAATCCGCCACTGCACCTGTCAGTTCATAAAAAAATCAATCTAATGTTGGGTAAGCAAGATCCAATTTATATGTCAAGAAACAAGAAATAAACTTGAAACTAAACTTAGCAAATACATTACTAGCGGAGCGTCTAACAATGTAACCTAGAGTTCAATTCTTGTTGTTCTCGCATTCAACTAACTATCTATGCTTCAAGACACAAACCGAAGAGATTTCACATGAGACACAGTTAGATCTAACAGTTGGGAGGGTTTTAAAATATTGGTTCATGCTTGAACCAGAAAGGGAAAATTCCATTTAGTGCAAACACATGAAAATTTTGCACCTACAGCTCCTTGTTTTCGTACCTTGATTTGAGAAACACGCAGTTGGTGCAGGTTCCAGAAATTCTGTTTTGCCGTTTGGTGCATCACTTTTTTTATCATCTGTTGGAACTTCTAAGTTGGAAATGGGAACAATTGTTTGATAATTTGTCTGGGCTTCACCTTTGGAACTGTCATTTGCTCCATCACTTCTCAAGTTTTCCCCTAATGTTGGTGTTTCACGTTTTTCGTCATTTTGATTCAACAAAGCGCCTTCTGGTTCTGGATTCGCAGAAACCTGCAGGACAGTCAGGAATATATAAAAGAAACTATGCAAAAGACCTGCCTAGCATTCCCATGGATACGCATTATTACCTTGACATCAATTATTTGGGAAAACCGCAGACAGACAAGGAAAATTCAAACTTGCTTTTCATATCTTCAGACGAGATTAACACAGGATGGTGATCTTTCAACCACAACTAAATCCAAGTCCCTCAATCCCTCATTCAATAACTGACTATGCCATCTTCTTATCAAGGAAAATACATAGGGTATAGAATTGGACAATATTTAACCCATGGAAGTATGGAACAAAGGAACACATTATTGTGTACCGATATCCCAGAAACATACTGAACAAATTATATCAACTGTAGTTCACAAGAAAAGGGATGGGGGATTTTATAGGCAAAGTTGTAGAAATAGACCCGGCGATTGAGCTAATTATTTATAGGAAATAATACTTCGTGGAAATTCAATAACCTCAGGCAGTACCAACTCTAACTAGCAGCAGTTCCCACATTTCTAAAGACAATTATACATCTGATTAGATAAAGCATAGCATAAAATCAACCTCCTTTCAATACGAAAGCCCAACTAAATCATTCTGTCAAACTTTTACTCAAGAATATTTCTATTGATCAATCTCTGCCATGTGTATTTAGAGGGGGAAAAAAAATTTAGAAATCACTCCCCAGACCTGCCTCCAGAACTCTAACCAACAGAAGTAGAGAAAATAACTTTACCTTATAGGTATCAGAAGCAGTGGCAGTAATTGGGTTATTTGGTGTAAGCGCAGAAACAGCTCCAGAACCGTGTTCATGAGATTCTGAACTGTCTCCATGAACTGACTGTCTATTTTCCATTTGATTTTGCTTAAGCACTTTAGGAGTCTTGAATATGTTAGGGTGTGTACCGTTTGAGATAACACCATCAATTTCACTAGCAGTCCTCTTCCTGCTTTGAGAATTAAGCAGAAGTTAAAAGAAAATTATATTTAAGTGAGAAGGAAAGAGTATGGGGAGGGGAAGAACTGGAGAAGACCTACCTACTGAAGGCAAGACCAGCTGGGTTCAAAGAGTTTGGCTTGTTTAAAAACAGAACTCCGCGTAGCGGCTTTCCATCAATAACAGTTTCAATAGTTAATCCTCCATCTGAGATGTTTTCAGAAACCTTGGCTTCAAACATTTTCTTTCCAGAATGAAGCAGGGATTGGTTTACTGGGATATTTTGTCTACCTGCATTTATGATGCTAGATATTTAGCTGTCCTTTAATTGGTACTTTGAAATGTAAATAGTCAAACATTCTCATTCATTTCGTCCTTCTGGCTCATAAATAATCAAAACCAAAATCTTTAAGAGAGATCATTATTTTGGTCAATTACTGACGTGTCATAACTACACACCATGTCTAAGATTGATGATACATATGCTAATTGGAGGAACTAGTTCTACTACATTAACACAAACTTTACTAATTGAATTAACGAGAGTTCAACTGAGAACACAATTCTTAACTGCCTTATACTTAATTAACCAAGTGGCCTAAATCTTTAAACATAAGCCCCAATATACTTTTGAGGAACATCCTGAATCCAATAGATCAAGGATGATATACCTTTTAGGGGAAAAATTAAACTTCTTGATATCAATGAATCAGAAACTTTATAATGAAGGAAAGGTGGAAAACTCATACCTGGCTGGGTATACTTCAACACGGTCATGATCGGGCTAGTATCAGCACCCATTCCATATCTAGCAAGACCTTGATTTTGGCCAGGATTGAGATTTTGTTCTTGGCATTTCAGCTTCAATTGCTTCCTTAAAGATAACTTCTCTGGTCTCTGTTCACTTCCCCTAGCAATCCCTAAAGGTCACAAACATATCACAATTCATTGCATAATATTCTAGACAAATACCAGAACTAAAATACTGTTTCAAAAAATTTAATACTAGCGAATATAAGAATTTTCATCCAACCTGTATGCAGATAATACATATCATCCAGGGCCTCGAGACTTTTATTACAACCACCAATGAACACTAGAACACCACCGTTAAATGGGTCCAAACAGTCACCAGCTACAGAAAATCTGGCTGAAGGACCATTGGTTGTAGTTGTAACATTTGTCCAAATACCAGTATCTGCACCCAATCAGAATAAAAGATGATACGAGGTATACCAACTAGATCAACCTTGATAAACATATAGCATGATACCACTTCCAGAACAGCAAACAAGAATTGGTGAATCACCGGGATCTCTCCTAATGGCTGTATTAGACTTTGAGTCCCTATTTCAGGCTAAATGTCTTTCTTAAAAATGACAATTTTTTCCAAAATAAAAAAAATGACAAACTAGCAGAATTACATCAGTCACAAAGTGAAAAGTTTGGAAAAGGTTATGGCAAATGTGAAACTCCCACCATATGAATGATTAAACACCTTCTGAAAGAAAAGATAAGTATTTTGTGCCAATGAAATTTCTAGCAAATAAGGTTGTTAAATGACAGTTACCAGCACATCCACCTTTGTCCCATGAGGGCTAAATTCTTCACCAAGAAAGCAAGTGTGGCCGGAAAAGTTGGACCCATGATGCTTAGTGTTAGAGCATCTTAGTCTTTACCAATAATCTTGATCATACCTTAAGTAATTTAAGGTAAGTTAGATTATTCTTTAGGATTGGTTTGGCATTTCCATATCTATATTGATTTGTTTAAGAGTCTTAATTATTTTCCCATTGGAATTAGGAGTCTATCATTACTATCAATAAGGGTAAATGCTTTGCCTTTTGTAAGATCAAACCCAATAGATCATATCTGTTGGGAAACCAAGTTTGAGTGTAAGAAGTCCCACATTGGATGAAAAAGTGAGTGTTGAGCAGTTTATAACTGAGAGGACCCATACATCTAAAGCCTTAAGGTTTTGGGTGAAAGATGCGGTGTCCAATCCAATTGTGTGGTTTGCCCTTAACTCCTGGGTTTTAAGCATCACATGGCCCAACAATATCAATACAATTTTATTCTCTATATTCCTTTCCACCTTCTATACTCTAAAGAATAATTCTAATCATTTCATCACGGTACCATCCTCTGTGACCTGACACATCATCATTTCGCTGCTGAGTTCCCCGAAGTTACTATTATAACAACGTCATTATCTCCCAAACAAGCATTTTGGTCAATTCTTGTTATCCTGATTTTTCGAGGCACTCTATTTTTAATTCGTGTTAGAATTGAGGGTTCCAGCAGCTATCAGCATTGGCACACCATATGTTATCCGCTTATCGCCACAAGTTTTGATCCCTTATTTTGATATTTGGTTTTCAGGCTTTAATTGGTGTCAGCGCTGGAACACTCCCTATAATTGTCAGGAGTTGAAGGTGGCATCATAAGCTATCTCAAGCCACCGGTCACCCGACCCTTGTTGCTTCGGCCCATTCTCAGCAGTCATTAGGTGTCAAAGGTGACACCCTCGTCAATCCACCAAACGTTTTCACCAAATCCACCACCTCGTGCCTTCACATGCGGCCTCAAGTACAAGCTGTTGCCAACATGAGTACACGCACCACCTAATTGGCCTATTTTCACATCGCCGCTTCTTCTATTATGGTTGTCTGCTCCTTCCAGTTAAGTTTCCCCCCAGTTCGGCTTTTGGAAATGTTGGTCATGATATCTTGTTCAGCAACTATTTGTTGCGGGACAAAGATAGTCATCGGTGACTCATTCTCGTTTGGCACCTTGTCTGGTTTTATCATGGCTAGTTTTGCTCCCCCTTGTTTATCCCTAATTGGAGTACTTTAGGGTTTGTTTGGACGTTTTGTCTTCTCAGTTTCGTGGCTTTGTTTCGCACCAAATTGTTCAATCTCTATGTTCCACGGTTTCTATTTGGTTGCTACTAGTTTGCTGCTGATTTCTTTACTTTCTTATTTATATTGATTTGATTCCTTATTTCATTACGATTATGAGCCTTAATTAATTTCTCTATTTGACTAGATTAAGAGTACTACTTACTATAAAAAAGAGGGCAAGTGCTCTATCTTTTGTAAGATCAAACCCAATATATCATATCGATACAATCATATTCTCTGCATTAGTGCATTCCTTTTTTCACCTTCTATACCTAAAAGACTAAACACTATAATTTCATCACATAGTAAGGTTCTGCTTTTCTTGAACACTTAAACCATGGTATAGCAAGAATTAAGACATAAGATAAGAACATATAGTATAAGCAATATTCAACAGACCAATATAAAGGATATATAGGCCATTGTATAGATTAGGATTATGAGCCTTAATCAGTTCCCCAGTCTAACTAGATTAAGACTTAAGAGTACTATTACTATAAAAAAAATAGCGGTAAGTGCTTTATCTTTTGTAAGATCAAACCCCATATATCATATCAACAAAATTATAATCTCTGCATTTCTTTTTTCACCTTCTATACCTCAAAGACTAAACCCTCTAATTCCATCACATAGTAAGGTTCTGCTTCTCTTTAACACTTAAGCCATGGTATAGCAAGAATAAAGACATAAGATGAAAACATATTGTATAAGCTATATCGAACATACCAATATCAAGCATATAAAGGTCATTGTATAGATTTTGGGTATCCGTAAATCCACCAAAAACAAACAAGTTCTTGCCCAAAGAAACTGTGGAATGACCAGCTCGTGGTGTCAACCTTTGGCCTGAAGTGACCAGCTCCCTCCAAATTAGAGTATCTATTTTTACAGAAGTTTCAAAGAAAATTACTATATATTCAGATAAATGCCCCTTACAGTGAGAAATTAATCATAATACAAATACAGCCATTCATTTGCATTATAAAATTAAAAGATAAAACAGATTGATACCAGTATCAAGGATATGGACGTCAGACAAATAATAATCACGGCTATCTTCACCCGCTACCACAATGATTTTGTTTTTCCAAGAGGAGCAACTGTGGCTATCACGAGGAGATGGTGGAGTGCCTGATGTTGTAGCACACTTCCAAACAAACGTCTCTACAAAAATGAACATGAATGATTACAATGATTCACATCTGGTCCACCAATCAAAAGCAAGAGGCGGATTTTCATTACACGTGCATGAAAGAGGCAAATAAATGGAAGGGAAAAATGTACAGAGACACCTTCAAGTTCATGCAATCATGCCTTTTGCAAATAAATACCTTCAATTTTAATTTTGTCCTAATCAGCCCCAAAACTTCAACTGTTGTTATAATAGATCATTTTGTTAATTTAAAGCGCACTAACTATTGGTAAATAAATGTTAGGGTTCCAAATTAGAGTCAGTGGAATAAATCTCAAATTTTAATCCTCATCAAATCTAAACTATTAATCTACATTGGAGTATAAGGAGTAGTCAAGACAAAATTAAAATTGAAGGTGCAAAGTTATAACCCCCTTGTTTATATATGTAAGGACAAAGTACTTCTCCCCTTGTTACAAAATTTCCCATAATTTTTTAGTGTGGCTCATAAGTTTTATCCCTCTATAGTTACCGCAATTCTAAATAACCCCCTTGTTTATATATGTAAGGACAAAGTACTTCTTCTTCACGCATCAGACATATGTTTATATTATCTCATTGAACAACCTAGCGAACCAACCGATACCTTGGTCTACTACACATTTTCAAACTCCAAAAGGGATATCATCAGGACCTACTGCTTTACCATTATCCATGCTCGAGAGCTTTTTTAACTTCTCCGACTCGAATTCAGTGATGGTAAGCCAGATTTTGCTCATCCTCTTCCATGTTAAGGTTTGATCCTTGTCCATCACTAAAAAGTTTGTTGAAGTAATTCTTCCATCTCTTTCTAATACTTTGATTTGTAACCAAAAATCTTCCGTCTTCATCTTTAATATATCTCACTTGGTCTAAATCTCTTGATTTTGTTTCTCTATTTCTGAAAAGCTTATATATTTTTTGTTCTCTATTTTTTGTTCCAAAATCTCTAAAAACTCCTCATATGTCTTGGATCGTTCCTCACTCGCAGCTTTCCTCACTTCATTTCTAGCCTTCCGAAACCTTTCCAATTTTCAGCACTGTTGCGTCCGTGTAAAGCCTTAAATAATAACTGGAAACAGTTAAATAAAATTTTATTTATAAACCTAACTCATAACCCAAAAGAGTGTCATGCATAAGCCATAAAGTACCTAAAATCTTAACAACTCCAAAGTCCAAACACAATACATCAAATTGTAATGTTCTAAATCTAGAATCTAGGTGTTTAATCTAACAAATAGGCCTTAGAGAACTCGCGAAAGTGAGAAGGAAGAAACAAACAAGGAAAAACTGTGAACGGAGAACTCATTGGAGAACAGAGAACTCATGAACAGAAGAAACTCCGCCGGCAGAGAACTCGTGGATGGAGCACAAGGAAGATGATAAACAGACTTGCTTGAGAAGATTCTATAGGGTTAAAGCAAAAGTGTGCGATTGATAACTTTTGGGTCAAATAAGGAAACAGGTCGAAAACTCGATTCAAACCACTGTCCCCCTCATTAATCGCATGATTGTTTAAAACCAGGATTTCGGCTACCATGACTGGCAGTACCATAGTATAATAAGGGAAAGAAAATTACCTGTATTCAATATGTAAAGATCATTGTAGTAGACCTCATTGTTGTTATCTGCAGATTTTCCACAACCACCAAAGATGTATAGCCGTTTGCCAACAACTGCTGCACTATGACCCTCACGTGCCTCTGGCCCTTCTCCTTTTATACTTGGAGAAATCCATGTATGTGAAGCTAAAAATGATTTAACATAAACGTCAAACAGATGAGAGATAAAGAGCATGTAATTAAACATTGCTGCACAATGTCCCCTAGTTTTAGCTTAAACGGTCATCATCCAAGAAAGGTGCAGGACTAGAACTTACAGGCTACACATATATCATTCAAATTCAGCTAAAAACAATACATCTTGGCTTTTGGAGGCAAAATGGGTATATGAGGAATGGCTACAAGCTCACTCTTTTGAAATACTATTATCAACTAAGTTTCATGTTAGGCTCACAAAAAGAGGGTGGTCCCAAGACTTTTAGTGGAATCCGCAATAGTGAGTCAGAAAGTGTATTGATAGCACTTCTCAAATGGGTATAAACATTAAGCCAACAAAGTTGCATAATAGTATAGATATCAGAACGACTACTCACAAGTGTCTAATATGTGCAAATCCTTCAGCGGGTTGGTCCCATCTGTACCCCCAAACACATATAGATTATCATCAATGACTGCGCAAGAATGGCTGTCTCTAGGAGTAGGTGGAGTCCCCTTCACCGGGGGCAGGCTCCAAGTCTGCTTCACTGCAAATCACCAAAGAGGAATGAGAAAATAAAGAATGCCCACATTATCTTCACAAAAGTCACAAAACAAATGCTTAAAACATAAATCAACAGCCAGGCACAAATGTAAAAACATGGTAACACACTCTATTCTCTGAGCTACAAAACAAGTATCAACTTTTCAGTACATCCATTTCAATCCTGGAAAAAGGAAAAGAAAAAAAAAACTAAATTGAAGAGAAACTATTTGGCTCAAGAGAAGAACCTTTCTAACAGCACACAGTCAAACTACAAGGCCTCAAAGAAACATGGTAATAACAAAAGTAAAACCCTCTAGAAAAAATGAGCTTTTGATCAGAAATTCAGAATCATTAACACAGTATAAATGCTAACACATAGATGGCAAAAATCTGGAACAACCCACCACCCGGGGTATTGAAAATTTTCAAATTTCTTGCCAGAAGAGAGAGCAAACAAAACAACAAAGCCAAATGAAGGTGCCTCAAATTCCACACAAAAGATTAAATTATAAAAATTATTAACAGAAGATTGTAATGTAAACAGAGGAATAACAACAGAAGCAGAGTGAAGAGTGAACCCACCAGTGTCAAAAACATGAACCTGGTTGGTCTGACAGTTATCTTTGCCGTAACCACCGAAGAGATAGACAAGTCTGCCACCTTTGATAGCGTTACAGGTGTGTCCCCACCTTCTCCCCGGCGGAGAAACCACGCTTCCTGCTTCAGCTACCCCTGATATGGGGTTCACCTGAACCTTTTCCCACCGCATTTTCGACAATACAAAGGAAATCAATTTTCTGAGGAAAACTCAACAACACCCCCACAAAAATAAAATAAAATAAAGTAAAGTTTTGAAAGGTTTTTTAATTCGAGAATAAATGGGGTGGGGTGAAAGAAATCAATCAAATCAGAGAGAAGATAATATCATATCACAATCACAGCGAGAGTGAAAAACTGGTTCGCTGATAGAGACGAGGCCAGTAAAAAACCAGAGAGAGAGAGAGAGAGAGAAAGAAGGTGAATCTGAAGAGTGAGTGAGAGAGACTAGGTTTTCACATATCACGTGGAGGATTTAAGGTGGTCGATCCCCAAAACGTGGGGTTTGGATAAGTTGTTAGATTCATGAGTTATTTTTGTTTTTGTTGGTTTTTTTTTTGGTACATTGAAAAAAAAAAAAGTTGGTACATGAAAAATGGTATTTACCAAAATGGTGTGAATCTGGACAGCTTGGATCTTACGTGGCGGTGAAGGTATGATGCGTGTCACTTCACGCGCGCATCCAACATTGAATACACCCCACCTTACTTGAATTATCAACATCATAAAACCATCAAAGATTCCCTTCATTCTTTATGTGAGAATCAGAATCTGGCTTGGCATTTAGTGGATTCGCCCACATGCACGTGTATTCAAGTCATGTTTGACTTGATGGCTGACCGGAGACAAGCTAGATGTACGTGAATGATGCACGTCAGTAAAGCGAAATCAATGCCTTGAATACGAGTTGACCGAGGCGAAATCAATGCTGCAGGAGACAAGGCTAGGGGACAAGCGTAGCTGACAGGGGACATGGATGCACGTTGACCGAGGTGAATCAATGAATTCGCGTTGACCGGTGTGCATCCCGTTGTCACCTTCTGGCGGTTTACACCCCTATATAAGGACCGCCATAATAACATCCGACCCAACTTCACTTTAATTCACTTTTTTCTCTAAATCTTCCTAATTTTACTTCACTTCTTCTCCAAACCTTACTAATTTCACTTCTTCACTAAACCTTCTTCCTTTTTTTTTTGATACATCGGAAGATTGATAAAAGAACAGAAACTACACACAAGCAAACGAGTCCCTCAAGATGAAAGGTTCAACTTCCACCGGAGGTTTCTCAACAATATGTAACCCAACCAGATCTGAAAATGCGACTAGATGCGCCAAGCAATCCGCTGCGGTGTTGCACTCTCTCGGAATCCATTGTAGCACCACTTGCCACTGCTGCAAAAGTAATGAGTCTATGTCAGCTAGCATGACAGAACGTATGACTCTCCTTGTGGTGTAATTCCCTCAGCACCTCTTTACTATCAACCTCCACCATGACATCTTTGAAGCCCATCTCCCATGTCATAATAAGTCTGTCTCGAAGAGCCCTAACCTCTGCCATAAAAGCGTTGTCACCAACCTCCACCGACCAGAAGCGTTTGATCCAGCCACCGTCCGGCCCACGAATCAGGCCGCCACCGCCCACGAATCTGCTACCAATACGCCAGCTCCTATCTGTGTTGAGTTTTACTCTTCCTCTGTCAGGAGGCTTCCAAAAAGAACTTATCAAAGTACTATGATGCATCCCATGCCCTGGTTCCAAGGCTGTTACGAACGCATCATGCTCCAAAGAAAGGTGCCTCCAAGCCTCCTCCACGCTCCAGGCGTTGTCCTAAAAAACACTATTATTCCTCCATTTCCATATGCCACAAACCCCTGCTACAAACAGGATGCCACGATTACCACACACATTATTCTTCATCCATTTCTCGACCGTGCCAGACAGAAAGCTCCTCCAACTCAAAGCCCCCATATGGAGCCAAATTTCCCGAGCATGAGGACAGTCCCTAAGGCAATGGAGCTCGTCCTCCATCTCCCCCGAGCACCTAGGACACGCCGGCGAAGACGACATATGGCATTTGAAACGATTGCCATTAACCTGTAAGGATTTGTGCATGATGAGCCACACAAAAAATCTTACTCGTTCAGGAACCTTGAGCTTCCATATCCACCGCCACGATTCAGCCCCATCCACGACTACCACAGGCACACTCAACCAATTATAAGCATCTCTAACATTGTAACAACCCGTTGAACTTTCTCGCCAAACCCATTTATCTTGCCTAGTCATGTTCAGCGTGGGTGCAATTTTCTGCAAACAAGCTTGCATCTCAGATGGCAGCACTGTGTATAAAGTGTTCCGGGACCAGGTTCCATTCTGAATAACATCGCATAAACGATGTTTCGTATCCGTGATATGAACAAAAGGAAGCTTTGGAGCCCAAGCTCCCTGTCCAGACCAGTCATCATACCAAATCGATGACTCCTCCGTGCCTAGCTTAAATTCAAAGCTATCTCGAAGACCATCCCGGGCACGTAATAGTCCACGCCACACCATCGAGTCTTGCTGTGGAGCCTCAACTTGCAGAATGGAGGAATGTTGAAGATATTTATCTTGCATAACCCTAACCCAAGAAGCGCAGTATTCGTCCATACCGCTTTCCCAGGAAGCGCAGTATTCGTCATTGCCATGTCCCGGACACCAAGACCACCTTCCTCCTTGGTTGTTTTAACCGTGCTCCATTTCACCAAATGCCACCCCCGTTTCTTGTCACCCTTCGACCACATGAATGTTCTAGGGATCCAAAAAGCTTTTGATCCCCATTCCCATTTTCTGTAAAATTTCAATGGTAGAGGAATTGGTGATCAATCCTAAGCCCAATAATACCGATTTGTTGTATCTTACTCACAAAGAAACACACATTTTAGATAAAGTCTGGAATGAACAACCAGATAGAATTCTCAAAGTCTGACGATCACGTGATTCACGATATAAGACGCAGAGACTCGTACGCGGCGTTCTCGATATAATCAAAGGTCACCTTCAAGTTGCGGGTTTTTACCAGTGTGCGCTAGTCTCATATGTTTATCGAGACCTTACCTTGATATCAGCGTTTATTGAAAAGTGGAGACCTAAGATGCACACTTTCCACCTGCCGTTCGGAGAATGCAGCATAACTCTTCAAGATGTTGCACTACAGCTGGGCTTGAAGATTGATGGTAACGTTGTCACTGGTCCGGTCCCACCTTTTGTGATTGGTCTTACATCGTTGATCAATATTTGGGACGGGTACCCCCGGCGGATGCTATTAGAGGAGGTGCGTTAAAAATGAGGTGGTTAAATGATACTTTTAATAATGTGCTAGACTTCGTTGAAACCCCCAACAATTGACGTGTTTTGCACGGGCATACATCATGCTCATGATTGGAGGTTTCCTCTTACCTGACCATAGTGGTTCGCATGTTCCTCTGAGATATCTTCCTCTTTTAGGGAATTTCGAGGAAGCTGGAAAATATCGTTGGTGTTCAGCAGTACTTGCCTATCTATATAAAGAAATGTGTCATGCAACCAAACCCTCACGTGTGGAGATCGGTAGTTGTGTACAACTCATCTAGTTCTCGGTTTGGACGAGATATCCTGATGTTGGCCCCCTCAAAGAACTTCACCCTATCATTGAAGGTCGAGCTCTTGGAGCCAAGTATGCAACCATTGTTACTTCAAATTTGAATAGTTGATCAATTTACCGGGTCTCTAACATATACCAACCTAATGTATTTGTATGATATCAGTAGAAAGATAATGCTGAATAGATAAAGTATCAGCTACCTTGGTGGAGGCACAAACTTGACACACTTAAAACTGAGCAAGTGAGTACCTGTCATTAAACATATAGCAGTGTGATATTATATTCGTCCAAGTCTAATCTCTTTCTTCTTCTTTTCCTTGTTATTGTGGATGTAGTTTGTGTGGATGCCTTATCCACTTAGTGTTCTGCAGCAGCTACCTCTAATATGTCGGAACAATATTCATTTGTGGAGAAGTATAGCACCCATGATATCCTTTTTTATTGTTGAATGGCATCAGCCAGATCGGGTGATGCAACAATTTGGATTTCAGCAACATGTTCCTGAAAAACCTCTCCAAGCCGCTCAGGTGCACAACATGTCATTGTCGGAGAAACATGATTGGGATTGGGTCACGGTGCATGCACCTTTTATTTCAACTTGGAACAACAGACATCGCCAATTAGTTGAAGGCCCTAGATCAATAAGGCTTGCAGGAAGCGGTGGTATTCACAACACTCTCGACGTTGGCTTACATGTAATGGAGCAGCATTGGGGCAATTGGTAATAAGCTTACCTTTCAAATTGATGATCTACAAATTTTTTAATATAAGTTATGCTTATTACTTACCCTGTCTTTTATTTTGTTATAATTGTAGGCTGCAAATCTCCATCACATCTGGTATGGGTTGCCTCTGATCGAACAAGGGAGGTGCACAGTTGATAACATTCAGAGGTAGGCCACGCATTTCCTTGCGTTATGCGAAGAGATGGAGTGCATCGTTGTTCCTAGAAGCGCCTCTAATGGATCCATGTTGAACACTTTATTAACAAACTCTGCTAGGTTGGTTGTCATGTGGTCGTATCTACGACCATCAATGTCACAGGCGAGGCTCCATTTCTCCTTACTAATGCCATCAATCCATGCCTAGATAACAGGGCTAGTGTGTTGAAACTTGGCCAATCATTGCTAAAAAAGATACGAACATGGCTCGTAACCTGCACAAGTGAGCAATGTTGGTCTTTCTGTCTATTACAAGAAAATTATCCAAGTGAGATTAAAAAAATACCCATCATAACCAGCTCATGTTTTCGCTTTGCGTTCTTAAACTTATGGTTGAAGTTTCTTGAAATGTGACAGATGCAGTACACATGATACGCATTTGGAGGTTGCCACCCGTTTCTCGGATCAGCCACGACGGTCATGATGCTTGCATGTCTATCTGATATCAGACATATACTTTGTTTATGAGTAACATGTTGCCTTATTAGACGCAAAAATCAAGACCGTGGACTCAAAGTTTCACCCTCCACCATTGCAAAAGCTATCGGCAAAATATTGGAGTTTATGTCCTGTGTGGTGGCAATGAGCAATGAGCAATGTTCCTTTATACCCTCCGTACAGAAATGTGTCATCTATCTGGATCATCGGCTTGCAAAAGTTGAAATATTCGCAACACTTTTTGAAAGTTCAGAACAACCGACTGAATTTACAAAGAACACCATCAACGAGACCATCCACACCGACATAATCATCTATGTAAATGTAGTAATAAGATCCTGGGGAAATTGAACTCATATAAGCAAGCCATCTCAGAAGCTCATCGTATGATTCTTCCCAATCGCCAAATAACTTTGCAAGTGCCTTTTGTTTCGTTGTCCATGCTTTCCTGTATGACACTTGGTAGTGAAGTTCCCCACTGATTCTCTCCTGAATGGTCGTAATGAGACAGATGGATGACCACCTACCTTTTAAGAGCAAGAAATTATAGATATCACAACAATCATACCTAGTATGTAAGAGCATATGACGTCGAAAGTCATCTTGTTGTGGTCCTGAGAAGTCATTGGATTAACGCAGGTATGAGAGCCAACCCACCTAGATATAACCCACTTATCGATTTTTTTGTCTACGCGTGCCCTCATCCTCCAAAGGCATTCATCCTCATAATTGGGACAGTAGGAAGTAAAATAATTGGTTTGGATTCGAGCATCTTAAAGGTTTGATGACATTTGAATAATAGTACTTAAGGGTCATCTTGGTATCTTCCTTGCTCTTAAAACGTAAACCAACATACAATTCATCACATAACTGCCACGAGCCAGACACATCGGGAATTGGAAAAAATCCGTCTCCTAATCTTGGTGATCCCAATTGATATATGAGTAGTGTGAAGCAAAAGTCCAAAATGGTGTGGTGTTTGGGATAGTTGAACATAAAAAAAAAACAGGACATGCACTGTCAGGTTAATTCAGCAATGCAAATGATAAGTTGGTTGTACATACCATGGACCTCAGGATTAACAGGGGGAGGAGGTGTCGTCTGATGGTCATCATCTTGATTTGTGCCAGATGAGTCTCCATCGGCAGCTTGAAGCCTTTTATCATCTTCATTGTCATCAGGTTCTAAAAATATGATGTTAGAATTGTCAACATGGTGACGGTAGACATCATCATCATCATCCAAATTGACGGTGGGACCCAAATGAACGTTCTTTGGTTCAGTTTCATGAATCTCCATTTGTGTGACGCCCTCGTCTATCAACGTCGGATGAGTGCTCGTAGGATTGGTTGAAACTAGTACCGATGAACTTCTTGCCTCATCAATTTGTACATACAGCTCCAACATGGTCTCCATAGACTTTTGCGCGGACTACTAAGTAAATACGTCCATCATGACTGACACATCATTAGTATCCACTATCTCAAGACCTGTATACCGAATTAGATTAGATGAAGACAAATACATAAAGGCCACAGACGAAATAACCTGGTTACTTCGGAGCTTCAATTTCGTATGAATTTTCTTCTTCAAGTTGTTGAATGTGATGCCGCGTTTTAGATGCATTGTCTTCTTCGGGCCTTCAAACATCATCCCTTCAGTGCCCTTATAAGCTTTACCATTGTAACAGACATAAGCAATTACTTGACTCATCTTTAGGATTTCAAAATGAGCTCAACAAAGTTTTTTTTCAAAAGTAACTTGGATTTTTTTGAGTGTGAGCATAATGAGTTCTCAGCATCATTTTATAAGGTATGATTCCTAATCAATTCACCTCATTTAATGCGAATCTAGTGAATTCTCCTCCTTTAATGCGAATTCAATGAATTCGCCTCCACTCATGCGAATTTATTGCATCACCCCTGTCTCCTACCTCCCATCATGTCCCCCAGACATGGATTCGCGTAAGGTGGGACGAATTCCATGTCGTTTTTAAGTCAATCAATGCCATTCATTTGCGTTAGATATCGCGAGTTCAACACAACGGACCCGCGTTTACTGGAGCGAATCCAGCTCTTGCCACACAAGCCCCAAGCTGTCCAAATTCACCACCATTTCAGTAAATACCATTTTTTACCCATTTTTTCACATTATTAAAAAAAATCACATCATATGGTACATCAGAAAATAACTCTAGTTGAGTTTTGTTTTTCCCTTTTAATAAGAGAAAACAAATGGCATTTCCCTTTTAATAAGGCTTTTTTCAATTTCATTTCTTTAAAAAAATTACAAAATTTAGCCACCAGTATGAATATCCATCTACCAAAGTACTAAAAGTGCCAGTTTGGGTTAGGGCGATCCTAATTTACGCCCATATGGGGCCAACTTAATCTTAAATGAGCTTGTGCTCACCAAAAGAGTGGGAGCTCATATTTTACCAACACAGCTTTTTTTTTTAAATCCAACACAATTCTTTGGTAATAATCCTTCAATTCAAATTTACAGTTTTATTCTTAAATAATTCTTTAAAAAATCTTTGCTAATAAGTAATTTAATTATTTACTATAAAGAAACAATTAACTTTTTTTTTGGTAGATAAAAAAAACACATAGTCCTTGTTTGACTAATGTTTTGCAAACATAAATCGAGTTATGATACATACACACCTCTCCACTGCTTTTCCACCTTCATTTCTATCTATTTATCTTTTTTCTATCAATCAAATCACTTATCACATCTTTACTTTCTTTCTCCTTTCTTCATATCTCTCTCTTCCTCCACCTCTCCACACCTCATTTTGGAGGTGAGAGTGTGAAGATATAATTATTCAACATAAATCTGGAAGCTATTGTTGCATACCAAAAATTAGTTCGGAGTAGTGATGACATAAATAGCTATTGAAAATAAGCTCGGAGTAGTGATGACATAAATCTGGAAGCTATTGTTGAGATCGCCCACACCATGAGAAGCTTCATCATTGTTGCTGCAGAAGCGAAAAATGGTGGTCAAAGGGTGAGCAGAGTGGTGTGGAGTGATGGTGAGGATGTTGGAAAAGAAAGTAGTGAGGAGAGTTGTGGAAGAAGATGGTAAGGGAGAATGGTGTGAGAGTATCGTGGAAAGAGTGAGTAGAAGGTTGAGGAGAAGAGTATTTTTTGGGTTTTTGATAAAGTGGGTGTGGTGTGTTTTGGGGCGAAGGTGGTGAGTGGTGTATGTAACAATGCCCTTATGGGTTTGACGAGGGAAGGTTTCTGGGTTAGTAATTGAATAAATCATTGTAACTAATAGGAGCTTGTAAAGCAGCAGCAACTGTTAGTAATTCAAATTTAACCCAATAACTTAACAATGATACCTAAGCTATGGTAATTCATTACAGACAAACAAAAAGGAACAGCAACTCATGTGTCAATATTAACAACTCCTTTAATGGTAATTAACAAGTAAAGAATCGGGTTTACTGAGGTATGAAAAAGGATTTAGAATCTTCCTTTCCGAACTAGAGCCCAAGCTATAGCTCCAACAGTAGCACCACCCAAATGTGCAGATCCTGATATACTAGTGTCTCCCTACAAATAGAAAACCAACGATTATTCTTCATATTCTGCCATGGAAATATGCGAGAAGTGAAGTTCAAAAGATATGCAGGAAATAATCAATTCAATAGACAAGTGGTTTATACAGAAATTTCATAACGCAACGCAAGTGGTAACAAAAAGACAAGTGGTTTATACAGTAATTTCACAACAAGGACAGACCCCAACTGGATGGCATAAATTTGACAATTCTTAAAATATTAAAGGCCCTGTTTGGAAGAGCTTATTTAAGCTTAAGAGCATATGCAAGTCTTTGTGAGAGCTTATGTAAATAGCTACCTTTCTGCTGTTTTGAGTTTTTTTTCATAAGCTACTTAGAATTAGCTTATGAATAAGCATTTGACCTACTTATGATCTATTTGGAGATCATTTCAATAAGCTTCTCAAATTAGCTTAAGAATAAGCGCTTATTGCCATAAAGCGCTTACTCTTGAGTTTATAGAAACTGTGTTGGAGTCATAAAACAAGTAATTACAAGTCTGGCATTATATATTTGTCTACAACTAGCTGCTCGAGGTGGAAAGTGCTATCAAAAATAGTAAACATGATTAGTACACCTTAAGAGAGTCAGTCCATCATACCTCCATTATCCTGAGCATGTCTTTCCCTATCATGAAGACTCCCTTAATTGTCAACAATTTATAAGACAGAAGAAAAGGATGTGTGAGTCTCCATCTTACAAAGATCACAGTTTTGACTTAGCATAAGGTTGAGAAGAGCTTACCAACAGGATTGCAGGAACTGGTATAAATAAATCGAAATAGATGGTTGCTTTTGGAAAGAGGAATATCTGAAGCAACATAACTGCATTCACAGCTCCACTTGCCCCCTAATTATTGCCAAGTTCTAGTTAAATTAATCTCATGCAGTGACTTTAACTAATGTGACAACACACAAGTGATACAAGCAAATAGTAATTTTTAATGCATATACGAAAGTAACTTGATAATCTCACTATAATTTGACGGAAGCAATTGTAGGAGAACTTAATGGACATTTCCTATGACTAGGAGAACTTAATGGAGTCTAGTGATCAGAATATAATTGATTAATTCTGGTAGGTAATGACAGCTCATTTACATAACGATGCGTGCCTCAAAGGTAATAATAGTAAAAAAAGTTTAGAACCAAAATGGAATTAACTCACTGAACGCATCACAATCACAACAGAAAGGAACTTTCGATCTGGCCATGCTATGCAACAACAAAATTAAATGTATGTAGAAAAATCCTCTTTCATTCGAGTTTTTAATTGAACTATAGAAGAATCGTCAAGGGAATTAACACAGATTAAAAACATAAATAATTCCCTGAATGCATTGCTGATAAAAATCATAGTCAACAAGTCAGACCAAGAACATCTGTTATCACAAAAACACATCCTACACTCCCTGAAGAAGAGAAGGTTATTATAGAATAGTAACTAAAAATTTACCAATGCCAATTCTTTTGAATGATTGCTAAATCTCCAGCCCTGTTGCAAACAAAATGAAGAGAAATGTTAAAACCACACTAAAAATGTAGATAAGGATTTTTCATGTCTTGTAAAGTATTTCACACAAATATGTTACTTCCAGCCAAAAAGTATGAAAATGGGAAAGTAATACATCCCGAGACACTTTTTCTTTACAAAAAGTAAACTAAACACACTTAATGAAAAATGAAACGGGTAACCAGACGAGCCCTAACTGTTGCTTGGTAATGAAACTTACCTAGTCACCTTAGGCACAACATATGCCTTTTATCATTGTATGCTTTATCAAAACAATATGGAAAGTTCATTTATAGATGTTACTTCTGAAACAAATGTATCAAACATTTGAAGAGAAACATTAAAACCTCGGTAAAAAATATAGATAAAGATTTTTCACATCTCGTAAAGTATTTAAAAAAATATGTCAGTTCCAACCAACAAGAGTATAAATATTAACTGTTGCTCATATTTTAATGAAACCAATCAAGTCACCTTAGGCACAAAATATGTCTATTATCATTGTATGCTCTATCAAAACAATATAGAAAGACCATTCATAGATTGCTACTTCAGAATCAAATGTACCACATATCTGAAGATAGGTTTTAGATTTAAAACTTTCCCCTGTTACAGGTATATCAAAATGAAAGTAAGATCTAGGAATTGATATATCAAAGGTTGTGATTGAAGAATTGGCATATTAATTATTCTAGTTGCTATGGTAGACTTCAAATGAAGATTTTTTTCCATTTTCTGTCGCACAGAAAATGCGAAGAAAAAGGTCACGGACATTTTATCCCTTTCAATCAATACAGGACCTTTGATGATTGAGCCTTATAGGCTTGATGCACCAAGTAGAAAACAGAACCACCAACTGCCCCAGCAAGATACAGCTTCAGCAAAAATCCAGGTCCAAAATTGCTTACAACCTGCTTAAAGCCAAGGGGAAAAAGTAATGAGTAATGGAAACTAATAGAATAAATTATTCATTTTAGAAAGATAAAAGCAAGAAATTTATCATTTAAGTGATGGTATCTGAGTTCTTAACAAGCCAATGTTGTGAATGAAAGAATATGTTTACTGTGTGCACCAAAATGGAAAAGAGAAACAACAAGAAAAATATAAGAGAAGCACCGGAAATAAGTCAAACTGCATTTTAGGGATGGCCAATGACAATAATATATTTCTTCTTTAGGTGAAATCACAATCTATAAATCTTATCATCCAGAAGTCTCAACATATAGTAGTAACTCATTAAACTACAAACCCAATAGTTAACATTCCATGTGTTAGGAAAAGACATCGTATCAACTATCAACAAGAAAAATAAGAGAGAAGCAACAAATGAACAGAAATAAATCAAACTAGATTTTAGGGGATGGCCAATGACAAAAATATCTTTCTTCTTTTGATAAAATCACAATCTTTAAATCTTATGCTCCAAAACTATCAACATATAGTAGTAACTCATTAAACTACAAACCCAATAGTTAGCATCCCATGTGTTAGGTTCTTCTTCCTTCTCCTATTGTCTTTTCTTACAATCTAAGAAAAGAAAACGCTGCTGACGGCAAAATACCACACCTAATCACAATGATACCAACAAACTATAAACTGAATGAATCCTAACGTATTTATCACTATGAGTACGTAAGCCCATAAAAAAAAACAAGAAAATTGAAGAGAACGACAGAAATGGCATCATACGATAAAATATATAGTCGATTTGGTATTTTTCATCTAATTTAAAGCCAAAAGTTATTATGGAAAATAGTATAACTAAAAACCTGCTATGTGATTACTAGATTTATATTCAGTATATTTGAGATATTTATCGTATGATAATGATAAGTAATAAAAACAAATTTCAAGAGACAGAAATTCTGGAAGAGCCACCCAATGCACAAGCCTGATAATCTAGAATGCGATAAGAAATTCAAGATATTATATAATTCTTGCACGAAACTTGTGTTTTGGACTCTGAATTTCATAACCATGTGACATATTGTTCTTTTCTTTTTCATTTATATATACATGCCAACCCAAAACAATATAAGGAAAGAGACGAGAGAGAAATAATAAAAAAAATAATAATTCAAGAAGAGGCAACCACACATTCGTTCCAAAGAAGTAGAGTCCAAGCATGTTGGAAATTATATGCCAGGCATCTACATGACTGAATGCATTGGTAATCAAAGTGTGCAAGCGCCCACTCTTAATATTGTCCAAAGAGATCTGTTAACAGAAAATAAATAAATTAGCACTCTAGAAGACGTTAAATCCATACAGAGAATAACACTGAAATACCATATTTCCCAACTTCATCCATAAACAGCTGCTAAAGTACCTTAACAACAACAACCAAGCCTTTTCGCACAGGTGATACCATACTAGCAATAACCATTACTTTGATGGAATCTATTCTAACTTATATGCATCAGGTATGGACTTGGTCTAAGTGTCTCATAGTATCTCCAAAAAATAAACTTCAACTTGAGATTAGGTTGTTACATTTACAGCTATTAGGAAGAATTATTTTAAGTATCAAAACTCCTGTTCATTTTCTTTCTATACTCAACAAAAATAAGATAAGGGTACAGACACACCATCAAAGACAGTAATGTTATATATAACACTATCACAATGAAGAATTTCCAAAACAGTATTTGTCTTTGATGCACCCGCAACACAGATGGGATTTACGTACAAAGCAATGGCAGGAAAATAATATTTACAAGAGGCATCACCGAGTTTATTAATCAAGAAACTCACAGTAAAGTTATTTATCATAAACTTTTCATCTGCTATCCTCCATAACAAAAAAATAGCAGTATTGGCTATAATCAAGCCGAAAACCATGTTATCGGGTGTTAGCGTGTCCAACCAAGAGTTCCTGCAAATAAGAAAAAATATATTTATTGAATTTACCATATCATATTAAACAGTCTAAACATTTGTATTAAAAATCATGGCTTTTCTGCATAGGATTATTTTGATGGAAATACTTTTATCTGCATTTCAATATTAAAAGAGAGTTACAAGAAAATTCAGAGTTTCACCAGCATAAAGAATAAAACAAATGGTCAATGAAAGGATAATAGGGTGCATAATTGTCTGCCACGTCCAGGTTGATTTATAGGCACGATGAGAATGCATTACAACTATGCTAATTACAAGTTGCACATATGAAAATAGCAATGAAATGTAAAGCATCAAGCATTTTGTTGGAGTGATGCACAATTTAGAATCCCGCAAAATTAGAATAATATCCCACAAAATTTGGTTTTTGATCAAGCTCAATGGGTATTGGATGATCCATATAGCCGACCTAACTTAGTGGGATAAGACTTTTGTTGATGATGCACGAATAAGAAGAATCAGAAGGACTTGCTACAACGGATTAACATTTGAACTTTACTATCGTAAATAACCAGTGTTGTTAATCGCAGATCGAGGAAAATAGTGGCAAAAAGCGGATAGCGGTGAGCCCTCAAAGCGCTACACTATAGCGTCGCAATATCCGCTATTTGACATTTGACAACACTATAAGAACATGTAAATCGGTAAATGCAAAAATGGAACTCAGAAGGTATAGTCTTCATGCTGCTCATTATAAGCTAAAAATGACATGTTCTCTAAATGGGAGTTTCATCTGATCCTCTTTCTTCTACTTTTTCATTCTTTCCAAATAGCAATAACAAACACTTCTGATATTAAAATTATAAAATTTGAATTTCCAATTTACAATGTGGAGGAATATAGGCCCTTTACTATCTGCCAGGAAAAAAATACTTAGGATATGTAGGATAAGTTACTCCCATACTTAGTCAGGGCACAAGGGTAATGATTAGGATTAGATGACCCCATGAAGAATTATTGGTTGAAGGCTCCCCCAAGCATTTGAGTCCAAGCACATGGAGAGTGCATAGTGTAGTGTGATCAACATCTCTTTAACTAGTTGAGCAAACCAGCATTGGCAGATTCTCAAAATTTTGAAAATTCAGAGAAACGTGCAACTTCTTACGAGTTTCTGACATTTCTAGTGGAGCCACCCTAAAGCTTCTAATGACAGTTCATCCACTATTATACTTCCAATCGCAACTACAAACATGTTTAAAATAATGGCTCTGCTTTTGCATTGTGTTCAAAATTTTATGCTACCTTGTTCTACAAAGTACAAACTTGCTTCTGATATATCTATTTCCACACACAAATCACTTCCATCAAAGTCAATTTCAATTTAAATCAACCATTTCCAACCAAATAATAAAATCAAGAAATATAGTTGAGAAACAAAACAATCACAAGCAAAAACCCCATAAACCCTAAATAAACCTCAGCCATGATTCTAATCGGAAAAATTCAGGGTGAGCAAAACGATTAAACTTTAGCATAAAACAAGTAAAATGAACCGATTATGCAGGCTAATGCATCGACAATCTTACGGAAAATTACCAACCACCACGACGTCGGTAAGAACCATAACTCCGGTTGGAATTGAATCTAGAATGAAGAGCGGGAGGCTTGGGCCTGCAGTTGAGGAGGCTGATTCGCCGGAGAGCGTTGAATGCGATGATTGGTTGGGAGAGACACGATCGGATTTTGGTGTGGTTGGAGTTGGAGGAGTGCCATGAGTGAAAACGATGAAATGGGTGACCTAGCTGTGTAGGTTTCGGGGTGTGGTGGTGAATGTGGGCGCTGCCACCACTAGTGTGGAAGATACGGTGGCGGAGAGAGTTGTTGAAGGAGAGGTTGGGTTGATGGTGGTGGTGGTGGTGGTGTGGGAGTGTAACCACCACCTTGCGGACAAGCCTCTGCATTGTTTGAACTCTTTGGTGTAATTTTTGGCTTGGAATCCTCTATTCATATTAAATAATTAATAAATAATTAATTTCCTTCCAAAAATCCATATTAGATAATATTCAACTGAGAAATATTTTTTTAATTTATATGCAATGAGTGGTACTATTGTGTACCCGACGTTTATGCAACAGGATTGCCTTTTTTTATAATTGTCCTCGTTGCTCGAACATTGGAGAAGCATTCATGCGCGAGAGGTTTGGACGAGACTTGTAGTGCGATGAGTTATGGAGTCCTCTTTCGATCTCTTTTTTTCCCACTCCCACAAAGCTTAACACAAGTATGTGTTTTGTTTTGTAAGGAGAAACAGAGTAATAAGTATAATCAATTTAGTACTAAAAGCTGAATATATGAAGATATGGTACTTCAATTAGAATTTGGAACCTGAATTTTGTATACACCTCCATTTGTCATTAAAATAATATTTGTTATATAAATTCGGTTTGTTCTTGGGACAGGACAAATATGCCTATGATTTGTTTTCTCGTGCTCTGATGCTTGAGGCCAGTCATGTTTCGACGCCCTTGACTGTTGGTTCTCATCTTGTCAGTTTCGGTGATGCTTACTCAGATCCTACGCATTATCGCTCTTTGGTTGGGGCCTTGCAGTATTTAACTATTACTCGCCCTGACTTGTCATATGTTGTTAATACCGTTAGTCAGTTCCTTCAGGCTCCGACTGTGTATCATTTTCAGGCCGTCAAACGCATTTTCCGTTATGTCTGTGGCACGCAACACTTCGGTCTTACGTTTCGTCGTACCTCTTCCCCCGCTGTACTTGGTTATAGTGATGCTGATTGAGCTCGCTGCACGGACACTCGCCGCTCTACTTATGGCTACGCTATTTTTCTTGGTGATAATCTCTTGTCTTGGAGTGCTAAGAAACAACCTGCTGTTGCTCGCTCTAGTTGTGAATCTGAGTACCACGCTATGGCTAATATTGCTTCTGAGCTAGTTTGGTTGCTTAATCTTCTTCATGAGCTTCGTGTTCGGTTATCAGCGACTCCTCTTCTTCTTAGTGACAACCAGAGTGCCTTGTTTATGGCTCAAAATCCCGTTGCTCATAAGCATGCCAAACACATTGACTTGGATTGTCACTTCGTTCGTGAGCTTGTCTCCTCTGGTCGATTAACTGTTCGCCACGTGCCCACTTCTCTCCAGCTTGCTGATATTTTTACTAAGGCATTGCCTCGTCCGTTGTTTGACCTTTTTAGATCCAAGCTTCGAGATATTTCTTTATTTATTCATTGACTTATTTTGCAATATGCCTCAGAATATTCCTAGCATATTCTGTACTTTCATTATTATAAATAACATTGTCTACCTCACACACAATTTGTGGTGAGAGTATCCAATCTTACAAATGTCATGAGTGAAAACGATGAAATGGGTGCCCTAGCTGTGTAGGTTTCGGGGTGTGAATGGTGGCAACGCCGCCACCACTAGTGTGGAAGATACGGTAAGAGATGTGGTGGTGGTGGTTTCTAACTAACTCGCGAAGAAGCCTCTGCATTTTCTCGACCGTTTGGTGTAATTTTGGCATGACAAAACAAACCCCTACTTAATTAATACGGGTCAAGGTCACGTGTAAAGTTTTTTTTTTTCAAAAGCCACGTGTAAAGTTAAATGATACTAGTATATTAAAAATTTATATAATAAGTTTAATAAAAAAAAATATTAAGATTATTTCTTAATATATTTACTTAAATCTGACATATATAAAAGAAAAAGGAAAGATGATATTGGAGTATTCAAATATATTTTTCGGTGTAATTTATGTTTGAGTCACATTGCTAATAGAGATACTTAAAAGTTAATTATCAACCCAATGCTGAAATCGTTGCATGAATCGAACACACAACATGTTAGTGTATTTAAATTACATTAGTAACTATAAATAATCTCAACCAACTATTAAGAAAAAAAAAATCATTATTGTGGATTTATTG
Source organism: Lotus japonicus (assembly GCF_012489685.1). Lineage (NCBI taxonomy): Eukaryota > Viridiplantae > Streptophyta > Magnoliopsida > Fabales > Fabaceae > Lotus > Lotus japonicus. The sequence continues at coordinate 60,992,062 of NC_080044.1, forward strand.
TGTGAGTAGTCTTTTTTCTTTACTAGGTTTTTTCTCACTGAATTTTTCTAGTAAGTTTTTAACAAGACTCACTTCTCTTGGGTGTCCTCTCGGGGTTCAGTTTATTGTGGCATCGTCCTAATCCATGAGTGGTTTGTTCCCTGCTTCTATCTTTCATCAATAAGATTTGTTTTATTTAAAAAAAAAAAAGAAATAAAAAATATGACAAATAGACAAGATACATTCAATCTCAACTACGTTCGAACTACACAAGATCTAAGTCACTAGCAACTCTAGGAACTTCAATCAATAACCATGTTTTATTAGCTTGACATTTCTCAACATCAAATCTTCTACCCCTTTTTTTTTTTGAATAGAAATCTTCTACCTAGATATCTTTAGAATTTATTGTCAAATTCAAAACATGTGCGTAGTCGTCCAAATTTTCATTTTATTGCAGTTCAAATTCGAAACGAACCAAATCGTCTTAGCAATAGATTAAGGTTTTTTTTTTTGAAAATAGCAAAATAGATTAAGTTGTGTCAAGTGTGTTATAAATCTAATCACTCTACTTATCCTTGCTATCATTATTATGTATGCACTCATTTGTTCGTTCTTCACTTCTCTTTGATATTGTGTTTGTTAGTGGAGAGATAGAGAAGAAAGAGTTAGCAAGGAGATATATAGCCCAGTTTGGAAGAGCTTATTTGAGCTTATCTGACAGCATAAGCTCTTATGCCAGCGTTTGGGAGGGCTTATGCAAACAGCTTATGACCTGCCATAAGTTATTTTCAGCTTATTTTCATAAGCTACTCAGGATAGCTTATGAAAAACAGCTTATGCTTATATACAGCTTATTTTTAATTTATTTCAATAAATTTTCAAAAATAACTTATGAATAAGCGCTTATGTCATAAGCGCTTATGACCATAAGTGCTTAATTAAGCTGTTTTTCCAAACGGGGCCATAATCTACCCTTGTTTGGAAGAGAGAGTTGAAGAAGAGATATTTTTTATGTGGGCCCCATCACCTTTTTATGGTCTCTCAAATTGAGAAGAAATGATGTTTACTCATTATTTTTTCACTCTCCTTATTTCTCATATCTTTCTCTCTACTCATCTTCTCTCTTCTCTACCAAATAGAGTCACCTAACCCACCGAGACCAAGCTACACATTACTATGGTCGCCTATGCATAACCAACATTGGTGTATTCTGAGTTTGGATTCACAAATAAGTCGATCACCAAGCAACTTCATTTGACTTCTACTGGCATTTGAGTTCTCTTCATGCATTAGTAAATGTAGAAAGACATAACGAGCCAATTAAGTGCCTGTTTGAAAAATTGTTAGATGAACGTGAACATTCGCTCAGACAATCAAACGAGTGAGATCCATCCGCCTGAGTGTGACTTGGAAATTGAGAATCCTATATAGAATGGCATTGCAACAGAAAAACAGACACACCTTAAATCATTATATCAGTGATGAGATATGGAAGAACTAATCACTAAATTTATTGCAAACTAGTCAAGTTCTCAGTCATGCTTATCTTCATTTGATTAGGTTGGTGCATCTTAACTTTTTCAGCTAATCAGTTATGGATGTAGTTTTACTGTTTCAACTAGTGGAATAACAATGATTCCGCCCCTAATCAACAATAATCAGTATTTCGAAGTGGTGTAACATAAAAGGGAGAGAAAAGAAAAATGCATCCCATATTCTTGTGATAATGTTGTGTTTAATCAGCACTAGTTGTTTGCAAGCCTCATACTTGAGGCTATGGTATAGATCATTTCAACTGCAAATTTTCACAAAATTTGGGGACAAACCAAATTCAAGAATCACTTGTAAGCTTTAAAATCTTGGGCACTACTCAATTCAGAGTGCTGAAAAACAGAATACTTAATCAAAGGAGCAACATTGACTTCAGACTAGAGGGACTGGCTACAACTTAAAGTTGCAACTTGCAACTATGGAAGTTGCAACTTGCAACTATGGTAGAGAGGGACATAGGAAGAAGTTTTGTGCTCCTAAGAATCGATTATCCCAATCCCCTTTGGGGGTAGACTCGTCTTTCCAACAAGAACATTGTGACGGTTCTTCATGACTTGCAAGACAGAGACTAGATGACTTGATTTTCATCTTTTGTTGTTTGGAGTTGTCTCTTGACCAATGCAGTATAGACACCATTCTGGCTGAGAAGCTCATCATGTGTGCCCTTCTCAGCTACTTGGCCATCAGAAATAACCACGACAGTATTAGCGGTTTTAACAGTTGATAACCTATGAGCAATGACTAGAACTGTCCTTCCCTTCATGATAGAATCCATGGCATCCTGCACCACATCCATCACATCATTAGCTTACGGTGCAAAAATTAAAAGATTAGAAGAAGTTTACATGAATCTGGAAAAAGAAATCACCTGCACTAGGTATTCACTTTCAGCATCCAAGGCACTGGTGGCTTCGTCCAGGAGGAGAATTTTGGGGTCCATAAGGAGGGCTCTAGCAATTGCTATTCTCTGTTTCTGCCCTCCAGAAAGCCTTACCCCACGCTCTCCAACAAAAGTCTGGTATTTTTCCGGAAATTTTGATATGAACTCGTGCGCATTGGCCATTTTCTGCATTCAAATCCATACATTAAGCAAGATTTGGGAGAGAGGGTCTTGTTAGTAAAAGAATACATGAAACATTACAGCTGCATTTTCTATATCAACAGAGTTGAGTTTGCCATCAAATCCATAAGCTATGTTCTCCTCTATGGAACAGTTGAAGAGTGTAGGCTCTTGGCTCACGATACTGATCTGCAAATACGGGAGTAAACTGCATTGAAGTTATCAAAATCACAATAGAAATTAGATTTGGGAGAATTTGGTTTCTTTTGTTATCATCATGTTAAATTAGTTCCTCCCTGAATTTTTTTTTTTGGTCAATAATTAATTTTTCAAACATCAACTTTTACAACTCCAGTTTTAACTTTTAAGCTTAATTACATGGCTGTAAAACATGAAATATAATAGGTGACAATGTCATGGGCATAAGGAATGAATTAATAAATTTTCGCCTAGACTTCATAGGATTCTATCCCATACTCAAAATAATACAAGATATACATGTTCTGAAAACTAAAAATGGACTCCACAACACTAAATTGGATAATTTGTTGTCAGTGATGTATAAAAGCAATGCTCAAGATACCTTTCTGTGTAAATGCCTGTGTGATATTTCTGCCAGAGGAACCCCATTCAGCAGAATCTTTCCCTTGGTTGGGTCATAAAATCTTTCAATTAAGTTTGCAATTGTAGTCTGCACAAGCAAGCAACGATTTCATACACATGATGTTTTTCCTTTCACTTCACTGTACCTTGCTTTATATTGTTCAATCCAAGCATGTTAAACAATAACCTCGCGAAATGATAAGCTGCTAAAATTAAGAGGAAGAAAGGAAAAAGAAAAAGAAGATGATAATAAGAGAAGAGCCTACACCTTTCCACCACCACTAGGACCAACAAGAGCAACCTTTGAGCCAGGGTGCAGTTTCATTGTAATGCCCTAAAATGAATGATGAAGTGTACTATTTTAGTTATTTACCATTGAAGATGTATAACCCGAGCAAACAAATAAAACGGAACAGCTACCTTGAGCACTGGATGACTTGGGCGAGATGGGTAGGAAAACCATACATCATCCAGTTCCACTTCCCCATCTTGATCACTGCAATAATAATTTAGTATCACTTATTTTAAAAGATCACATACCTCGTATAGAAAATATTTTAGAAAATAGGTATATTTAAACAATAAAATGATTCTGAATTTCACATTATAAAACCGCGAGTGAAAGATGCCTATGATTTTTTGTGTTCCCACCCTGTGTCAGGCTTTCATACTCTACATTATAAGTTCAACTTCTCTTATAATATTAAGCAAATAGGGGTTGTCATGATGTGTCTAAATATAGCAGTTGGTTCCATAATGACTTAATGAGCCATCAATAACTTTTTTCTCAGTCCAAAAGGTGAGCCTTAATCCACACATCCTAGACTGGTCACTGGTGTGTCCTACGATAGAAAAATACTAAAAATAAGTAGAAGGGCAGCTGTACTCCCCTGTCTCAGAAAATAGCACTTAAAGAAATACTTTAGGAAATCTAAGAAACTGACCCCAGAGGACATTTAGTTCCTGACTTAGACATGGATGAGACACGATCCATAATTTGAAATACCCTTCTGCTCGCACCTGCGGCTTTCATAACTACTGTATACAATCCGGAAAGACCAGATATAGAGGATCCAACTACAAGGCAAAGTAATTGAGTCAGCATAAATACAATATTAGCAGTTCAAATGAAACGGATCAAACTAACATTGAAATGAATCACTAAATCAAAACAAACTAGCATTTCAGGGTACGTCTAGAAGAACTTATTTGAGCCTATCTTATAGCATAAACACTTAGTTGGGTGTTTTATTAAAAGTTTATTTTAGAAGCTCAGGAGTAAGCATTTGTGTATTAAGTGTTTATCAACATAAGTGTAAGCAGTTTACCCAAACATACACTTACTCAACTAACACCCTTGGATTATACAAACTTTTCAATTGTGTATAAGGTTTCCTTCACATGAAAAAGGGGAAACTAGTAAGAGTAACTTACCCGAGAGACTATAAAGAATGAAAGATGTAAGATCACCCGAGGACATGGCACCCTTGATTGTTAAATTTGCTCCATATATAACAACTACAATAACTGATAGTGTAGATGCCGCATTAAGGCCTCCAGAAAAGAGTCCCACAACTTTCTGTATCACCAAACAGGTAAGACAAGATGTTGTAAGGACAAACATATTAAACTAAATACAAGGATGTGAATCAGGACATAATTGACCAACTCACAGCTTGTTTAAGTCCAAGCTTAAGTGTCTCATCAACTTTCTCAGAGTAGCGTGTTATTTCATAATCTTCCTGAGCAAAAGATCTAACTGTTCTAATTGCGCCAAAGGATTCCTAAGCAACACAAACAAAAGTAACATCAGTTTGAAAATCCTCTATTATAGTATTTGTTTAATTTGGAGAGACATTCACATAATCACATACCTCAGCAATTGAAGAAGCTACTGCAGCTGCAGCTTGTGTTTTATGCGAAAGTTCACGCAGAAAACGGCCAAATTGTCGAACAGCAACAGAAATAAGAGGTACAACAGCCAAAGCCAACACTAAAAGTTGTTGTCAAGAGAGAAAAAGAGAGCACCGATTAGGATAAGAATGTATATATTAACAGACTCAATTCCATCGGAAAGCCAATGAACCATTCCGGTCACTATTTTGGACAGCCCAAAAAACGGCAGTTGAGGAACTGATTGAGCTAGTCCAAAACCAATAAAAAATACTAATGAGTGATGACAAACCGATTTCAACCTTGGCTTATTCAACCAAAAATATTTTTTTAGACAAAGAAAAGCTCATGTATGAGGTCCACATATGGATTAATATTATTTAGCAATTTTCTCATTAATTTTTTATCATATACAGGCTCATAAAAAATTGCCCATTTATGCTAGTTTAAAGTTTAATCTATTTTGATTTCATATGAGTTTTTATGTTAACTAATTACTTTTGTAATATATAATATTTTAAATATAGTTAAGTATCACCTATTTGACTATATATGGTTGAACTGGAGAAATGTGAATCAGTGTATTCATAGGTTCAATGATTGGTCCCCCCATTTAAAACATTGGGATAAACATGAGAGTGCAGGAGGGCGTGTATTACTCACATGTCAACTTCCATGATGTTGTAAGCATGAAACTGAGCCCAATAAATGCAGTTGACAAGTTTCTCAAAGCCTCAGAAAGATTGGTTGTTGCAGCATTCTTTATGATCTGTGTATCTTCTGATAACCTACTTAAAAGTTCCCCGGTTCGAGTGACATCAAAGAAGGCTATCTCCTGAAAACTCATCATCCATAACAAACAAGCTTAATTGCAAGCTAAGGCTAATAACAAGCTGCAAGAGTCATTATGACTATTGTTTGACCTGGTTTACAAGGTGACTGAACAAATCCTTTCTGAGTCGTGCAACAACCCTTTCACTAGCAGAACTAAAGAGCCAAGCTCGAAGTGCTGTGCAAATTGAACTGTAACACCCAGAAAATTCAGTGAACCAATTAAGACCCAAGGAAATTCATGTAACATAACAGAAATCATTAAAAAATAACTATATGATCAGTTGGAAACTGCTCAAGCAAGGATGAATCATACCCAAAAACAACAATCAGAAAGATTTCTAGGATGGTGCTCTTGACAGCATTTAATGCTTCTTGCTTCAGCTCTGTGGTCCTCATATCCCCTGAGACAATGTCAATTATCTTCCCACCAAATTTTTGCTGCACCAGGAACATTTCCATGTTAATTAGAAACCACCTTCAACAGGTAAATTGGCAGCAAATAATATAAACACATGTTGTTGACATAAATTTTAGAAAGACATGTGCTTAAGTATATGTGTTTAAGAGAGAAATAGACAGAGGAGAGATAGTAAATGATGCATACAACTAAGATACTCGAAGTGGCTGCAATCAACAGAGCCACCGTAGCAACCACCAACTTTCCAGCCTCAGGCTTTGCCTGTGATTATTCGAAAAAACAACAAAAAAAGAAGTTTTTAAACAACCACAAAAACATGGCACCAATCCATCCAGAAAAATACTGACCACTTACAAGTGAAAGCACTCTACCGAACCCCACATTTGCCGCCTGAAATTTTGATGCCCAGACTTAGCAAAAGAAAATAGTACATAGATGAATATGAGATGTTAAAGCATGTTCGAATCAGCTTATTTTTCCTCAGAATCAATTATGGCACGAGAAGCTACTCACAGAAGCTTCTCCCCAGAATCAATTTCGGTTTTCAAATAAATTGCAAAATGATTTCCAAACATGTTATTGAATGATGCAATAATATATATATATATATATATATATGGAGTTCAATTACCGGTACGGCATCACCGTGTTCAAGGTCTGAGACTGGACCTTCAGAAGCATCCTCATTTCTCTTTCCCCTTCCCTACATAAGAAACTGGAAAAATCAAAAACTTACTACTATTGGAGCAGCAGTACAAGGATATATGCAATCTCAGAAACATGTCAAAAACCAATAATTGGGGGCTTAGTTAACACTACTAGTTTCATTGACAGAAGAACAAAATGGGACTCACTCTGTAGTGTACCCTTAAACCTAAAGAAACCATGCAATATTCAGAAGCGTTATCTCTTGTTCTCATAGTAATGTTGAATATCATTCAGCAATCAAAGTGGAAATTAAAAAAACGAAATGAAACATTTGAATAGAATAGAATCGAGCTGAATTTTGAAGTGAACCTAATTTGCAGAACTGAAAACTGAAATAGTTGCAGGTGAAGAAGAGAGAGAGGGAGAGAATTTGACTTACGGCACCGCGCTCAGCTTCCAAGAGAGGGGTTCTCTCGCTTCTGTGCCCGTTCATCTTCTTCTTGTTCCTGAAAATGGCTCTTGTATTCCTTGTGCTTCCACTCTTCTCACGCTTTGTTTGATAAGAGAAGAGTACAATACCAATACGTTATGCACAATGTCCATAAAAATGTAATGATAAAATAATAATAATAATCATACCAATGCAATAAGATAACCTTGTTCTTGTTGAGTGGTTATTGAATAATGACAATAATAATTTTTTTGATAGGACAATAATAATATTATTACTGGTAAGTTATCCGTGACTGCAGTGCACATGCAAGGAAATTAATACAAAATTCCATAGTCAAATTTTAAAATTATTCTCTTATTTTAATTTTAATTAATATACATTTTTCAATGATAGTAACATAAAAAAATCTATAAAACAGGAATAGCTAGTAGAACGATCGATCCTATGAAAAAATCCACATTAATAAATTATTGAAATATAGTCAATTCATAATTTATTTTCTGAAATTTCATGAGTTGTATGGTATTTCAAATCAATGTGTGATTTAAATAAAATTTGAAATTTCAACCGAAGGTTTTTTTTTTTTTTTTGCATCAGACTGACTTTTTAAATTTAAAATTCATATTAATAAATATTGGGATATATAAAATATTTAAAATTACAAAGATGGTATGTATCATTTAAAATAAAAAATAGATGGTGTATACGAATTATGAAAATAAATTTTTAACTTATAAAGAAAATTATGAAACCTAAACTGTATGAATCAAAATAGTGAAATAGCCATCAATTGTGTCTGTTAGTGAAAGTAAAGTTCAGTTATACATAAGTTCATAATAAAATATTAAAAAGAATATATTTTTACTTTTAGGTATATTCTCTTCTTCTGAAAAATCTATATGATCTATATTTCGATTTCTTGTCTCACCTTTTGAGGTGCGAGAAAGTTAAACTGCAAAAAAAAGAGAAAGGGCAATCTGAATGCTTCAGATAAATAAATATTAATGTTAAAATAAGTGCAGAGAAATGTGTTGAAATGTTTTTTTTATAGAGAGATGATCTATGTTTTGCTCCTTACTTTACGTTTGGTTGTTTTTTTGTGTTGACGGCTGAATTTGCCTCGTTCACTCGTTGAGTCGTTGGAACTTGGAATGTTGCCTCAAATTTAAACATAATAGAGCAATAGCACGTAATTCAGCTAATAGTCAAATATAGAGAAAATAAGGAGACGTAAGCAAGCACGTCATCATCATCATTTAGAATCTAAAATCAAATCAAGCATAAAAGTGTGGCAATGTGGCATGAATAATGTTTTGTTCAGAATTAAGTACAGCTTCATCTTTGTGAGATGATGAAGAGATGAGAAAAAAGTGATAAATATAGTAATAGATGACGTAATATATATGAGAGAAATAGAAATGAAAAATTATTAAAAATGAGATAAAAAAGGAAATGAATTGTGAATATTTGTGTGGCATATCCTCAAAGGTAAACTTAAAAATGTTGTTTGTGTTTTAAACAGCAGTCATACTCCCCATATAATGACCAATAGCAAAATGATATGATGTCATGTCATCTCTTTAACAAGTCAATTTTATATCCTAAATTTTAGTCCTTAAACTTTCTAAATTTTGCATTTTAGCCTCAAGTTTTTGTATATTTTAATTACTTTTGTAATTAAAAAAACGAATTAAATTTAAAATAAGATTCTATTTCCTCTGTAACAAAAAAAGAAAACTTAAAATCAGATTTTAGAAGAATTCATGAACCCTAATTCATCTTCTAGTGAACCATCGGAAAAAAAATTCATCCTCTTGCTCTCGCCGGTGGTGGCTCGACCGCCGCGATTCCTTCCTTTGCACCACCGTGTTCCAGCTTCATTTTGAGCACGGGCCTCCTCCCTCGTTCTAGATTCCTTCCTTTGAACCGCAAGTCCACCTCCGCCATCCGTTGCAAGCCCTCTCCCTCGTCGCCGCAAGCCTCGTTTATTGCACTTTTGCAGCTCCTTTTGATCTGACTAAAATCACCTCCTCCGCCGTCGCAAGCCGTAAGTGTGTATTTGGAGATGAAGAGACTGAGTGCAGGAGTTAGAAGAAGCAGACTTGTTTTTGCTTGAAATAACAACCCCTGTCAATGATTTTTCAGTCATATGGGCAGACCTTCAATTGTGAGTGTCTTTCTCTTTCGTCTTCTGTATTCTCCCTGTAGAGTCCCAAATCTCAATGTTGCTTTGTATTTTTATTTTACCTTCTCAAGTATAGTAGTAGTGGATGTTAAATGGAGTAAGATCTAAGAGCAATTCTTTTTATTTTTGCATAGATCAAGAATAACACCAATTGGTTGGATGTTCAACTCATTATAGTTTGAGACATTTATTTAAGCTGCTAAATCTTTAAGAATTAGGACTTGGTTAGGGGAAAACTGAGTGGGTATTGATTTTTCAGTTTTGATTGTTACTTGTTCCTTTCCCTAATGTGATATTTTGAACCTTTTCTTGTACTGTTAAGTGTAGAATAAGATGCGACTCCTCTAACTTGAATTTTAGTTAGCTATGTCTACATCCTCATCCTACTTGAATTGCACAATTATCATGGTCTTTTTAGTTACCATGAAGAAGCATTGGAACTGTTGTTACTCGTGGCTTAATTAAATTGATAAAACTCTAGAGTGGGGAAGCTTATCTCAGTCCCACACTCTCACTGGTAGCTAAAGGTAACTGATGGTGAATCATTTCTCTTGCTGCTAGTGGGTGTGCTTTTTTGAGCAGCAGTGTTTGTAAAAGAAAAAAAGGAGAGAGTGGAGTTACTTCCAAGTCAGCCAGATATGCAAAGAGCTCATCTTCCCATTGTGGTATATTTATCTGTTTTGATCTGCTATATCAATTCTACTTCTATCCAATACTGGTTGTGAACTTGTGATTGACTCATTACATGGTATCTCACTTGAGCTACAATCACATTGTGCATAAGTTTGATGAATTTTCCTTTCTACTGAAAATTTTGGTGTTGTAGACTAGGACATACATACACATGAAATTATTGGCTGTGGTTTATGTCATACTACCTTGGGTAAATTGTAGTAGATGCCTGCACACTTGATTGTACCTCTCTTATAAGAAATTCTGATTTTCTTTGACTGGCATCATAGGTTGAAAATTGAATTGTTTTAATAGCTATATAATATTGAGAAATTTAATTTTCACACATCCCAATAAAGCTTTAAGCAAAGGAACCCTCAGATGAGTGGCATTAATATATTAATGACAAATCCTGTTTTTCACTTTGTTTCAGAATCTCCAATCTTCATTCTTGATGTTCAACACATATGGTATTGTTGTTTTAGAATTTTTTTTAACCATCAATGTTATTATCTTGCTTGATTGCTTCTGAAATGGGAATAATGGTTTTGATTTAAGCAAATATATAGGATATTGACATCCTCGTTACTAATGTCACAGTTCTCCCAGGTAATAGCCATGTTCATGCTGCAATTTGAGTTGATGGGGCTTAATAGGCAGCAGAATAAATTGTGGAAGGTGGTCTGGCTTGCTGTTATATGGACAGTGTGGAATGGCAGAAACAACCTGGTGTTTAGAGAGGTGGAGATGGAGATAGAAAGATTGTTTGAGATGGTACAAATTTGTTCATGGAACTGGATTACGGCTGGACTCCAAGGATTTTCCTCTTCCTTCTTTGAATGGGTTTCGAACCCGATTCAATGCATTAAACCTGTCTACTGGTGCCGTGGAGGGGCAGTAGGAATTCTCTATTGAGGTGTGTTGTTTGGTCGAAGGGAATTCTCTACTGAATGCGTGAAGATTATTATGTAGAATAGGTTGAATTTGAATTATCAATAATGTACTCTTACTGAATATGCACTATTGAACTTCAGTAGTTGCACAATGATGTAACAAGTTTTGATTGCAATAAAACGAGACTTGAAATCTAATCCTTTGTCAACTTTAGTACTCCAAACTATGAACTTTTAAAGAAGCTTCACTGTTGCATGAAAACAGTTTTTCAGTTATACCTTATGCCACAAGAATGATTGATTTGTATGACAGCTTTATTTTCTAAGAAGAAAACGTGTGGGCAACATCTCATGCCCAAGCAGCTTCATCAGTTGTTTTAAGAGTGTGATGTAATATAAGTTTTCTTTCTTTTTTAGTGATTGTAGGCATATTTAGTACGGACTGCTGAAGCTATTTTTCAAGATTAGATTGAGACGGAAAAACATTAAATACTTCTAACAATATAGAACTATCAAATAGCTCATCAACCACTCATTTTAATGGAGAACAACTCTGTTTTTCTATACAGTAGAAACTATCATAATTTTAATGGAGAACAACTCTACTTAATGTTAACTGTGTCTTGCAGTTTTTGATGCTTAAGTCTACTCTACTTTGAATAAATCTGGCATAAATCTATATTATAATTTAAAAAAACATTTTAGTTTCACAATCATGTTAATTTAATTAACTTACCTGCTCAAAAGATCTCCAAACACGCTCAGTTTTAGGTTGATAGAAGAACTAGGATGATATTGTTAAAAACAGAAAAAGAAACTATCTAGTGGACAGTTACTATTGGCAATATCTCCATGTGGCTCTAATCTTCTGCTACCACTCTTCCTCTTAATGTGTGGTTTTACGGACAATATATTAGCAATAATATTGAACCTAACATGGTTTTATTGCAGATTTATATTTGTAGAGCATTTCCAGAATCAGAAAAAATGAAAAAGAAATCTACACTGCCATGGATGTACAAAATCGATGTATTATAAGTCAATGCTCTGCCATTTAACTACAACAGGTAGTATAAAAAGAATCAATCATAAAAACAAATGAAAATTACCAATACAAATTCATTATTCAATTTAACTGCAGGGCACTGACATTCTCATATTAGATCAAATATGTCTGCTAAGTCTAATCTTCAACTTTTATCTTGGTTTGATACATCTGAAATGAAAGAAGAGTACTTTACAGAAGATGAAGGTTGTGAACTGCATATTGTTTCAAAATCACTTGTAGGGTATTCAACTTCCTTCCCACTAGACTCAGGCATCATAAGATTTGGCATAGCTGGAGTAAAATTTGAGAGCATCCAACGAAGAACAAAACTTTAGGCCTCGTATTTGATCAGCTGTTAGGTCAGGAATCGCCTTGTATTTTTCATTGGCAGAATCTGAGTCTGTATCAGAAACATCCTCAGCCGATTTACCGTCGTCATCATCGCCATCACCATCAATTTTCTCAGGGACTCCTTCATAAACATTTTTAAAATGTTTTTCATTCTCGAACAAGTCAGAGTCAGACATCTAATTTCAATGAAAATACACAAAATCAGGTTTGGAGCACATAAAGTTGACATAACAATTACACAAAATCAGACAACATAACAAATATCACACAAGATAAAATGTCAAGGTTTGTACAAAATGTGGGGTTTTTTTTTGAAAGGGAAAGAAGATGTATTAAAGAGAAGCACTAGGAGTGCATAAACCAAATACAATAGCAGACAAGGAAAAATAACTTAATAACACCTACTACTAAAGCAAAGCATTAGTCAAATCCAACCCAAAACATGCTAGCTTAACAGTATGTGTTCGCTTTATAGGCTCTCTAATATATACTCCCTAATGAAGACATTTTCTGTACATGATTTGGGCATGGCAGATGAAGTGGGTAGACCCAAATAACTCATAGAAGTAACTACAGACCCAAATCATTATCAAGAAAACTACAGACCCAAATAATTCATAAAAGTAAAGAAACAAAATAGAAGCAGGAGGAGGTCAGGAAATACCGTGCACACAACGAATTAGATCGAGTTAGATGATCTTCAGACGAAAAGGGGCTTGTGGGGATGAGGATCTTCACGGTAGAGGAGGGCTTGCGGCAGAGGAGGGCTTGCAGCAGCAGTGCTTCTGGGCTTGAGAAGAAGTTGCAGCAGAGAAGAGAAGAGCTTGCACCGGCACCGGCAGCGGAGAAGGGCTTGCACCAGCAGCGGCAGCGGTGCTTTTTGGTTTGACCGGAAGATGAGAAACGGCGGCGGAGGAGGAGGAGTGGAGGAAGGAGTAGGTTTTCAAACTTGAAATGTTTAAATTAATGGTAAATGAGATTTCTAAACCAGAAAATAAATGTTTCAAGAAAAAATAAATCTATTTTTATTATATTGTCAGATTTATAATACAAATAATTGAAGGACCAATTTAAGAATTTGATAAGTTTAAATGATATGACATAAGCATCCACTTGGCATCCACTTGACATTTATTTATTGGCTGTGAGAGAAACAGCATTATAACTGTCTCTCAGCAAACAACATGCAAAAGTTTGCCATCCTCAAATCAGGTTCAGTCAGCTTAGTTCAGTCCGTGAGCGTGGTGGTACCAACACTCTAGGGAGACAATAGAGCCAATAGCCCAATACGTCGTTTTCTTTTTGTTTACTGAAAAAAAAAATGTATTTTTGCGTTGGTTTTTTTTTTGATGCTAGACAACAAAAGAGAACAAACAGGAAAAAAAACTAAAACACCCTACGGTCTAATAATCTCTATTCCTAGAGAGTATGCCAAAATCAAGTGCTCCATGCCAGGCAGGGGATCCTGGAGATCAAGATCCTGGGAAGCACCTGCTTTAGCAAGGAAATCAGCACAAGCATTTCTTTTCCGCAAAGTGTGCTCAATCCGAACAATCCAACTACGCCACAGGAGATCACAAATATTAAAAATCAAGACAGCATACCCATGATGATGAGAAGGAGGATGTTGGATAAAATTAACAGCCAACATAGAGTCGGAATAACACACCAGTTTCCTATATCCTTTCTGCCAGGCCAGCTCCAAGCCATGGAAGATGTCAAGGAGTTCCATCTTCAGCACGCTGCCTCTCGTACGATGCCCCATGAAACCCGAGAGCCAGTCCCCACTCGTCGCACGCAGACAACCACCAAAACCCAGCCGCACCGGGACCCCCAACGCACTACCATCGCAGTTAACTGCCACCGCATGAGCTGTCAGAGCCTTCCACGATATCAGACGAGGAGGGGAGACAAGTTGCGAAACAGGCCACACATTCAAAAATAGAGTACGTTGCTCCTGAATTGAACGAAGAAGCTGCTCCTCTGGAACTATGGTCTGTGCCAAACAAGCTTGATTTCTAGCATTCCATATTCCCCAAATGGCTGCCAAACCTGAAGCTTCCGCATGGAGAAACAAACGCTGAAGCTACTCTCGAGGCTCCAAAGTCGCAAGCGATGGTTTTTAGTCAAGTAAAATTAAGTTTTTTTTTTTTAAATAATCTTGTGGATGTGGATAATGTGTAGTTTTTTTTTTGGAAACTGATAATGTGTAGAATTAAGTTTGGTCAAATAAATTTATTTGAGTCGAATAAAATAAGGTGCTTGTTGTGGTGCCTTAAAGCAGATTAAGGTGTGTACCTAAAATGATAAATTTAATAAAAAAAATACAATTTCAATTTAGATAAAGAAGATGAAGGAAGATTTGCAAGGTTCAACATGCGTGGGGCAGGGAGGAAGATGATCCTGACAAGAAAGGAACTTAGATGATCTCCCAGAGTTGTAAGTTAAACTTAAAATCCTACTTTTCAAATCATGCATTGAATAACATAAACAAACTTAAGAACAATATATTAATAGTTTCATCGAGTCATTGAACTTAAATTTTTAAAAATTGCAACAATAAATCCTCCATCTTTTTTCAACAAGATAAAAAAATTATTAACTTATAATATTGTACGAGGCACTAGACCCAAAAAAAAATATAGGTACCATAGAATTCACCATAAAATAAATGGTCGAAACTAAGGCAGTAGCCTCGATTAAGTTACCGTGCCTAAAATGATTTAACATTAGGAAAACTTTTGCATGCTATTTGGTGAGAGGGGTTATAATGTTGTTTTTCTCATAGTCAATGAGTGAATGCAAAGTGGATATTTGTGTCATGTCATTTAAACTTATAAAATTATTAAATTGATCTCCAACTATTTATATTATAGATTTTACAATATTAATAAAAATACATTTATTTTTTCAAAAAATGTTTATTTCTGGTTTTACAAATTGATTTTACCTTTATCAAAATTAATTTAAACATTTTAAGTTTGATTTGGGAAAAATCTCTTTAACCTAATCCTTCATCCACTCTTCCTCCTCCTCCGTTGTGTTTCATCTTTCTCTGGTGTGTTTCATCTTCTTGACATTGGGTAGGCCTCACTTCATCTTTTGCTGCCGTTAACTTCCCCTCAGCCCAGAAGCACCGCTACCGCTGCAAGCCCTAGTCTGTCGCAAGACCTCCTCTACCATCAATGATCTCCTCCCCCGCATTCCCTAACCTCCTCCCGCTTCTATTTCTTTTACTTTTCTGAGTTATTTGGGTCTGTAGTTGATTTTTAAGTGTTGAATTAAAACTTAAATAAAGAGAATTGGGAATTCTCTCTTAAGTGTTGGAAGATTGGGTTGCGGGTTTCATATAGGAAAGAAGGTTGGATCGAGGTTGTGAGGGATGTCGTAAGTTCGATGGAGGGAAAGGGGATTGGGTTCTCTGGTTTGGTTTTGGTCTCTCATCTCCCTCTGTTTTTGTTTCTTTTAAGTGCCTGTTCTTTAAAATGGAGGAGGGTGGTGTTGGCTATGGGTGGCGCCAAGAAAATGGCAGGGATGGCTGATAACCCGAGGTTTATTATTTGTTTGTCGAGTCCTTCTTGTTTCTTTCTTTTCATTTTTGAGTCATCTATTGAGTTTTAAGTCAAGTTGAGTCCCTTTTTAGTTCATAATTGCATCTGCATTAGTTTAGGTGTTTTTAATTTATTTATTTGGTCTTTTTATTAGTTTTTATTAGATTTAGTTAGAGAATAATTCTTATGGTCAGGTTTGAGCTAGAATCTTATGAACACACGAGTGCTGATTGCATATTGGGATTTCATTTGATGAATTGATTGGAAGAAAGCTGAATGATTGTGATTGAATGCATATGCATGTTCTCATGAGTTACATTATTGTTTTGACGGGTTCTTGAGATTCTTTTCAGGTTTGATAGGATTTTGATGGCAAATGATGATGGTGGAAGGCCAAGTAATGAGCCATGATAATAGGAGAAGTGAGAGTTACAAAATTGAAGAAAAATCAGATAAGCCACACATGTGCGTCATGGATGCCACGCACATGCGTGGAAGTACTATTCGAAGAAAGGGAGAAAATTTTGTTACTCACGCATGTGCGCCACTAGGCCACGCACATGCGTGGTGATCAGACCTGTACCGGACAATTTGAGTGGTTTGCCCACGCATGTGTGTGGAGGAGGCCGCGCACATGCGTGGATTGCCGCTGGAAACTCTATAAATATGGATTTTGTTATTTCTTTTAGGTATCTTGTAATTTTGTGAATAAAACTTAGAGTTTTAGTTTCTTGGAGCTTGTGGGAGGCTTCTTCGCACTTTTATTTCAGGTTTTTGTTCTTTTAATTTGCATTATGAATTCCCTAGCCATGCTTGGCTAGTAAACCTTTTGTACATTGTATGAAGTGTGTTGTAATAATTACTCAAGGAGTAATAATTACATAGTGTTCCAAAATGACAAATGTGTTGCATTGAATGGATTTGAATGAAGTCCCACATAGAAAGTGGAGTAACTATTCAAAGCATTTATATATCATTAAATGCCAACCATTCAACAAAGAGACAAAGTGAGGATATAGTGCCACATGTGCATGGTTTGGTGGTCCCAAGCTTTTATGTCACATGTTCCATTCACACCACCCCTCGCCGGTGTCGCCACCGGCGTGGGCGTAGAGGCGCTAGTGGCGGCTTGTAGACGGCACGACACTTGAGGCACTTTAGCACGACGCATCGACGGCGACTCGATTGCTGTAACGTCCGTTTGTTTTGGTCGTTTTGGAATTCGAATTTTGCACCTGTTCATGAAGGGTCGCAATTATTCACATATTTGTTGGTAACAGACATAATTTATGAAGGGTCGCAACCTTATAAATTGTTCTGTTTTGCCTATAAATAGAGTGCATGTTCAGGATTCAGAACAACAATCATATCCTCTGTTTTTCCAGAAAACACTTCGTTGCATTTCGAGTTTTCATTAGTCTTGTGCAAACTCGAAGTAAGGCTGATTATCCTGGGTATTCTAGCATCCAAACTCTAAGACGAATTCAGAGAGTGCTTGAAATACTTTAAGGAAAGTGATTTCATCACGATCAAGCCTATTCTTTTTCTAACAAAGTGAACCTTAGCTTTGATTATGTTTTGAGCTTCAGAGTTTCTTATATGAATTGAGTTTCCTTTCCATGTATCTTTTCCCTGATTCAATATTGTCTTGAGTGCACACAAGTGTTTTTCTTTCTTCTTGCACAGCGGTAGTTGGTAAGTGAAATTCTGATTCTTCTTGGACGAATGTATTACACAATGTTCAGGTCATTGTGTAGAACATGCAAACAACAATGAACATAATTAAACGTGCTATTAAGTAAACAAAACAATAAAACAAAATAACACAAGGAATGGGTAACTCAATTCGGTGCAACGTCACCTACGTCTAGAGGGTTTTCACCCAAGAAAGGAAATCCACTATTAGTAGTGTAGGAACAACCGGTCTTACAAGAACACTCCTTGTTCAAAGCCTTACAACCTAAACGCTACCCAACATATTTCTACTTAGTACTCCCCTAAGTATGAGAGCCCCTCTCACTTTCTCTCAATCACTCACCATATTGATTGAATCACAGGTTACAATGAAGATGTAGAGGTTTGAAATTCAACTAAATAACAACAACGAACGACAACACTTGAGTTGATTACAAAAAGTACAAGATGAGCTCACAAAATAAACCCTAATAGCTTAAGCAATACAACTAACAATTCGTGTCGCAGCTAGGGTTTCTTGCACAACTTAAATAGATGTTCTTCGAGCCTTTGTCTTCAACGGGCTGAACATCAACAAGTTCATGTAGTAAACTAGGAACAAATCTCGAAAAGATCTTCTTCCACAAATATCAAAACGGAACCAAATCTTCTTAATTACTTGGTTCATGCAGAATTAATCTTATTTCCCCAAATAGATTAATTCTTCCAAATACACAGAAGATATGCACAACTTGTGAAGTGTGTGAGATCACAACAAATCTTCTGACAAAACACATCACATGAATGCATCACGTAAAACACATTACTGTAACCAAACAACAAACAGTTTCACAATGTTCTGCCCAATGCTAGAACATATGGTCGCACATCAGACAACACAGTTGTTCATCACACCAAGTTACACAACCATGTTAACACACAATGTTTAGACAAAATGAAGTTAATCACTAAACAAAATACTCAACAGTAAGGATGAAGGGACTTGGGATTAGATTGATTTTTTTGCTACCACTTAGGTATAACAGTGGAAACTTTTTGTGTTGGTTTGAACATAGAACAATAATTCTTCAATTGAATTGACTAGGTACTAAGGTATTAGGCTTAGCAACCTGAGATTGAATGATTTGCTTGATTAAGGTATTAACAAGTGAAGGTAAAGGCTACATCACCATAGAAGGGGTTCTAAAGTTCATATATGGATTTGGTTGTAAGAAACATAATTGGACTAAGTAAACTTTACCCAAGGTACTTTTTTATTTGAATTACAATTCTTGCTTTTCATCACAAGTGTGTTAAACGTAGCACATCAAAACTTCAAACTTATATTGTTTTCTTTTACAATTCTAAACACTAAATTCCTTGAACAATTTGATAAACAACTATCTTTTGTGGTTCGATATCTTTATATTACTTCGGACAATCCGTACGCTTGCGGAATTGCTATCAAAGGCTGTTACATTTTTGGTTCCTTGGTTTTGCTAGGAGCACGAGAAGTAGCTTAGGTGAAGGCCCCTTGTGGGGACTAAAGTGCTCGGTTTTTGTGACGATGGAGGTAAGTTGGTGGTTGTTTGTTATTTTTTAGGGTGCAAATTGGTGGTGTGGCTGAATATATACTGTGGTGGCTGAATATTTAGGTGAAATTAGAAGTAGTGTTTAGAACGAGAGAGGAGGCCCATGCTCAAAATGAAGTTGAAACACGGTGGTGCAAAGGAAGGAAACGCAACGCAACGGTGGAGCGGCTCCACAGGCGAGGCTGCCACTGAAGAGAGCAAGAGGATGAACGGGTGGATGAGTTCTTTTATTAATTCTTCTAAAAATTTATTTGAAGTTTTTTTATATAGGAAAATAAAATCATATGTTTAAGTTTGTCTTTCTTAATTTCAAAAATATTTAAATAATTGGGCTAAAATGAAAAACTTAAAAAATTTAGGGACTCAAATTTAGAAAATAAAATTAACTGGTCAAAGAGATGACATGTCATCCTAGCATCTTACTGTTAGTCAATATAAAAGGGGTATGTCTGTTGTTTAAAACGCAAACAACATTTTTAAGTTTGACTTAACATTAACCATTACCTATCAACAGGGGAGCTTTTCCTCTTCCCTTTACCCATGTCATTTCTCATTCCCTGCTAGTCCCTTTCAGGGTCGGCCTAACACTACATGAGGCCTAAAACAAACTTTAAAGTGAGACTTTTTTATGGGACTTTTTTAACTTAGTATTAATGCTTGGTTTTTTAAGGCATTTTTAACTTAGTAAAAAAATATTTTTTGAGGCCCTTTTTTCTTAGTAAATTTTTTTTTGAGACCTAAATCCCTTGCCTGGGTGGCTTTACCCTTGGACAGACCCGGTCCCTCCCCTTTCAACCTTTATATAAATACCTCAACCTCCAACCCATTTTGTCATCCCATACATTTTCATATCAAGCTTCTATATGTTATTCCGTACGCATCTCTTTTTTCTTCATAATTTTCATTATTCACATCATTTTTATTACCTAAGTGTATGCATTAGTACTTTTCATAAGGATTTATATGGGCCGCAAAGTAATCTTTAGAGCGAAGTAGACTGTCTTTATTACTGCATATGGAAGATGCATTAACTCTATATATTATTTTGTTATTAATGTCTTCTTATGCGGATACAAAAAAAAAATAAAAAAAAATATGTTTGTCATGCAACAAATAACCCAAACCAGGAAATAATTATTTATTCATCATCCTGTTTTTGGTATTAATTTGGTCATCATGTTTTAATAAATAGTTTTTAATATTGAGAAAACTCTTTCATAAATTATATAATTTGTCTCCATACAAATCATTCATAGTTTGAATTGAATCACTGTCTAAATACTTAAGTCAAGTTTATAGATGCTATTGGTGGCCAAATAGTCAATAGTCTACAGGCTTTTATTTCTTGATTTCAATTTCTCTTTGTCAAATATCATATCTACTAGCATCGCCTAGGCAGGAAATGAGCATATATAACTGGATCGGGCTGCTTGTGAAACTATTGGGCATTTGGGCTTAAATAATATTTTGCTGGTCTATTTTCGCATCACCTTGGACAAAAATATTGTTCGCCTCCCTTGGATTCAGTTTGTTGGCCAACAAACAAATAGAAAGTTAAAATTTTGAAAAATCTCAAAATATGTCAAAATAGTCAATAGCCAGAGCTCCGGGGGAGAAAACGGGGAACGATGGCCAGGTGGGGCCCATGGAGGATCAAACGATGGAGGGGACGTTACCAAAGGAAGCCGTTACAGAAGGAATTAGTGCCAGCAGACCAATCATTGATGATGCGATTCAGGTTGAGAAAAATGGTATTAACCCCAATAATGGGGCCGAAGGGGACCCACATGGGCAATGGTTGACGGTTACAAAAAGAAAAAAGCAAAACAAGAAGAAACCCATTGAGCACGTGGCTAAGGTGGCGGCGGAAGTGCTACCAGTGAAGAAGAAAGGAAACGGAAGTCAAGGGAAATTAAGAGTTAATGATGAGAAAGTTAAGGCTCATGATGTTATGAAGAAGCATAACGGAATTCAAGGGAAGAATATTCCAGCAAGTCAAAGAAATGATGAAGGCATAATTATTGGGGAGGCTTTAAAAGGGAAATCTGTTGCTTCCCCAACGCCTCAAATTTTCCAATTTGGCAGTTCTAGTGGGCCCACCTTGGATACGCATAACAAGAAGCGGAGGCTAAGGGGGGATGATTGGGATCGAGTGATTTCAAAAGGGACAAGCAATGAAATGCAGCGGGACCCACTGCAAATTCAAAACCAACACACGGGTGGACTGAGTGAGGACGTCATGGAGATGTCAGTTACGTTGGTAAATGACTTGAAGCTCATTAATGTGGCATCCGAAACAGGAGAAAGCCAGGAAAAAAATTCAAATGTTATCAATGATGAACGGAATCATTGAAGCAGGGGCCCGGGGATTACTTCCCAACCACATTAAAATTGGTTTAATGATTGGGTTTGAAGACTTTAAAATTTTTTCTTGGAATATTAGAGGAGCCATGCATGTTCATGGGAAGCTTGCTATGAAGGATTTTATTATTAGTAAGAGGCCTGACGTGGTGATTCTGTTAGAAACTAAATGTCAGTTCAGGAGAGCAAAGAGATTTTGGGACTCCTTGGACTTCATGCCCATTCACATTGAAGAAGCGAGAGGTTTCAGTGGAGGCATTTGGGTACTTTCAAATAAAAAATCAAATGTGTCCTTTCGTCTGGTGGATGCCCATCATCACGTGGTTTCTTTTGAGATTTGGAAAACGAACCTATCATGGGTTTGTAGTGCAGTGTATGCTTCCCCTGTCCCAGCTCAGAGGGAACTGTTGTGGAGACATCTCTTGGAATTGAGGACCACTCTGGTTCTGCCTTGGCTGCTGCTTGGTGATTTCAACGAAGTCATTCTTCCCTCTGAGGTTAGGGGAGGTGACTTCATTCCAAGTAGAGCGGATTCCTTTGCTTCGGTGTTAAACAGATGCAATTTGATTGATCTGGGAGCTGTGGGCAGAAAATTTACATGGTTCAGGAAAATGAACAATAGACTCATCCTGTCCAAACGTCTAGATAGGGCAGTGGGGGATGCTGATTGGAGAGTGGCTTTTCAGGATGCTTTTGTGGAGGTCTTGAATAGAGTTCACTCGGACCATAGTCCTCTACTCCTTCATTGTGGCCCTGCAAGGACATATAATCAGGACCGGCCATTCCGATTCCTTGCTGCATGGTCGGATCATGCACATTACCAAGCAGTGGTGGAAAATGCGTGGAGACCTGGGGAGGAGAACATATACACCAAACTCAATAGGGTGCGAGAGGCTTCTCAAGTATTCAACAAGGAGGTATTTGGAAATATTTTCAGGAGGAAGAGACATGTGGAAGGGCGGCTAAGGGGAGTTCAGAGGGAACTAGACTCCTTGGTAACCTCGGACCTTATCATTTTTGAAGCGGAATTACAAAGAGAATATAGGAGCATCCTGAAGCAGGAGGAGCTTTTGTGGTACCAAAAATCCAGGGAAAGCAGAGTTCGATTCGGAGACCGCAACACAGCATACTTCCATACTCAGACAGTTATCAGAAGGAAGAGGAGCCAGATCCATCAGCTAAAAATTGAAGATGGTAGCTGGTGCTCGGATGTGGAGGTGCTCAAACAAGAGGTCCAGAGATTCTTTGTGGACTTATTTGCTGCATCGGTACCTATCCAAGGTGCAAACCTTACCCATGATCGATTTCCTACATTACCTGATGAGGCGAAGGCTTCTTTGGTGCAAACTGTTTCAAAGGAGGAGGTCAAGGAGGCTTTGATGGGGATGAAATCTTACACAGCTCCGGGGCCAGATGGCTTCCAACCATTCTTCTACAAGAAATATTGGAATTATGTTGGAGATGCCCTGTGGCAGTTTGTGCAGGAAGCTTTCCAGGGAGGGTCAGTAAGAGAAGAGGTTATGGAAATTCTCTTAGTGCTCATACCAAAAGTTGATCATCCAACTAGGATCAAAGAGTTCAGGCCCATCAGCTTGTGTAACGTCACTTACAAGATCATTACTAAGGTAATCGTCAATAGGCTTAGACCTTTTCTTAATAACCTGATTGGGCCATTGCAGAATAGCTTCATCCCAGGCCGTGGTACTTCAGATAATGCCTTCCTGGCACAAGAGATCATTCACCATATGCATCATTCCAAGGCAAAAAAAGGTGCTCTAGCCTTTAAAATTGACCTGGAGAAAGCGTATGATAGCGTCTCGTGGGACTTTCTTGAGGAAACTTTAATGTATTATGGTTTCCCTGAAAGGACTATCCATCTTATTATGAGTTGTGTCACCTCCTCCCAAATCTCTATCCTCTGGAATGGGTCTAGGCTCCCTAAGTTCAGGCCGGGGAGAGGGCTCAGGCAAGGAGATCCCTTATCGCCATATCTGTTTGTGCTTTGCATGGAGCGTTTGTCGGTGTCTATACAGCGTAGTGTAGATGATGGAGCTTGGAAGCCAGTTCGGATTTCACCGGGAGGGCCACAAATTTCTCATTTATTTTTTGCTGATGACGTGCTTTTGTTTTGCCAGGCAAGTACAAACCAGGTTCATCTTCTTGCAGCCCTTATGAAGTCTTTCTGTGATAGCTCCGGTCTTAAGATTAACCTCCAAAAATCTAAGGCCATCACCTCAAAGGGAGTTAGCACGGAGATTCGGGCGGAGATTTCAAGCATCGCCCCCATCCCTTTCGTGAGAGACTTGGGTAAATACTTGGGCTTCCCACTTAAAGGGGGGCGTGTGATCAGACAGAATTTTGATTTTCTTATTGAAAATATTCAGCGGAAGCTGGGCACTTGGAGAAGGAATATGTTGAATTTAGCAGGACGAGTATGCTTAGCAAAATCTGTGATTGCCTCAATTCCGACATATTCTATGCAAGTGTTTAACCTCCCTCGGAGCGTGACGAATCGCATTGATAAAATGATGAGATCCTTCATTTGGTCTAGTAATGGGGGCTCGAGAGGATGGCATCTTGTTGGCTGGGACAAAATTGTTGAAACAAAGGAGCAAGGTGGCTTAGCGGTGAGAGATTCCAGTTTGGCGAATACGGCACTCCTGGGCAAAGCAATTTGGAGTATTTTACATAAACCACAAAAATTGTGGGTGGAGACAATGAAGCATAAATACACTCGTAACTCTTCTGTTTTGCAGGTGAAACCTAAGGGCACTGACTCGCCAGTGTGGCGGGGAATTCTCAAGGCCCGTGACCGTTTGAGGGAGGGTTTCAGGTTCAGGTTGGGAACCGGAGACACATCCTTGTGGTTTGGTGACTGGTGCGGTGATGGCGCGCTAGCGACGAAGGTACTGTACGTTGACATTCATGACCTTGAGTTATCTTTAAGAGATGTTATTTCGCATGGGAGCTGGAACCTGGGCAACGTCTACACAACTATCCCAGATGAATATCAGCAGCGTCTCCAACTCATTGAGCCTCACATAAAGCCCAATCAGCGTGATGTCTGGATATGGGATGGTAGCAGTTCAGGTTGCTACACGGTCAAGGAGGCGTACGCTTGGCTCCATCGACGACAATACCCGCTGGCTGTGCAGGGCAATTGGAAGTGGGTGTGGCATTTGAAGGTTCCGGAGCGGGTGCGTATGTTCGTCTGGTTAATACTTCAGAATTCTATCCAGACAAATTCGTATCGTTACCGATGTAATATGGCAGCGAACGCAAATTGTTCCCGGTGCTCGGCGGTGGAAGAGGATGTACTTCATTGTTTAAGGGACTGTCCCCATTCACGAGAGATTTGGCTGCGAAGTGGAGCTCTGTCTTGGCAAGGTTTCCTGGTGAACGATTGCGGTGAATGGGTCCGTCATCATGCTCAAGGCAGGTATGGGATCCAATTTCTGGCGTGTTTATGGGGCATATGGAAGTGGAGGTGCAATATGGTTTTTGAGGAGTCTCCCTGGTCGGCTAATGAAGCCTGGCGTCGCATCTGTCACGAACATGATGACATGGTCAGATTCATGGAGGGTGGTGACGGGATAGAAGATGATCAACGGATGCTCAGAAGTTGGAAACCACCGCCGGAGGGATGGGTGAGCCTTTGCGTCGACGGCAGCTTCAAAAGTGAAACAGATTGTATGGGATGGGGTGGCATCTTTCGCGATTCACAGGGCCAGTGGTTGCTTGGATTTCATGGGTACCAAGATGGTGGAAATGCTCTGCAAGCTGAGGCTTCTGCTCTGGAACATGGGCTGAAAGTGGCGTGGGGAAAAGGCTACAGAAATGTTATTTGTAGTGTGGATTGCAGAGACCTTCTTCTGGCTCTACAGGATGAGGATCGTTGCCAATTTATGCCAACTTTGAGGACCATTCAACAGCTCTTGCAAAGGAGTTGGAGGGTTACTTTGGATAATATTCCTAGAGATTGTAATGAACCGGCGGATTGGTTGGCAAAGAGAGGAGCAGCTTCTCCTTTGAATCCTTGGTGCGTGATAGAGGCTCCCCCTTGGGACTTAGAGACCCTAATTTTGAGGGATCGTTTGAGCTCGGTGTAGTTGTTTCTTTGTTGTTAGTTTTCCGATGGAACGAAAAAAAAAAGAAGAATTAACTAAAATATAGCAAATATACCTTGTTGTTCATAAATCACCACTTAACACGTATGTCAATTGGTAGTCTGGAGCACAGAGGTTCAAATATTGGGACCGAAAAATAAAACTTAAATTTGGGTTATTGATACCACTGGACCTAGGCCCAAACGTACAATCCAAAAACCAGCCCGCTACAAGGACTTCTACTAGAAGCTTCTGGCTAATTCTATTTCTATTCAGCTTTTTAATTATTTCCCATAGGGAAATTATATATGTCTAATGAATCAAAGTCAGCTTAGTCTTCTTAAAAGGGATTGGACCATATGTTGGGCCTTCCTTGCTTTGGGACCAAGACTGTAGTAGTTAAATAGCCTTTGTATTTCCTTTTGCAAATTAATGAGAAAATTCGAGCCTTGCTCACATCTTGGTATTTTTCCTTTATTTTATTTTCCTCTGCTAGGGTTTTCCCTAAAACAACTTCTTGCTACCGGATTTTGGTGCTTTCATTTCCCCTGCCATGGCTTCTTCGTTCCGTACTCCCATGGAGGACCTCGAAGACCGTTTCACCTCCCTGCTGCGCCGCCTCGAGTTTCAGGACGCCAGAAACGACGGATTCAACGCCATTTTGCAAGGCCTATCTCAGCAGATGACAGATCTGACGGCTCAACAACGCCGGCAACCACCGCAGCCTCCGCCGGGGTTCGAGTCCCTCGCTTCTGCCTCGTTCCAAACTCCCACCGGCCCTCTCACCGGCGGATCTGGTTCGCTACCCCCAAAGGTACCCAAGCTCAAACTCTCTTCTTTCTCCGGCGCAGATCCCCTCGACTGGTTGTTCAAAGCTGAACAGTACTTCTAGTATCTTCAAACACCACCGGATCAACGCTTGGGTCTCATCGGCTTCTTCATGGATGGCGCCGCCCTGAGCTGGTACAAGTGGCTCCATCAGAATGGCCAGATCTCAACATGGGAGGAGTTCACACGCTCTCTGACCTTGCGTTTTGGTCCATCAGCATATGAAAACCCCCAACAGGAACTCTTTAAGCTTCAGCAACTAACCTCTGTAGCTGAATACCAGTCGCGGTTTGAAAAGCTGAGTAATCAGGTATTGGGGCTTTCCCCTGAAACCATTTTAAATTGCTTCATCTCTGGTTTGAGTGCTGCCATTAAGCGCGAGTTAGCTATCCTCCGCCCATACTCTGTTACACAAGCTATTGGGTTAGCAAAACTTGTTGAATCGAAACTCAGGGACTCACCCAAGCCTATACCATTCCGCTCACCGACCCCTTCTTTCCCAGGGAGACTAGTTCCGCCCGTGGGTGGCGCGGCGAATCCACAACCCGCGACTCCTCCGCCAGCGGCACGCCCGGCGTATGCTCCGCCCGCAGCTAGACCAACCCAGTACCCCATTCGGCGCCTCACCGCCACTCAGATGCAGGAACGCAGGGCACAAGGTTTGTGCTACAATTGCGATGAGCGGTATGTGGTGGGACACCGTTGCCGCACCAACCAGTTCCTCATCCTTCAAGTTGAAGACCCGGACGAAGACCCTGACCCTGACATTGACCAGCACAGTGTAGGAGAAGCTGAGACTGAAGAAGCAGTTCACTTCCAAATTTCAGATTCAGCCATAAGAGGTTTAGCTTCTCCTAAAACTCTGAAGTTTCAGGGCTCAATATTTGGGCGACGCGTGCAGGTGCTTGTGGACACGGGGAGTTCACACAACATCATGCCACCTCGCATGGCTCAGTGCCTGCACCTCCCTGTGCAAGCCGTCAGCTCCTTCCCAGTGATGGTTGGAAATGGGGCACACCTCTTCTGCGCCGGGATTTGCTCGAACACACCTTTATTGATCAATGGCCAGGTGTTTCAGGTTCTGTTCCACCTCTTCGACATACAAGGCGCAGACGTCGTCTTGGGCATGGCCTGGCTACGGACCCTGGGTACCACCACCGCCGACTGGGCAATCCCTGAAGGTATGAAAAACGGTAGAAAGGGGGGGTTTGAATAACGTTTTCAAGATAAGACTTCCACCTTAAAGATTTCAACAAATCTTTCGAGAACTAAGTGCTAAAGATATGAGATAGAAAAGCACACAAGGATTTTTATCCTGGTTCACTTGATAAATCCCTCAAGCTAATCCAGTCCACCCATTAAGGTGATTTCTTCCTTCTTAGAATGAAGGCAATCCACTAATCAGGTAAGTGTTACAACTGCACTTGAAACCTACAAGTGACTAACAATTACACTGACTTAGCTCACACTAAGATTCACTCTCTTAGTCTTCTCTAGGATCCGATCAACCTTGATCTCCTAAAGGTAACTAAACAAACTGTTTAAGAAAGAATGTTTACAAAGGATTTGCTTCTGAAAAGCTAATAGTAAACACAATGAATTCAGATGAAAGAATGCTTAGAAGGTTTTTTGAATATAGCTTGCGCGTGTGTAATTCTTCCAACCGCATCTTTCAATCTTCAGCCTCTATTTATACTCCAAGGATTAGGGTTTGAACGCTGCATGGAAATGCTACCGTTGGAGGGCAGTTCTGGAAATTCCAGCTTCTGTTGTGGCTGAGAACGTTAGGTAGGTCGTCAGGATAGTACATTTGCTTTTGTACTTGGATGGTGACTTGACCTTTAAACCTAGGAGACTTCTGATCAGGGGAATGCTTCATGTTGGAACTTGTGAAGCCAGTTGATCAGAGTCAGAGGGAAAGCACAGATCCTCTGACCGTTGTATCTTCTGATTCTGAACTCAGAGGGAAGTACATGGTCTTTAGAGTTTCTTGCTTCTGGACATCAGAGTTTCCACTTTTCAGCTTCTGGATCTTCAGAGTCTTCTACACCTTTCAGAACATCTGAACCTTCAGAGTTTCTTGGTTGTCAGAACATCTGGATCTTCAGAACTTCAAGTGACTGAGTCCATATCAGAGCTTGTATAACTTCAGATCTTCTGAAGCATTTCTACTATTCAGAGTGAACATAGATGTTGCGAAAGCGTTGCTTGGGTCACTCTTCATGCACAGTGCTTCTGATTTGTGTGAGATTAAATTGAGGTCAGAGCCTGTAAATAGCACACTCAGACAAACACGTTAGAGTACCATAATTGTTCATACTCAAATGTTAACTTGTAATCACCAAAACATAGATTTGTACTACTCGATCAAAACTTGATCTTACAATCTCCCCCTTTTTGATGATGACAAAACTAAGTATTTTGATGAACAATTCTTAAACAATAAACTGAATTCACTCAGAGTTTAGAGATATAGAATAAGACTTATCCTGATGTGAACAGTTTATTTTGCTCATTCTGAATCCAAGTCACAGCTTGATTCTGAGCATAGCTCCCCCTGAATCTAAGACTTAATGAAAACGTTAGAGATATCTAGATTCTGAGCTAAATAATATAAGAGTTCAGAGTGAAGGCGCATGACATAGATGAAATAAATAATCAGAGCGCATAAGTATTCATAGTCAACGATAAGTGGTATCAGAGTCAAATAGAATCACTTCAGAGGAAGTGAAATGTATTCCTTGTATTTGCCCAGTGACACATCTATGGTCATAAAAGTGGAACTCTTAAACTCTCCAAAATAAATCACACTTACACATCAAAAACTAGGTGTACTCCCCCTTTTTGTCATAAGCAAAAAGTATGGGGTGTGAAAAACTCAGCTTGAAGTACAAGGTACTCCCCCTCAGAGAAGGTCTGAGTGAAAAAATGGAGAAATAAACGCGGTAAGAATGAGAGTTACGCGAAGTAAAGAAGGGAGTTAATGCAGGAGAAGAACGTTTACCACCGGCCACGGGAGTAAAGAGAACTTCAGTTACCAAGGACTTAACCTCGAGAAACTGTAGGAGCAATAACTTCCAATGAGAGATTGAAGCTTATATAAAGCGATTTAGAAGATGGTAAGCTTCACACTCGATCAATTCCATAAAAGGAAATGGCATCATACATAGTTGCACTGGAAGAGTTTGGTAGAGCTTAGATAGAGAGTTTAGAGAGAGAAACACTGAGAGAATTCCTTCTGTAAGTTCTCCTTCAGTTTTCCTTTCTTTCAATCTTTTCTGTTTTAAAGTTTCAGTTTTTCAGTTTTTAAGTTTCAGTTTTCAGTTTTGAAGATATCAATCAAGATCTTGACAACTGGGAAATTCCAAAAATTTCTCATGCTGAGATCTACAAACCAAACGGATCCTTTTTCAAACGATCAGATTTCATTATCAAAACCGTTGAGCAAACCTACAAGCTCAGATCTGATGATGAAGAAATCCATCTGCTTTCCGAGAAAAGCATCAAAGAACATATCAGCAAGAACTTCAACTATCTTCATATAGGTAGTGTTCAAGTTGGTCTTAAACCCCTAACCAGGAAATCTCTTGACATCGCTGTACTCCTTTGTCTTAGGGATGTTAGACATAATCAATTCCATGACTCCCTCTTAGGAACGGTTGAAACCAGCCTGAGTAATGGACCGATCTTTTTCAATTGCTTCCCAGATCTAACTGTTAGTCTGGAAGATAAAAACATCCTTGATGTCCTCTTCCTAAATATCAAGCTTCATGGCCTTGATATGAAGGAGGATTCCATTCCTATCTCCTTAATCTACAGGGTTCAATACAAAGTAATGAACTCCATCAAATCTTATTTCTTGCGAACCAATTGTGAGAAATCCGGGGAAACAACTCTTTTCCTTACAGATTATGATAAGGCAAACGTTATTGTTCCCAAAACCATCCAATGGAGTGATATCACCCTTCCAGAAAAATGGTCTTTAGAAAAGGCTACTCCAGCCCAACCTGTTGAAACTCCTGAGTTTCGTGAAATCATCCAACACCAATCCGGCCAAGTAGATCTCATCTTTGATAGGAGAAATTCCTTCTCTATCCCTAGATCTATTAGGACATCCTCAAATGATTTCCAATCCGCCATGTCTAGAAGATCTTTTTCTATGACTAGAAGGAACCAGCCTGAGTCTAGTGCTCGACCTTCCCTCTCTCATGACGGATCTACTATCCATTTGGCTGGATATGTCAATACCACTCCTGTCAAGACTAACTATGATAAGGGTGATGAAGAACATCAATCCACCTTATCTCCAACGTATTCTTCTCTAGAAACCCCTGGAGAAACTTCTGATTTCATTGGAGCAATCACTACTGAATTCGTCATCGACAAAGAAAGTATCAAGGCAGATTTCTACTCTGACCGATGGACTCAGCAAAGAAAATGGTTCTTTGCAAAGTATCAGGGTGAAAAGAGAAAGAAGATCCAAGAAAAATTCTATGGGTTCCTTGAGAAAACCCAGCAAAACATCTTCTTTTTTGAATGGTTTCAAGATTATGCCAACAAGAATTGGAAATCTTACCCCTTCCAAATTGACATGGTTAAATGGCAGCATAAGGATGGAAAAGAAACCCTTTCTAACCTGCCGCCTAAAACTCCTTTCCTTCTTAAAGGAGCTCAATCTACACCTGTCCTAGCTTCTCCCTTCAAGACTAGGAAAGAAGAAGGTGATGTCACTGGTAAAGACATCAAAGACCTCATGGAACAATCCAATTATACCAATAAGTATCTTCAAATTCTTGGAGAATCCCAAGTGCAGGATTCCTCTTCCAGGAAAGGAAAAGAAAAGGTCAAGATTGAACCTTCCTCTTCTAATCTTGATATCCCTAAAGGATGTCAACTTGAAAAACCTCTTTTCAAACCTTTTCAAATCAGGAGCCGTTCCAGACACTCGGCTCAAACTCTTCGAGCAAAAAAGGAATCTGACAATGAGCTCCTCCAAAAGGTGGTAGAGCAACTTCAGCTTCTCAAACAAGTTATTCCTGAGACACCGGAACCTCCTGAGACTCCGGAACCTACTCCGGAAGCAGTTTCTAATCCCACTATTACTGCTCCTCCTCCTCCAAAAACTCGTACTTCTACTCGTAATACCTCTACTTCTTTAAATAATATTGAAGATGGTAAGGTTGAGTCTGATTCTGATATTCAATCTATGAAGTCTGACGTTCAATCTATCAAAAGTATTCCGGTCAATACTGTCATTCACAATTCTAAGAATCAGTGGAGAAAAGAAACCAAGCTCTACTATCCTAGAGCTACTGCTCCTGATCTTCTTTTAGAAGAATCTTCAAACTTCAAAAGCTTCAGTGCCAACAATGTCTATGAATGGAATATTGATGGTGAAAACGAGTATGGCATCACCAAAATCCTCCAAAATATGACTATGGTAGCCACTGCCTATGTTACCGCCAACAATTGTCCTGAATCTCTTATCGTTGAAGTCTTGGTTGCTGGTTTCTGTGGCCAGCTCAAAGGTTGGTGGGATAATTATCTCACTCAAGACGAGAAGGATCAGATCTTGACCGCTGTCAAGACTGATGAAGAAGGTAATCCTATCATGGAAGATGGCAAATTCATCTCTGATGCTGTCAACTCCTTAATCTTTACCATAGCCCAACATTTTGTTGGACATCCTTCCCTCATCAAGGACAGATCTGGTGATCTTTTGTCCAATCTTAAGTGCAAATCTTTGGGTGATTTCAGATGGTATAAGGATACCTTCCTGACCAGGGTTTACACCCGTGAAGACAGCCAACAAGCCTTCTGGAAAGAGAAATTCCTGGCCGGTCTTCCTAAATCTTTTGGCGACAAAGTTCGTGAGAAACTTAGAAGCCAAAATCCGGGGGGAGAAATCCCATATCACACCCTTAGTTATGGACAGCTCATAGCTATCATTCAAAGAGTTGCTCTCAAAATCTGTCAGGATGACAAAATCCAACAGCAACTCACTAAGGAGAAGTCTCAGAATCGCAGGGATTTGGGTACTTTCTGCGAACAATTCGGAATTCAAGGTTGTCCCAAGAAACCTAAACCCAGAAAGCATGATCCTCCTCCCAAACAACAATGGAGAAAGAGATCTAGCAGGAATGATCATAGGAAACCCAAGCCTAGATCAAAACCCCAATCTTCGCAAATTCCAAAGAACCCTCCTGAGACTAGACCCTCTCAAGGAAAAGATGTTACCTGCTACAACTGCGGCAAGCCGGGCCATATTAGCAGGTATTGCAGACTCAAAAGGAGAATCTCTGAGCTTCATCTTGAACCTGAGATCGAGGACAAGATCAACAATCTCCTCATTCAAACTTCTGATGAAGAAGAATCTAACCCTTCGGATTCTGAGGTCTCTGAAGACCTAAATCAAATTCAGAATGATGATTCTCAATCATCATCCTCCGTCAATACCTTGTCCATCAACAGTTTGACCAATGAACAAGATCTTCTCTTCAGGGCCATTAATTCTATCCCTGATCCTGAGGAAAAGAAAATCTATTTGGAACGCCTCAGATCTACTCTTGAAGATAGGCCTCCCAAAAGTCCTATAACCACCAATAAATTCAATCTTAGAGATACTTTCAAGCGTCTTGAGAAATCTAAGGTCAAACCCGTCACTATCCAAGACCTTCAATCTGAAGTCAATTCCCTCAAGACTGAGGTTAAAAGTCTCAAACAAATCCAAAATAGTCAGCAGCTTATCTTGGAAAAACTGACTAGAAATTATGAGGAAGATGATTCTTCTGTACCTGATTCCAATCCTGCTCCTAACAACAATTGCGAAGACTTTCTGGAAAATATTAACCAGGTCACCATTCAGAAATTCTTCATCCATGTCAAAATCCTCATAGGAGATTTTATTCTCGAAATCCCTGCCCTTTTTGACACAGGGGCAGATTCCAGTTGTATCTCGGAGGGACTCATTCCCACCAGATATTTTGAGAAAACTACTGAGAAGCTCAGCGCTGCTGAAGGATCTAGACTAAAGATCAAGTATAAAATCCCCTCAGCTATCATAAAAAATGGTAGTCTTGAAATCGAAACTCCATTTCTGTTAGTCAGAAATTTGAGTCAAAAAATCATTATAGGGACCCCTTTCATTAAGAAGCTCTTCCCCTATAATACTGACGAAAACGACATCACTGTTCAGCATCTTGGACAGCCTATCTTGTTCAAATTCTCTGAACCTCCCATAGATAAGACTTTGAACGTCATATCCTACAAGGAGAAGCAGATCAACTTCCTCAAGGAAGAAATCTCTTACAGAACCATTGAGGATCAATTGCAACAACCTTCTGTTAAATCAAGGATTGAGAATATTTTGGAAAATATTCAATCCAGCATCTGTTCTGATCTACCCAACGCTTTTTGGGAAAGGAGGAGCCATATGGTGGAACTTCCTTATGAAAAAGATTTTTCAGACAAACAGATTCCAACCAAGGCTAGGCCGATTCAAATGAATGAAGAACTTCTTCATTTCTGCCAAAAGGAAATCAATGATCTCCTTGAAAAGAAACTTATTCGCAGGAGTAAGAGCCCTTGGTTCTGTGCAGCCTTCTATGTCAACAAACAAGCTGAGATAGAACGGGGAACCCCTAGGCTGGTTATTAACTACAAACCTCTCAATCAAGCCCTTTGTTGGATTAGATATCCTATCCCCAACAAGAAAGATCTCTTAGCCAGACTGCATGATGCTAAGGTCTTTTCAAAATTCGACATGAAATCTGGATTTTGGCAAATCCAATTGCAAGAGAAGGATAGGTATAAAACTGCTTTTACTGTTCCTTTTGGGCAGTATGAGTGGAACGTTATGCCTTTTGGGCTAAAGAACGCCCCATCTGAATTCCAAAGGATTATGAACGAAATCTTCAATCCTTATTCCAAATTCACTATTGTCTACATTGACGATGTTCTAATCTTTTCCCAAACTTTAGATCAACATTTCAAACATCTCAATACGTTCATCTCTGTAATCAAAAGGAATGGCTTGGCTGTATCCAAGACAAAGGTCAGTTTGTTCCAAACCAAAATCAGATTCCTTGGTCACAACATCCACCAAGGAACCATCATTCCTATCAATAGAGCCATCGAGTTCACGGATAAATTCCCTGATCAAATCATTGACAAAACCCAACTACAAAGATTCCTGGGTTGTCTCAATTATGTTGCGGACTTCTGTCCTCAACTCAGTACCATAATCAAACCCCTTCATGATAGACTCAAGAAGGATCCTCCACCTTGGTCCGATATTCATACCAATGTGGTCAAACAAATCAAACTTCGTGTCAAGAATCTCCCTTGTCTTTATCTCCCTAATCCTCAAGCTTTCAAAATTATTGAAACTGATGCCTCTGATATTGGCTTTGGTGGTATTTTGAAACAAAAGGTTTTTGACAAGGAACAAATTATTGCTTTTACTTCAAAACATTGGAATCCTGCTCAGCAGAATTATTCTACTGTCAAAAAAGAAGTTTTAGCAATCGTTTTATCTATTTCAAAATTTCAATCTGATTTGATTAATCAAAAATTCTTAGTCCGTGTGGATTGCAAATCTGCGAAAGAAATCTTACAAAAAGATGTCAAAAACTTAGCTTCAAAACATATCTTTGCCAGATGGCAAGCTATTTTAAGCGTTTTTGACTTCGATATTGAATATATAAAAGGATCTAACAATTCTCTCCCTGATTTTCTTACTCGTGAATATTTGCAGGGAAGAACCTAACATGGCCTCCAGAGGCCCCTCCTCCTCCTCCTCACGAGGAAGAGGCAAAAGCAGAGAAAGGAATAAAGGTATTGTAATCTCTGATCCTTTAATCTTATCTGAGCCCACTGCTCACCAAACTGGACCCACTGTCCAAAAAATTGAGCCCACTGCTCAGACCCAATCTTCCTAACCAAAACAAACTAAAGCAGATTATGCTTTATCCATCCCAACACTCCTTGCCTTCAAACAAGCAGGCTTAGATGAAATACCTCAAGGCCTCACCAAACTTCCAAATAAATCTTGGGCCAGCATCGCCGACAAAGATGATGACCAAGAAATTCAATCCCTCCAAGCTTTTATTGATAGAACCAGAAGCTTAGCAACTTATGATGGGAAAAAACCTGTTGTTGTTGCCCAACCTAGCCCAGTTGCCCGACCTAGCCCAAATTCAGGTTACTTGGCTAAAGCAGATATGAAATTCCAAACCTTCATCGAACCAGAATGGTGGGACAATTCTGGAGGAGTTAACCTGGCCAATAAAATTGGTACCAAGCTCTTCCCAAGTCATCTTGATCCCACTCACCCAATCAAAAACCAAAGATTCTATGAGTTTATTTTGGTTGACACAAACAGTGTGGAAATCAAACATTTTAGGGATAAAAATGATAATTCCCTAATTACCCATTCTACACTACAAATCCTCCGTGTCCTTCGTCCCAAGGACTTTGGACCAAATCCACACAGTTACAAAAAGTTCTCCCAGAATTTCGACCCAGTTGGTTTTAATTATTGGGACTATATCAGGGCTTGGGATAATATAATCCTTGGTCTGCAAAACAAAAGTTTCAAACATTCTTGGCTCATTTATTTTAAATGGACCAACAAATATTCTTTTCCAAATTGGTTTCATTCATGGTGGAGCTTCTTTGGACCTACAACTGAAATTTTCCCCTCTGAAGTTCTTGAGGGATACAATCACTTCATTAAACACTGGAACAAAGAGTTGAACAATTATCCAGATTGTTTAAACTTTTTTACAATCTTTTCCCTCTCTTGGGTGTTCTCTTGGCGTTATGGTCTTAAGACCAAAACCCAACCAATCCTTTACAAACAGGCTCTCATCAAATGGTGGAAAATCTTTGATGCGACAAAAGCCCACAAAGAAAATGTGAGCCAATGGTTCAAAACCAATCAGAAATATCTCAAGCATGCAAGTCCGCAAACCAGCCTCTTGCTAAATCAAAAGGCCCACATCACAGCGGCCCTTGCAGGAGCTTCAACAGAAGAAGACTTGCTAAGAAATCTTCAATCTGCTCTTCAATTATTGAAGGAGCCAATTGTGCAGGCCTCATCTTCAAAGGCCCCTCAACACAAAGTCTCCGAGCCATCCTCTCTTGGGTCGTCAGATTTTGTCCAAACCACAGAATCAGATGATGATGACTTCTGCTAAGTTTGTCGTCTTGTAATCATTTTGTTCTGTAATAATTCAATTTTTGTACTGTAGCAACAGTAAAATTGACTTTTTACTGTAGCAAATAGTGCCAGTCAAATAGTACCGTCTACCGGAACTATTCAACCGGAACTATTCAAACAGTGTCCAATCTTTTCTTTAAATAGGCTCATTCTGAACCTTGTTAGGCAGAGTTTGGTAGAGCTTAGATAGAGAGTTTAGAGAGAGAAACACTGAGAGAATTCCTTCTGTAAGTTCTCCTTCAGTTTTCCTTTCTTTCAATCTTTTCTGTTTTAAAGTTTCAGTTTTTCAGTTTTTAAGTTTCAGTTTTGTAATCTATGTTTATGTAATATATATCTTGTTCAAGTTTTTTTTTTTTTTTTGTTTATGGAAGGCTGAGCCTCCTGTTTTAATTATTCAAGTTTTATTTTTCTGTTTATGGAAGGCTGAGCCTCCTGTTTTAAAACCGGCACTATTTGCTACAAAATCCAGATTTCATGTCGAATTTTGAAAAGACCTTAGCATCATGCAGTCTGGCTAAGAAATCTTTCTTGTTGGGGATAGGATATCTAATCCAACAAAGGGCTTGATTGAGAGTTTGGTAGAGCTTAGATAGAGAGTTTAGAGAGAGAAACACTGAGAGAATTCCTTCTGTAAGTTCTCCTTCAGTTTTCCTTTCAATCTTTTCTGTTTTAAAGTTTCAGTTTTTCAGTTTTAAGTTTCAGTTTTGTAATCTATGTTTATGTAATATATATCTTGTTCAAGTTTTATTTTTTTTTTTGTTTATGGAAGGCTGAGCCTCCTGTTTTAATTATTCAAGTTTTATTTTTCTGTTTATGGAAGGCTGAGCCTCCTGTTTTAATTCCTGTTTTAATTTCTGCAATTTAATTTTCTGCAAGAAGCCCC
Organism: Lotus japonicus; assembly: GCF_012489685.1. NCBI lineage: Eukaryota > Viridiplantae > Streptophyta > Magnoliopsida > Fabales > Fabaceae > Lotus > Lotus japonicus. The sequence continues at coordinate 61,029,871 of NC_080044.1, forward strand.
TCCGTGGTGGCGTCCTACTTCTCTTAATCCTCTTCTCATCCCCCTCCTTCTGCTTCCGAACCTGTGAGACCCAAGTTTTTAAGTTTGGAATAAACCGAATAAAATTCCTTTTCACGATTAATTTGAGGTAACGTGAAGGAAAACCTGAACAAGTGTCTATTGAATGGAATAAATTTGTGAAGGAGAAAGTTCAGGAAAAAGCTAAGGATGGTATCCAAGTCGATAAAGGTTATAGCACGGTTAGTATTCGCTTTAACCTAGGTCAAGAACGCTAGGAAATAGCTAATTTACTCTTTAAGGCACGATGAAAACTAATTCCAAAAATTTTCAGAGAAATGTTAGAACTTCTCTTATTCGTCTATAAACGAGCGTTTCGATACGAAACCCTAGAATGTAAGAACGTCAAATTCCAATACTCGGAAGTTTGCCGAAACCGAATCACTGATAGTTCAGAAACCCTAAAATCAACGGATGATGAAGACTTTTTCTATTCGGAGCTTCAAATAAAGATTTCATCCGCATACGCCCACTCTAATCGACGTTCCAGATCTTTCTTCAGAAGGAAGTTTCTGCATCCGAGGTCAAAATCATAAAGTGCATAAAGTGCATTTTAAGCCGGTACACATTAAAAACAAGCCTCGAAAACCAAAAAATCATACTGATATTTCTTTGGAGAATTAGAAGATTCAGCGGGAAGAATATCGTGTCTAAAATACGTTGGAATCAGTAGGAATTATCGGATTCGCGAAATACTCATTTTTCCGCATTTTCCATTTCCTATATATAGTATGAAAAATGAAAAAAAAAATCAAAAAAATAGCTTCACAACACACACACACGGCCGAGACATTGAAGAGGAAAAAGGAAGAAAAGTGATTTTTCCAATTCTTGACCGATCGTCGTTCCGTTCGTTGCTACGCGTAGACATCGAGGTACTGATGCTATCCCTCACTTCTGATCGTCAGATCTGTCGACTTTTTCTATGTCTTTCTGTGCTCAAAGTTTTGAGCTTTTTGTAAAACTGTCCAAATAAGCTGATTTTAGTGTCTAAACTTATTGCCTACGTGCTCTAGAGCGTGAATATCCGGTTGTTTTCTGCTGAATGTCGCCGAAATGCCGCCGGGATCAATTTCTGTTGGAAAAACCCATTTCTGGGTAAAGTTCCGTTCTTTAAGCTGGAAATTCACGACTGAGCTTAGCTTTAGTAGGATTAGTTGTTATAAATGTCGTTAGGATCGATCCCATCCAATTTGTTTTTCGAAATTCCAATTTTGAAATTCTGAGCTGAAAATAATGACCAAAATACCCCTGCGACAGTTTTCGACCCGATAATTTTTCTGAGAGTTTCCCTGGCCTAGATATCGCCTAAGAATACCTTGGAATTGATTTAGATCGAAGAAAAAGTTCGAAAACCCTATTTTCTATAGTGGCCGAAACCTATTTGCTTGGGTACCGTGTCCAAAAATAATTTTCGGGTCTCTATGACCTGAGCCATTGCGTAGCTCTTTCAATTGTCGAAATTTTGGCGCCGGTTTCGTGTCATTCCGAGTTCTGTAGCTCGAGTTATGCACGTTTTAGCGAATAAAGTGTTTTTGTACAAAACTTGAATCGAGTCAAAACTCATCCATTCGGGGAAAGCCCTTCCATTCGTGCCTAAATGTTGTACTCTGAAGCTTCTTGAGCTTCGTCGAACATTAGTTAGGATTGTTTCGACTGTATCGACTTGTTTTGATTCATTATTGCTTTGCTTGCTCAAAGGTTCAATTGTGGAAACTTTGGGATTGACTGAACAAGCTTGTGAGCGAGACCTGCACCGCGAGACCAGAACAACTCGAGGTTAGGGCAACTTACTTACTAGCTAATGATTTATAGGCGTCGATAAATTCGACTTGAATATTGCTTGATATTGAATATTGCTTGTTATTGAATATTGCTTGGGTATTGTTGATCGTTTGAAATTGGAAAGTTTTTTTCTGGAGGCTTTGGCCGAGTGAACTTATATGAGACGTGTGTCTCCGTTTTCTGAGAGGCTTCGGCCGTTTACTGGTTTCTGTCTTATGATTCCCGCACCATACTCTTATTGCATCGCTCTTTAGAGCTGAATATTGTTGAATTGATATCGAATTGTGCGTGTTGACGCGATTGCGGAGCGTAGGACATTTGAGTTGATGTTGTTGATCTTTCGGGTTGAGAGGAAACCCTAGGCAGGTCCTGACCTTAGGTCTGAGATCTAGCCCTCTTTGAACACTTAGACTTTTCCGGGGATTATATTTGGGGGATTTGGGAAACTTTGAATAGTTGGAATTTGGAACTTGAGAATTTATGGAACTTGGATTTCGATAATAAACCTCATAACTTGATTAACTCCACTTGAAATGCTTTGATTAATTAACGAGACCTTTAGGAAAATTTAAGACTTGGAAATGATTGTGAAAAACGGGAAATAGTCGAAAAGCCTTGAACTTGAGATGATTTGATGGTCGTCACGAGGATGAACCATAGTGACCATGGAAATGTCACTGAGTGCAATATGTACTCCGGCTTTTCACAGCCTAGTCGCAAGACGACTTTGATCTTCGGGTCCTTTTAAATTGAGACTTGTGGTTAAACTCGTACGTGTGAGGACGATTCGATGTTTTGTTAACCATATTGCATTATGCATATGTTTGGGGTTTGGGACGGTCAGAAGACTGGGCCTTCACGAAGAACACCAAGGGTGTATCTTCGACTTTGCGGCGCGAATCCGTATGTCCAAACCCGACGGGTTGGGCCGATTCGGCAATAATTGTTGACACGCGCGAATCCGTATATTCAATCCGATGGATTGGATCGATTCGGCGGTAGTCACTCAGGCACGCGTGAGTCCGTATGTTCAATCCGATGGATTGGATCGATTCAGCGATTGCCATTTTATCTCGCGTGAATCCGTATGTTCAATCCGAGGGATTGGATCGATTCAGCGACAACTTTTCGACACGCGCGGATCCGTATGTTCAATCCGATGGATTGGATCGATTCGGCGGTAGTCATTGGACACGCGCAACGTCCGTATGTTCGACTCTTTTGAGTGAACCGACTTGGCGTTGTCATTCGTTGCATGTGCGAGTCCGTATGTTCAACCCGATGGGTTGGATCGACTCGACATGCCTAATTGTGGGAGTTGCGTGTGCGAGTCCGTATGTTCAACCCAAGGGGTTTGATCGACTTGACATGCCTAATTGTTGGGATAATCTTCTGAGTTGACATTGCATGCATACATGCACCCCTACTGATTTATTGAGTCATTGTTTATTGAACTGTTGAGATAGCAGATATCGAATTGTTTATTAGAGCCTTGATAACATGCTATGTATATACCTTAGGGTAGGCAATACATAAATTACATGTAGATATACAACATATATATATATATACCCCCTTATTCTTCACATGTTGTTTGTATTATCTATTTTATTCCGTGAGTTGACCCTAGCGCCTTGGCTTTGTTTGTATGTTTGTGTTTGGGCGGTCGGCCTGCTGCCAGGCGTCCGTCAGTCGATTCGTGATGACTCGTCACTCGAGGAGGACCAGGAGCGTAATGATTATTACTGAAGCTTTCGACGAGGACCCGGACTGAATGCATGACCAGATGAGGGTCGATGATGGAAGCATAGGGTATGGGTGTTTAGAGCCTACTAAGGTTGGGTGTTAGTGTCATAGCTCTGAATCGTCATTTGTACTTTTGGGACAGGGTAGTTTCCGACAGATTGCTTTTCGGTGTGGTTCTCCGTTGATGGGAATCGCATGGAGTAGTCGGACGTAAGAAGTCTTTTTGGAAGCCGTTTTGGGCTGACTTACTTTTCGAAGGACTGTATTTATAAAACTTATGACTCTATTTATGAGTCGCACTTGTTTGCCGTTGGGCAACACTTTTAGTTACTTGATGTTACTTTCCGTCACTTGAGGACACTCGTGACGATGTTTTTAGTTGCAGCGAGGGCTGTGCTTGTATTGTATATTAATCGCTGTTAATCGCGATTGGGTTGAGTCTTTATTTCGACAAGTCTTTTTATTTAAACAAAAACGAAAAAAAAATACCTGCTTTTCCACTTTACTTTATTTTATTTTCGAGTTACTAAAGTGACGCCACCGAAATCGGGGTGTTACAGAACCCCTCTTGGTATCAGAGCCTGTTTGTAAAGGATTGGTTGGGTTTTGGTCTTAAGACCATAACGCCAAGAGAACACCCAAGAGAGGGAAAAGATTGTAAAAAAGTTTAAACAATCTGGATAATTGTTCAACTCTTTGTTCCAGTGTTTAATGAAGTGATTGTATCCCTCAAGAACTTCAGAGGGGAAAATTTCAGTTGTAGGTCCAAAGAAGCTCCACCATGAATGAAACCAATTTGGAAAAGAATATTTGTTGGTCCATTTAAAATAAATGAGCCAAGAATGTTTGAAACTTTTGTTTTGCAGACCAAGGATTATATTATCCCAAGCCCTGATATAGTCCCAATAATTAAAACCAACTGGGTCGAAATTCTGGGAGAACTTTTTGTAACTGTGTGGATTTGGTCCAAAGTCCTTGGGACGAAGGACACGGAGGATTTGTAGTGTAGAATGGGTAATTAGGGAATTATCATTTTTATCCCTAAAATGTTTGATTTCCACACTGTTTGTGTCAACCAAAATAAACTCATAGAATCTTTGGTTTTTGATTGGGTGAGTGGGATCAAGATGACTTGGGAAGAGCTTGGTACCAATTTTATTGGCCAGGTTAACTCCTCCAGAATTGTCCCACCATTCTGGTTCGATGAAGGTTTGGAATTTCATATCTGCTTTAGCCAAGTAACCTGAATTTGGGCTAGGTCGGGCAACTGGGCTAGGTTGGGCAACAACAACAGGTTTTTTCCCATCATAAGTTGCTAAGCTTCTGGTTCTATCAATAAAAGCTTGGAGGGATTGAATTTCTTGATCATCATCTTTGTCGGCGATGCTGGCCCAAGATTTATTTGGAAGTTTGGTGAGGCCTTGAGGTATTTCATCTAAGCCTGCTTGTTTGAAGGCAAGGAGTGTTGGGATGGATAAAGCATAATCTGCTTTAGTTTGTTTTGGTTGGGAAGATTGGGTCTGAGCAGTGGGCTCAATTTTTTGGACAGTGGGTCCAGTTTGGTGAGCAGTGGGCTCAGATAAGATTAAAGGATCAGAGATTACAATACCTTTATTCCTTTCTCTGCTTTTGCCTCTTCCTCGTGAGGAGGAGGAGGAGGGGCCTCTGGAGGCCATGTTAGGTTCTTCCCTGCAAATATTCACGAGTAAGAAAATCAGGGAGAGAATTGTTAGATCCTTTTATATATTCAATATCGAAGTCAAAAACGCTTAAAATAGCTTGCCATCTGGCAAAGATATGTTTTGAAGCTAAGTTTTTGACATCTTTTTGTAAGATCAAGTTTTGATCTAGTAGTACAACTCTATGTTTTGATGATTACAAGTTAACCTTTTGATATGAACAATTGTGGTACTCTAACGTGTTTTTCTGAGTGTGCTATTTGCAGGTTCTGACCTCAACTCAATCTCACACAAATCAGAAGCACTGTGTATAAAGAGTGACCCAAGCAACGCTTTCGCATTCACCATGTTCAGTATGAACAGTGGAAAAGCTTCAGAAGTTCTGAAGTTATACAAACTCTGATGTGGACTCAGTCACTAGAAGCTCTGAAGATCCAGAAGTTCTGATAACCAAGAAACACTGAAGGTTCAGATGTTCTGATGGTGTAGAAGACTCTGAAGATCCAGAAGCTGAATAGTGGAAACTCTGAAGTCCAGAAGCAAGAAACTCTGAAGGCCATGTTCTTCCCTCTGAGTTCAGAATCAGAAGATACAATGGTCAGAGGATCTGTGCTTTCCCTCTGACTCTGATCAACCGGCTTCACAAGTTCCAATATGAAGCATTCCCCTGATCAGAAGTCTCCTAGGTTTAAAGGTCGCGTCGCTATCCAAGTACAAAAGCTACTGTACCTTCCTGACGACCTACCTAACGTTCTCAGCCACAGCAGAAGCTGGATTTTCCAGAACTGCCCTCCAACGGTAGCATTTCCCATGCATCGCTCAACCCTAATCCTTGGAGTATATAAAGAGGCTGAAGACTGAAAGAAACGGCTAGAAGCATTCACATACGCAAGACAATCTTAAATTCTTCTAAGTTTTTCTTTCATCTGAAATTCATTGAGTTTACTATTAGCTTTTTAGAAGCAAATCTCTTGTAAACAATTCTTTGATAAACAGTTTGTTTAGTTCCTTTAGGAGATCAAGGTTGATCGGATCCTAGAGAAGACTAAGAGAGTGAATCTTAGTGTGAGCTAAGTCAGTGTAATTGTTAGTCACTTGTAGGTTTCAAGTGCAGTTGTAACTCTTACCTGATTAGTGGATTGCCTTCATTCTAAGAAGGAAGAAATCACCTTAACGGGTGGACTGGAGTAGCTTGAGTGATTTATCAAGTGAACCAGGATAAAATCCTTGTGTGCTTTTCTATCTCTTATCTTTAGCACTTAAGTTCTCGAAAGATTTGTCAAAATCTTTAAGGTGGAAGTTTTATACTGAAAACGTTATTCAAACCCCCCCTTTCTACCGTTTTTCATACCTTCAATTGGTATCAGAGCGCAAGTTCTGATTACCACACCTAACAGTGTTCAGTGATCCGGGCCGGTGTGAAAAACAATGGCTGCCACCACCAGTGAAACTCAAAGAGATGGTTACAATGCAAAGCCTCCTATGTTCGACGGTCAAAGGTTCGAATATTGGAAAGATAGACTGGAAAGTTTCTTTCTGGGTTTCGATGCAGATCTCTGGGATATTATTGTGGATGGCTACGAGCGTCCAGTTGATGCAGATGGCAAGAAGATCCCAAGGTCAGAGATGACTGCAGATCAAAAGAAGCTGTACTCACAACATCACAAAGCAAGAGCAATTCTTCTAAGTGCTATTTCCTATGAAGAGTACCAGAAGATTACAGATCGTGAGTTTGCAAAAGGCATTTTCGAATCTCTGAAGATGTCTCATGAAGGAAACAAGAAAGTCAAAGAATCAAAGGCATTGTCTTTGATCCAAAAGTATGAATCCTTCATCATGGAGCCAAATGAGTCCATTGAAGAAATGTTCTCCAGATTTCAGTTGCTTGTAGCTGGCATACGACCTCTCAACAAGAGCTACACAACAAAAGATCATGTCATAAGGGTCATCAGGTGTCTTCCTGAAAGTTGGATGCCTTTAGTGACTTCAATAGAGCTCACGAGAGACGTTGAGAATATGAGTTTAGAAGAACTCATCACATTTTGAAATGCCATGAGCTGAAACGCTCAGAGATGCAAGATCTAAGGAAAAGTCCATAGCCTTGAAATCTAAATCTGAAAAGGCTAAGGTTGAGAAGTCAAAAGCTCTTCAAGCTGAAGAAGAGGAATCTGAAGAAGCATCAGAAGATTCTGATGAAGATGAGCTGACTCTGATCTCCAAGAGACTCAACCGCATCTGGAAGCACAGGCAGAGCAAGTTCAAAGGCTCTGGAAAGGCAAAAGGAAAGTATGAGTCCTCAGGCCAGAAGAAGTCATCAATCAAGGAAGTCACATGTTTTGAGTGCAAAGAATCAGGGCACTACAAAAGTGACTGTCCAAAGTTGAAGAAGGACAAGAAGCCAAAGAAGCACTTCAAGACCAAGAAGAGTCTGATGGTGACATTTGATGAATCAGAGTCAGAGGATGTTGACTCTGATGGTGAAGTCCAAGGACTCATGGCCATTGTCAAAGACAAAGGAGCAGAGTCAAAGGAAGCTGTTGACTCTGACTCAGAATCAGAAGGAGATCCTAACTCAGACGATGAAAATGAGGTATTCGCTTCTTTCTCTACCTCTGAACTGAAACATGCATTGTCTGATATCATGGATAAGTATAACTCCTTATTGTCTAAGCATAAGAAGCTGAAAAAGAACTTATCTGCTGTTTCCAAAACTCCTTCTGAACATGAGAAAATTATTTCTGATTTGAAAAATGATAATCATGCTTTGATCAATTCTAACTCTGTGCTTAAGAACCAGATTGCTAAGTTAGAAGAAATTGTTGCCTGTGATGCCTCTGATTGTAGAAATGAATCTAAGTATGAAAAGTCTTTTCAAAGATTCCTAGCTAAAAGCGTGGATAGAAGCTTAATGGCTTCAATGATCTATGGCGTAAGCAGAAATGGAATGCATGACATTGACTATTCTAAACCAATTAGAAATGAGCCCTCTGTGTCTAAAGCTAAATCCTTGTATGAATGCTTTGTTCCCTCTGGTACCATATTGCCTGATCCTGTACCTGCTAAAGTTGCTAAAAACCCTCTTAAAAAGGGATCCTTCTCTATGACTAAATATCATGCAAATATTCCTTTAAAATATCATGTTGAGACACCCAAGGTGATCAGAACCTCTGGGGTAACTAACAAGAGAGGACCCAGAAAGTGGGCACCTAAGGACAAGATTATCTATGTTGCAGATATCCTTGATAGCTCCACTGAAACACCAATCATGGTATCTAGACAGTGGATGCTCGCGTCACATGACGGGAGAAAGGCGTATGTTCCGAGAGCTGAAACTTAAGCCTGGAGGTGAAGTTGGCTTTGGAGGAAATGAAAAGGGTAAAATTGTTGGTACTGGTACTATTTGTGTAGATAGTAGTCCATGCATTGATAATGTGTTATTGGTAGACGGCTTAACACATAACTTATTGTCTATAAGTCAATTAGCTGACAAGGGTTATGATGTTATATTCAATCAAAAGTCCTGCCGGGCTGTAAGTCAGATCGATGGCTCTGTTCTGTTTAACAGCAAGAGGAAGAACAACATCTATAAGATCAGATTATCTGAGTTGGAGGCTCAGAATGTGAAGTGCCTTCTGTCTGTTAATGAAGAGCAGTGGGTATGGCATAGACGGTTAGGGCATGCCAGTATGAGAAAGATTTCTCAGCTGAGCAAGCTAAACCTTGTCAGGGGCTTACCCAATCTGAAGTTCGCTTCAGACGCTCTTTGTGAAGCATGTCAGAAAGGCAAATTCACAAAAGTCCCTTTCAAGGCAAAGAATGTTGTCTCAACCTCAAGGCCGTTGGAACTTCTGCATATCGACCTTTTTGGACCAGTGAAAACTGAGTCTATAGGTGGCAAGAGATATGGGATGGTTATCGTTGATGACTATAGCCGCTGGACATGGGTAAAGTTTCTAACCCGCAAGGATGAGTCTCATGCTGTGTTCTCTACCTTCATTGCTCAAGTGCAAAACGAGAAGGCTTGTAGGATTGTGCGTGTCAGAAGTGACCATGGTGGAGAGTTTGAGAATGACAAGTTTGAGAGTCTGTTTGATTCCTATGGAATTGCACATGATTTCTCTTGTCCCAGAACTCCTCAACAAAATGGTGTTGTTGAGAGGAAGAACAGAACTCTTCAGGAGATGGCTAGAACCATGCTCCAAGAAACTGGCATGGCTAAGCACTTTTGGGCAGAGGCAGTAAATACAGCATGTTACATTCAGAACAGAATCTCTGTGAGACCAATTCTGAATAAGACTCCTTATGAATTGTGGAAGAACATAAAACCCAACATTTCTTATTTTCATCCTTTTGGCTGTGTTTGTTATGTTCTCAATACTAAGGATAGATTGCATAAATTTGATGCTAAGTCTTCTAAGTGTCTATTACTCGGTTACTCTGAGAGATCTAAAGGTTTTAGATTTTATAATACTGATGCTAAGACTATTGAAGAATCTATTCATGTTAGATTTGACGATAAGCTTGACTCTGACCAGTCAAAGCTAGTTGAAAAGTTTGCAGATTTAAGCATTAATGTTTCTGACAAAGGCAAAGCTCCAGAGGAAGATGAGCCAGAGGAAGATGAACCAGAGGAAGAAGCTGGTCCCTCTAACTCACAAACTCTGAAGAAGAGCAGAATCACTGCAGCTCACCCTAAGGAATTGATTCTGGGCAACAAAGACGAACCAGTCAGAACCAGATCTGCCTTCAGACCCTCTGAAGAGACCTTGCTCAGTCTGAAAGGATTGGTGTCCTTAATTGAACCCAAGTCCATAGATGAAGCTCTTCAGGACAAGGATTGGATTCTGGCCATGGAAGAAGAACTGAATCAATTTTCCAAGAACGATGTTTGGAGCTTAGTGAAGAAGCCTGAGAGTGTCCATGTTATTGGAACGAAGTGGGTATTCAGAAACAAGCTGAATGAGAAAGGAGATGTAGTCAGAAACAAGGCAAGGCTAGTTGCTCAAGGCTACAGCCAGCAGGAAGGAATAGACTACACTGAAACATTTGCTCCAGTAGCAAGACTGGAGGCAATCAGACTGTTGATCTCTTTCTCAGTAAATCACAACATAGTTCTACATCAGATGGACGTAAAGAGTGCCTTCCTAAATTGTTATATCTCAGAGGAAGTCTATGTTCATCAACCCCCAGGTTTTGAAGATGAGAAGAAACCAGACCATGTGTTCAAATTGAAGAAATCACTCTACGGTCTGAAGCAAGCTCCCAGAGCATGATATGAGAGACTTAGCTCATTCCTTCTGGAGAATGAGTTTGTAAGGGGTAAAGTAGATACAACTCTTTTTTGCAAGACTTATAAAGATGATATCTTAATTGTGCAAATTTATGTTGATGATATTATATTTGGTTCTGCTAATCAATCTCTATGCAAAGAATTTTCTGAGATGATGCAGGCTGAATTTGAGATGAGTATGATGGGAGAATTAAAGTACTTTCTGGGAATACAAGTTGATCAAACACCAGAAGGAACATATATCCATCAGAGCAAGTACACTAAAGAACTTCTGAAGAAGTTCAATATGCTGGAATCTACAGTGGCCAAAACTCCAATGCATCCTACATGCATTCTGGAGAAAGAAGATAAAAGTGGTAAAGTATGTCAGAAGCTCTATCGTGGCATGATAGGTTCACTTCTATACTTAACTGCATCTAGGCCAGACATACTATTTAGTGTTCATTTATGTGCTCGTTTCCAATCAGATCCAAGGGAAACCCACTTAACTGCTGTTAAGAGGATCCTAAGGTATCTGAAAGGCACCACTAACCTTGGCTTGATGTATAAGAAAACATCAGAGTATAAGCTTTCAGGTTACTGTGATGCTGATTATGCTGGAGATAGAACAGAGAGAAAAAGTACTTCTGGAAATTGTCAATTTCTGGGAAGCAATCTAGTCTCATGGGCAAGCAAGAGGCAATCAACCATTGCACTATCAACTGCAGAGGCAGAATATATCTCAGCAGCAATATGCAGCACTCAGATGCTCTGGATGAAACATCAGCTGGAGGATTATCAGATCCTTGAGAGCAATATCCCAATCTATTGTGATAACACTGCTGCAATCTCATTGAGTAAGAATCCTATCTTGCATTCAAGGGCAAAGCACATTGAGGTAAAGTATCACTTTATTAGAGATTATGTACAGAAGGGCGTACTTCTTCTGAAGTTTGTTGATACTGACCATCAATGGGCAGATATCTTTACAAAGCCCTTGGCAGAGGATAGATTTAATTTTATTCTGAAAAATCTAAACATGGACTTTTGTCCAGAGTGAAGATGGATCAGAACCTCTGACTATGATACTTCTTGATCAGAAGATGTCTAGTCCAGAAGGTAACTCAATCAGAGTGTGTGTACCCACTGGTACTGACTCTGAAGCTGAGACAACAATACGTGTGTCAGTATTTCTGATGCATAGTTCCTTGTGCCCGTGTGACAGTCTGTTATGATTGCGTGTAGATGTGCTTCTCTCCTGTGTGTTATTTGTGTATTTACTGTTACTATCTATCTTTAATTTTCAACCGTTGATCTTAAAGTGCTTTTTGAATCAACAACGGTTATTTGTTAAAACCCACTATACACACACGATCTCTTTCACTTCCGGTTTTTACTCTCGCTCTCTCTACTTTTCAAAACCGCTTTTTCTCGATTTCTCTCTCGATCTCTCTTCATCTTCCAACCTTCATCTTCTACCTCAAACCTTCAACCGCTTCAAAGATGGTGAGTCAAACCAGAAGATCTACTGCAGATGCACCTCAGTTCCCTCACATGGTAGTTGGTCTAGCAACGGGTCAAAGGGGCCCTGAGAATCCGACACAAGATCAAGGTCAAGCTCAAGACCAGAGTGTTCCAATTGCAGAACGGGGCTGTGCCGTTCACTGTGTATATGCTCCTGAGGAACTCCAAGTCCTGGCAGAATGGAGATTCGACCTCGACAACCTGGCTACAAATGGGTATGATCTTCGTCCTGAAGTCCAAGCTCAAGGTTGGGGAAATTACTTCAACAGACTTCGAGGACCGGTGTATGATAGATTAGTCAAGGAATTCTGGAAGCACGCCGACTGCGATGATACTCAGGTGGTATCTCACATTCTCGGAAGAAAGATCATCATCACAGAGAAGTCTTTCGTGAATTTGCTGGGTGTAGACACTGCTTATGGGTATCGTTTCCAACTCACGGAATCGAAGCTGAAACCCAGCACCAAGGATACAATCAACCAGGCCCTGTACACCACTTACAAACCGGGCAAGACGAGTTACAAGGTGATGGACCTTCATCCCAAGCTCAGGATCTGGCACAAAATTTTGCTACACTGCATAAACCAGAGACCAAAGGGCAGTTCTCCAGACTACATCAACTTCAACCAGAAGGTGATGTTGTTCTTCATCCAAGACCAGAAGAAGATCTGCCTTCCCTACTTCCTGTTCTCCTACTTGAAGGAATGCATCCGGAAGTCTCGCACCACTGCCTCCATCAAGTCAGCAATCAAATATATCCCCTTTGGGAGACTGCTCTCAGACTTTCTCATTGAAAGCAACCTGGTGCAAGATCTGGTCAATGCTGGATGTGTAGAGGATCTGAGCACCATGGTCAGTGATGTCTTCACTGCAAATTCTCTGAAGAAGATGGGTTTGGTCCAGAAGAAGATTGCTCCTGCTCGTGAAGACACATCTTCTGAGATCAGAAGTAGAAGGATGCCTCTGAATGACTACCCTCTGTGGACACAGGCAGACAATCCTGACGCCATTAGGTGCTATGTTGATGACCTAAGGGCTCAAGGATTCGAAATTGATCTTGATGATTTCGTCAGCAGACTGCCGCCAGCTCCAGAGTTTCCTTCTCCTCCCAAGAAGAAAGCTCAGAGGAAGATGATACTGGACGAATCTTCTGAGGAATCCGATGTCCCTCTGGTCAAAAAGAAGAAGAGAAAGCCTGATGATGGTGATGATAGTGATAATGAGGATGGTCCTCCTAAGAAGAAGAAGAAGCAGGTCAGAATCGTGGTGAAGCCTACTCGGGTGGAACCAGCTGCTGAAGTGGTCAGAAGGACTGAACCTTCTGCCAGAGTGACTAGATCATCAGCACATTCAAGTAAGCCTGCACTTGCTTCTGATGATGATTTGAATTTATTTGATGCACTCCCTATATCTGCCATGCTCAAACACTCCTCAAATCCCCTCACTCCTATTCCTGAATCCCAACCAGCTACACAAACCACCTCTCCACCACATTCCCCAAGATCTTCATTCTTTCACCCTTCCCCTACTGAAGCACCTCTCTGGAATTTGCTTCAGAACCAACCCTCTAGGTCAGAAGAACCTACCTCTCCCATCACCATTCCATACAACCCACTCGAACAACCAGAGCCTACCTACACAGACCATGAACCCAGAACCTCTGATCACTCTGTCCCAAGAGCATCAGAACGTCTGGCTCTCAAACCCACGGATACAGACTCTTCCACAGCCTATACACCCGTATCCTTCCCAACCAATGTTGCTGATTCTTCTCCCTCCAATAACTCTGAATCCATTAGAAAATTCATGGAGGTCAGAAAAGAAAAGGTGTCTACCTTAGAGGAATATTACCTCACTTGTCCAAGCCCTAGGAGATATCCTGGCCCTAGACCTGAACGTCTAGTTGACCCAGATGAACCTATCTTGGCCAATCCTTTACAAGAGGCAGACCCTTTGGCTCAACAAGCTCACCCTGCCCCTGACCAACAAGAGCCTATTCAACCAGAACCTGAACCCGAACAATCAGTGTCTAACCAATCCTCGGTTAGATCACCCCATCCTCTGGTTGAAACTTCAGACCCTCACCTTGGAACCTCTGAACCCAATACTCAAATGATTAACATTGGTTCTCCACAAGGTGCCTCTGAAGCTCATAGCAGCAATCACCCAGCCTCTCCTGAAACCAACCTCTCCATAATTCCTTATACTCACCTCCAACCCACATCTCTCTCTGAGTGCATCAATATTTTCTATCATGAAGCCTCTTTGAGGCTCCGCAATGTGCACGGTCAGACTGACCTCAGTGAGAATGCTGAACGTGTGGCTGATGAGTGGAACAATCTGGGCACTTGGCTGGTGGCTCAAGTTCCAATTATGATGCAGCTCCTGCATACAGAGGGAAGTCAGAGGATTGAGGCTGCCAAGCAAAGGTTTGCTCGAAGGGTGGCTCTTCATGAACAAGAACAGAGGCACAAGCTTCTTGAAGCTATTGAAGAAGCCAAGAGAAAGAAAGCTCAAGCAGAAGAAGCTGCACGTCAAGCAGCAGCTCAAGCTGAACAAGCCAGACTAGAGGCAGAGCGACTTGAAGCTGAGGCTGAAGCTCTTAGATGCCAAGCACTTGCACCAGTTGTGTTTACTCCTGCTGCTTCTGCTTCCATTCCAGATTCTCAAGCTGCTCAGAATGTTCCTTCCGGTTCTGCTCAGTCAAGCTCATCCAGACTCGACATCATGGAACAGCGTCTTGACATTCATGAATCCATGCTCATTGAGATGAAGCACATGATGATGGAACTTCTGCGACGAACTGATAAACCCTAATTTAGGATCTCTTCGTTTTTCTTTTTCTTTAACGTTGTTTTATTTTTGGTTAAACTCTGTTTCTTTTTATTTATTTATTCTACTTTATTCGTTTGTGATTCTATATGTATATATTTGTGTCACATATGTTTGCAAAAATCTTTTTATTCATCATTTCTTTATGTTTACATCATACATTCTTTCCCTAAGTCTAGAATGGAGGATCCCTCCTCATTCTTCTGCACTCCTGGCGCTGCTCTGACCTATTCTTCTCCAGACGCTCCAGTGCATGCTGGATGTTGTTGAGCCTGTCCTTTAGCTCATCCCTCTCCAGAATCTCTTCTGCAGTCTTGAGCTTCTCTTCCAAACTTTCTTTTTCTTCCAGCAGCTTGAGTTCAAGCCGGCTGAGTTCTTGCACCTCCTCCACGAAGGCAAGAAATTCCCTCAGGTCTCTCTTCACCTCTGGACGCAGGTCCTCTTCCAGCAGTGTCCGTGTCAGCTCCGCGATGGTCGTTGTACCCTCTGGATGCCTGATGTTCAGGAACAAGTCCTCCTCAAAGGCCTTCCTCCTCAGCTCTTCTAGTGCTACGATGTATGATGCCATTTTTTTCCTTACTGAAAATTGTTCGAGGTGTGAAGCTTACCTTTCTCTCCAACACTTTATATGGGCTTCACTTTCTCTCTGAAAGTTAATGCTCCTACGGTTTCTCGAGGTTAAGTTCTTGGTAACTGACCCTTCTCTTTACTCACTTGACCGGTGGTAAACGCTCTTCTCTTGCATTAACTCTTCTATTTATTTCGCCTAACTCAGATTCTTGCATCATTTTCTTTTCCTTTAAACTTAGACCTTCTCTAAGGGGGAGTACCTTGTACTTCAAGCTAAGTTTTTCACACCCCAAGCTTTTTGCTTATGACAAAAAGGGGGAGTCAACCCAGTTTTTGATGTGTAAGATGTGTTAGTGTGATTTATTTTTCTTTTGGAGATTTTAAGAGTTCCACCTTCATGACCATAGATGTGTCACTGGGCAAATACAAGGAATACATTTCACTTCTTCTGAAGTGATTATAAGTTGACTCTGATACCCAAGACTCTGATACCTTGTCCATGACTCTGATTACTTATGCGCTCTGATTACTCGATTTTCATCTATGTCATAACTTTTTCACTCTGAACTCTTATATTATTTAGCTCAGAATCTAGACTTTACTAACGTTTTCATCAAGTATTAGATTCAGGGGGAGCTAAGCTCAGAATCAAGCAGTGACTTGAATTCAGAATGAGCAAGATAAACTATTCACATCAGGATAAGTCTTATTCTATATCTCTAAACTCTGAGTGAATTTAGTTTAATGTTTAAGAATTGTTCATCAAAAATCTTAGTTTTGTCATCATCAAAAAGGGGGAGATTGTAAGATCAAGTTTTGATCTAGTAGTACAACTCTATGTTTTGATGATTACAAGTTAACCTTTTGATATGAACAATTGTGGTACTCTAACGTGTTTTTCTGAGTGTGCTATTTGCAGGTTCTGACCTCAACTCAATCTCACACAAATCAGAAGCACTGTGTATAAAGAGTGACCCAAGCAACGCTTTCGCATTCACCATGTTCAGTATGAACAGTGGAAAAGCTTCAGAAGTTCTGAAGTTATACAAACTCTGATGTGGACTCAGTCACTAGAAGCTCTGAAGATCCAGAAGTTCTGATAACCAAGAAACACTGAAGGTTCAGATGTTCTGATGGTGTAGAAGACTCTGAAGATCCAGAAGCTGAATAGTGGAAACTCTGAAGTCCAGAAGCAAGAAACTCTGAAGGCCATGTTCTTCCCTCTGAGTTCAGAATCAGAAGATACAATGGTCAGAGGATCTGTGCTTTCCCTCTGACTCTGATCAACCGGCTTCACAAGTTCCAATATGAAGCATTCCCCTGATCAGAAGTCTCCTAGGTTTAAAGGTCGCGTCGCTATCCAAGTACAAAAGCTACTGTACCTTCCTGACGACCTACCTAACGTTCTCAGCCACAGCAGAAGCTGGATTTTCCAGAACTGCCCTCCAACGGTAGCATTTCCCATGCATCGCTCAACCCTAATCCTTGGAGTATATAAAGAGGCTGAAGACTGAAAGAAACGGCTAGAAGCATTCACATACGCAAGACAATCTTAAATTCTTCTAAGTTTTTCTTTCATCTGAAATTCATTGAGTTTACTATTAGCTTTTTAGAAGAAAATCTCTTGTAAACAATTCTTTGATAAACAGTTTGTTTAGTTCCTTTAGGAGATCAAGGTTGATCGAATCCTAGAGAAGACTAAGAGAGTGAATCTTAGTGTGAGCTAAGTCAGTGTAATTGTTAGTCACTTGTAGGTTTCAAGTGCAGTTGTAACTCTTACCTGATTAGTGGATTGCCTTCATTCTAAGAAGGAAGAAATCACCTTAACGGGTGGACTGGAGTAGCTTGAGTGATTTATCAAGTGAACCAGGATAAAATCCTTGTGTGCTTTTCTATCTCTTATCTTTAGCACTTAAGTTCTCGAAAGATTTGTCAAAATCTTTAAGGTGGAAGTTTTATACTGAAAACGTTATTCAAACCCCCCCTTTCTACCGTTTTTCATACCTTCACTTTTTGTAAGATTTCTTTCGCAGATTTGCAGTCCACACGGACTAAGAATTTTTGATTAATCAAATCAGATTGAAATTTTGAAATAGATAAAACGATTGCTAAAACTTCTTTTTTGACAGTAGAATAATTCTGCTGAGCAGGATTCCAATGTTTTGAAGTAAAAGCAATAATTTGTTCCTTGTCAAAAACCTTTTGTTTCAAAATACCACCAAAGCCAATATCAGAGGCATCAGTTTCAATAATTTTGAAAGCTTGAGGATTAGGGAGATAAAGACAAGGGAGATTCTTGACACGAAGTTTGATTTGTTTGACCACATTGGTATGAATATCGGACCAAGGTGGAGGATCCTTCTTGAGTCTATCATGAAGGGGTTTGATTATGGTACTGAGTTGAGGACAGAAGTCCGCAACATAATTGAGACAACCCAGGAATCTTTGTAGTTGGGTTTTGTCAATGATTTGATCAGGGAATTTATCCGTGAACTCGATGGCTCTATTGATAGGAATGATGGTTCCTTGGTGGATGTTGTGACCAAGGAATCTGATTTTGGTTTGGAACAAACTGACCTTTGTCTTGGATACAGCCAAGCCATTCCTTTTGATTACAGAGATGAACGTATTGAGATGTTTGAAATGTTGATCTAAAGTTTGGGAAAAGATTAGAACATCGTCAATGTAGACAATAGTGAATTTGGAATAAGGATTGAAGATTTCGTTCATAATCCTTTGGAATTCAGATGGGGCGTTCTTTAGCCCAAAAGGCATAACGTTCCACTCATACTGCCCAAAAGGAACAGTAAAAGCAGTTTTATACCTATCCTTCTCTTGCAATTGGATTTGCCAAAATCCAGATTTCATGTCGAATTTTGAAAAGACCTTAGCATCATGCAGTCTGGCTAAGAGATCTTTCTTGTTGGGGATAGGATATCTAATCCAACAAAGGGCTTGATTGAGAGGTTTGTAGTTAATAACCAGCCTAGGGGTTCCCCGTTCTATCTCAGCTTGTTTGTTGACATAGAAGGCTGCACAGGACCAAGGGCTCTTACTCCTGCGAATAAGTTTCTTTTCAAGGAGATCATTGATTTCCTTTTGGCAGAAATGAAGAAGTTCTTCATTCATTTGAATCGGCCTAGCCTTGGTTGGAATCTGTTTGTCTGAAAAATCTTTTTCATAAGGAAGTTCCACCATATGGCTCCTCCTTTCCCAAAAAGCGTTGGGTAGATCAGAACAGATGCTGGATTGAATATTTTCCAAAATATTCTCAATCCTTGATTTAACAGAAGGTTGTTGCAATTGATCCTCAATGGTTCTGTAAGAGATTTCTTCCTTGAGGAAGTTGATCTGCTTCTCCTTGTAGGATATGACGTTCAAAGTCTTATCTATGGGAGGTTCAGAGAATTTGAACAAGATAGGCTGTCCAAGATGCTGAACAGTGATGCCGTTTTCGTCAGTATTATAGGGGAAGAGCTTCTTAATGAAAGGGGTCCCTATAATGATTTTTTTACTCAAATTTCTGACTAACAGAAATGGAGTTTCGATTTCAAGACTACCATTTTTGATGATAGCTGAGGGGATTTTATACTTGATCTTTAGTCTAGATCCTTCAGCAGCGCTGAGCTTCTCAGTAGTTTTCTCAAAATATCTGGTGGGAATGAGTCCCTCCGAGATACAACTGGAATCTGCCCCTGTGTCAAAAAGGGCAGGGATTTCGAGAATAAAATCTCCTATGAGGATTTTGACATGGATGAAGAATTTCTGAATGGTGACCTAGTTAATATTTTCCAGAAAGTCTTCGCAATTGTTGTTAGGAGCAGGATTGGAATCAGGTACAGAAGAATCATCTTCCTCATAATTTCTAGTCAGTTTTTCCAAGATAAGCTGCTGACTATTTTGGATTTGTTTGAGACTTTTAACCTCAGTCTTGAGGGAATTGACTTCAGATTGAAGGTCTTGGATAGTGACGGGTTTGACCGTAGATTTCTCAAGACGCTTGAAAGTATCTCTAAGATTGAATTTATTGGTGGTTATAGGACTTTTGGGAGGCCTATCTTCAAGAGTAGATCTGAGGCGTTCCAAATAGATTTTCTTTTCCTCAGGATCAGGGATAGAATTAATGGCCCTGAAGAGAAGATCTTGTTCATTGGTCAAAGTGTTGATGGACAAGGTATTGACGGAGGATGATGATTGAGAATCATCATTCTGAATTTGATTTAGGTCTTCAGAGACCTCAGAATCCGAAGGGTTAGATTCTTCTTCATCAGAAGTTTGAATGAGGAGATTGTTGATCTTGTCCTCGATCTCAGGTTCAAGATGAAGCTCAGAGATTCTCCTTTTGAGTCTGCAATACCTGCTAATATGGCCCGGCTTGCCGCAGTTGTAGCAGGTAACATCTTTTCCTTGAGAGGGTCTAGTCTCAGGAGGGTTCTTTGGAATTTGCGAAGATTGGGGTTTTGATCTAGGCTTGGGTTTCCTATGATCATTCACATTCCTGCTAGATCTCTTTCTCCATTGTTGTTTGGGAGGAGGATCATGCTTTCTGGGTTTAGGTTTCTTGGGACAACCTTGAATTCCGAATTGTTCGCAGAAAGTACCCAAATCCCTGCGATTCTGAGACTTCTCCTTAGTGAGTTGCTGTTGGATTTTGTCATCCTGACAGATTTTGAGAGCAACTCTTTGAATGATAGCTATGAGCTGTCCATAACTAAGGGTGTGATATGGGATTTCTCCCCCCGGATTTTGGCTTCTAAGTTTCTCACGAACTTTGTCGCCAAAAGATTTAGGAAGACCGGCCAGGAATTTCTCTTTCCAGAAGGCTTGTTGGCTGTCTTCACAGGTGTAAACCCTGGTCAGGAAGGTATCCTTATACCATCTGAAATCACCCAAAGATTTGCACTTAAGATTGGACAAAAGATCACCAGATCCGTCCTTGATGAGGGAAGGATCTCCAACAAAATGTTGGGCTATGGTAAAGATTAAGGAGTTGACAGCATCAGAGATGAATTTGCCATCTTCCATGATAGGATTACCTTCTTCATCAGTCTTGACAGCGGTCAAGATCTGATCCTTCTCGTCTTGAGTGAGATAATTATCCCACCAACCTTTGAGCTGGCCACAGAAACCAGCAACCAAGACTTCAACGATAAGAGATTCAGGACAATTGTTGGCGGTAACATAGGCAGTGGCTACCATAGTCATATTTTGGAGGATTTTGGTGATGCCATACTCGTTTTCACCATCAATATTCCATTCATAGACATTGTTGGCACTGAAGCTTTTGAAGTTTGAAGATTCTTCTAAAAGAAGATCAGGAGCAGTAGCTCTAGGATAGTAGAGCTTGGTTTCTTTTCTCCACTGATTCTTAGAATTGTGAATGACAGTATTGACCGGAATACTTTTGATAGATTGAACGTCAGACTTCATAGATTGAATATCAGAATCAGACTCAACCTTACCATCTTCAATATTATTTAAAGAAGTAGAGGTATTACGAGTAGAAGTACGAGTTTTTGGAGGAGGAGGAGCAGTAATAGTGGGATTAGAAACTGCTTCCGGAGTAGGTTCCGGAGTCTCAGGAGGTTCCGGTGTCTCAGGAATAACTTGTTTGAGAAGCTGAAGTTGCTCTACCACCTTTTGGAGGAGCTCATTGTCAGATTCCTTTTTTGCTCGAAGAGTTTGAGCCGAGTGTCTGGAACGGCTCCTGATTTGAAAAGGTTTGAAAAGAGGTTTTTCAAGTTGACATCCTTTAGGGATATCAAGATTAGAAGAGGAAGGTTCAATCTTGACCTTTTCTTTTCCTTTCCTGGAAGAGGAATCCTGCACTTGGGATTCTCCAAGAATTTGAAGATACTTATTGGTATAATTGGATTGTTCCATGAGGTCTTTGATGTCTTTACCAGTGACATCACCTTCTTCTTTCCTAGTCTTGAAGGGAGAAGCTAGGACAGGTGTAGATTGAGCTCCTTTAAGAAGGAAAGGAGTTTTAGGCGGCAGGTTAGAAATGGTTTCTTTTCCATCCTTATGCTGCCATTTAACCATGTCAATTTGGAAGGGGTAAGATTTCCAATTCTTGTTGGCATAATCTTGAAACCATTCAAAAAAGAAGATGTTTTGCTGGGTTTTCTCAAGGAACCCATAGGATTTTTCTTGGATCTTCTTTCTCTTTTCACCCTGATACTTTGCAAAGAACCATTTTCTTTGCTGAGTCCATCGGTCAGAGTAGAAATCTGCCTTGATACTTTCTTTGTCGATGACGAATTCAGTAGTGATTGCTCCAATGAAATCAGAAGTTTCTCCAGGGGTTTCTAGAGAAGAATACGTTGGAGATAAGGTGGATTGATGTTCTTCATCACCCTTGTCATAGGTAGTCTTGACAGGAGTGGTATTGACATATCCAGCCAAATGGATAGTAGATCCGTCATGAGAGAGGGAAGGTCGAGCACTAGACTCAGGCTGGTTCCTTCTAGTCATAGAAAAAGATCTTCTAGACATGGCGGATTGGAAATCATTTGAGGATGTCCTAATAGATCTAGGGATAGAGAAGGAATTTCGCCTATCAAAGATGAGATCTACTTGGCCGGATTGGTGTTGGATGATTTCACGAAACTCAGGAGTTTCAACAGGTTGGGCTGGAGTAGCCTTTTCTAAAGACCATTTTTCTGGAAGGGTGATATCACTCCATTGGATGGTTTTGGGAACAATAACGTTTGCCTTATCATAATCTGTAAGGAAAAGAGTTGTTTCCCCGGATTTCTCACAATTGGTTCGCAAGAAATAAGATTTGATGGAGTTCATTACTTTGTATTGAACCCTGTAGATTAAGGAGATAGGAATGGAATCCTCCTTCATATGAAGGCCATGAAGCTTGATATTTAGGAAGAGGACATCAAGGATGTTTTTATCTTCCAGACTAACAGTTAGATCTGGGAAGCAATTGAAAAAGATCGGTCCATTACTCAGGCTGGTTTCAACCGTTCCTAAGAGGGAGTCATGGAATTGATTATGTCTAACATCCCTAAGACAAAGGAGTACAGCGATGTCAAGAGATTTCCTGGTTAGGGGTTTAAGACCAACTTGAACACTACCTATATGAAGATAGTTGAAGTTCTTGCTGATATGTTCTTTGATGCTTTTCTCGGAAAGCAGATGGATTTCTTCATCATCAGATCTGAGCTTGTAGGTTTGCTCAACGGTTTTGATAATGAAATCTGATCGTTTGAAAAAGGATCCGTTTGGTTTGTAGATCTCAGCATGAGAAATTTTTGGAATTTCCCAGTTGTCAAGATCTTGATTGATATCTTCAAAATGAATTTCTTCTTTGAAGACAGATTTGGATAATTGATTGGATTGATGAGGATGATCGATAGAAGAAGAAGAGGGTTGGGAAGATCTGAATCAAACTCTTCTCATTCCTGTTTTGGTTGGACTTTTGGGAGGCCTATCTTCAAGAGTAGATCTGAGGCGTTCCAAATAGATTTTCTTTTCCTCAGGATCAGGGATAGAATTAATGGCCCTGAAGAGAAGATCTTGTTCATTGGTCAAAGTGTTGATGGACAAGGTATTGACGGAGGATGATGATTGAGAATCATCATTCTGAATTTGATTTAGGTCTTCAGAGACCTCAGAATCCGAAGGGTTAGATTCTTCTTCATCAGAAGTTTGAATGAGGAGATTGTTGATCTTGTCCTCGATCTCAGGTTCAAGATGAAGCTCAGAGATTCTCCTTTTGAGTCTGCAATACCTGCTAATATGGCCCGGCTTGCCGCAGTTGTAGCAGGTAACATCTTTTCCTTGAGAGGGTCTAGTCTCAGGAGGGTTCTTTGGAATTTGCGAAGATTGGGGTTTTGATCTAGGCTTGGGTTTCCTATGATCATTCACATTCCTGCTAGATCTCTTTCTCCATTGTTGTTTGGGAGGAGGATCATGCTTTCTGGGTTTAGGTTTCTTGGGACAACCTTGAATTCCGAATTGTTCGCAGAAAGTACCCAAATCCCTGCGATTCTGAGACTTCTCCTTAGTGAGTTGCTGTTGGATTTTGTCATCCTGACAGATTTTGAGAGCAACTCTTTGAATGATAGCTATGAGTTGTCCATAACTAAGGGTGTGATATGGGATTTCTCCCCCCGGATTTTGGCTTCTAAGTTTCTCACGAACTTTGTCGCCAAAAGATTTAGGAAGACCGGCCAGGAATTTCTCTTTCCAGAAGGCTTGTTGGCTGTCTTCACGGGTGTAAACCCTGGTCAGGAAGGTATCCTTATACCATCTGAAATCACCCAAAGATTTGCACTTAAGATTGGACAAAAGATCACCAGATTTGTCCTTGATGAGGGAAGGATCTCCAACAAAATGTTGGGCTATGGTAAAGATTAAGGAGTTGACAGCATCAGAGATGAATTTGCCATCTTCCATGATAGGATTACCTTCTTCATCAGTCTTGACAGCGGTCAAGATCTGATCCTTCTCGTCTTGAGTGAGATAATTATCCCACCAACCTTTGAGCTGGCCACAGAAACCAGCAACCAAGACTTCAACGATAAGAGATTCAGGACAATTGTTGGCGGTAACATAGGCAGTGGCTACCATAGTCATATTTTGGAGGATTTTGGTGATGCCATACTCGTTTTCACCATCAATATTCCATTCATAGACATTGTTGGCACTGAAGCTTTTGAAGTTTGAAGATTCTTCTAAAAGAAGATCAGGAGCAGTAGCTCTAGGATAGTAGAGCTTGGTTTCTTTTCTCCACTGATTCTTAGAATTGTGAATGACAGTATTGACCGGAATACTTTTGATAGATTGAACGTCAGACTTCATAGATTGAATATCAGAATCAGACTCAACCTTACCATCTTCAATATTATTTAAAGAAGTAGAGGTATTACGAGTAGAAGTACGAGTTTTTGGAGGAGGAGGAGCAGTAATAGTGGGATTAGAAACTGCTTCCGGAGTAGGTTCCGGAGTCTCAGGAGGTTCCGGTGTCTCAGGAATAACTTGTTTGAGAAGCTGAAGTTGCTCTACCACCTTTTGGAGGAGCTCATTGTCAGATTCCTTTTTTGCTCGAAGAGTTTGAGCCGAGTGTCTGGAACGGCTACTGATTTGAAAAGGTTTGAAAAGAGGTTTTTCAAGTTGACATCCTAAAGTTGACATCCTTTAGGGATATCAAGATTAAAAGAGGAAGGTTCAATCTTGACCTTTTCTTTTCCTTTCCTGGAAGAGGAATCCTGAACTTGGGATTCTCCAAGAATTTGAAGATACTTATTGGTATAATTGGATTGTTCCATGAGGTCTTTGATGTCTTTACCAGTGACATCACCTTCTTCTTTCCTAGTCTTGAAGGGAGAAGCTAGGACAGGTGTAGATTGAGCTCCTTTAAGAAGGAAAGGAGTTTTAGGCGGCAGGTTAGAAAGGGTTTCTTTTCCATCCTTATGCTGCCATTTAACCATGTCAATTTGGAAGGGGTAAGATTTCCAATTCTTGTTGGCATAATCTTGAAACCATTCAAAAAAGAAGATGTTTTGCTGGGTTTTCTCAAGGAACCCATAGAATTTTTCTTGGATCTTCTTTCTCTTTTCACCCTGATACTTTGCAAAGAACCATTTTCTTTGCTGAGTCCATCGGTCAGAGTAGAAATCTGCCTTGATACTTTCTTTGTCGATGACGAATTCAGTAGTGATTGCTCCAATTCAATCCACCATAGTGATTTCTCAAGAGTAGATAGTACACTTTGGCAGAAATGAAGAAGTTCTTCATTCATTTGAATCGGCCTAGCCTTGGTTGGAATCTGTTTGTCTGAAAAATCTTTTTCATAAGGAAGTTCCACCATATGGCTCCTCCTTTCCCAAAAAGCGTTGGGTAGATCAGAACAGATGCTGGATTGAATATATATATATATATATATATATATATATATATATATATATATGCATGTGCAAAGAGAAATAGCAACTAACAAAGCAAAGCAAGTAATGTAACTTAAGCAAAATAAAATAGAAATAAAATTAAATAAAGTTAAGAATGAAAACGAAGAAATCCTAAGACTAAGGCTTGTCAGAGCGACGCGGAAGTTCTTGAAGAATGTGCTTCATGTCCATCAGCAGATTTTCATGAGTATCGAGACGTTGTTCCATGATATCGAGTCTGGAAGAGCTGGACTGTGTGGAGCTAGAAGGAACATTCTGAGCAGATTGATGAGCTGGAATGGAAGTAGAAGCAGCAGGAGTAAAGACCACTGGTGCAAGAGCTTGGCATCTAAGGGCTTCAGCTTCAGCTTCAAGTCTCTCAGCTTCTAATCTTGCTTGTTCAGCTTGTGCAGCTGCTTGACGGGCAGCTTCCTCTGCTTGCTCTTTCTTTCTTCTGGCCTCTTCAGCAGCTTCAAGGAGCTTATTTCTTTGCTGTTGTTCATGCAGAGCCACTCTCCTTGTAAACCGCTGCTTAGCAGCCTCAATCCTCTGATCCCTTTCTGCAGTCAGATGCCTCATCATAATAGGAACCTGAGCTACTAACCAAGTACTCAGACTATTCCACTCTTCAGCAACAGAGTCGGCATTCTCACTCAGGTCAGTGTGACCTTGCACATTACGTAGCATCAATGAAGCTTCATGATTAAAAACATTAATGCACTCAGAGAGAGAGGTTGGTCTGAGGTAAATGTAGGGAACAATGGAGAGGTTGGTTTCAGGAGAGGTTGGGTGGTTGCTACTGTTTGCCTCAGAGACACCTTGAGGAGAGCCAATGTTAAAGGTTTCGTCATGTGGTACAGAGGCTCCAAGGTGTGGTTCAGAAGTTTCAACCAGAGGATGTGGTGATCTAACCGAAGAATGGTTAGACACAGAGTGTTCTGGTTCTGGTTGAATTGGCTCTTGATGGACAGGGTCAGGTTGAGCTTGTTGGCCTAAAGGATCTACCTCATGCAAAGGGTCAGCATGGATAGGATCATCTGGATCAACTAGACGTTCTGGTCTAGGTCCAGGGTATCTCCTAGGGCTTGGTACCGTAAGGTAATACTCTGGGATGGCATACACTTTTCCTTTTCTGACTTCCATGAATTTACGATGTGACTCAGAGTTGTTGGAAGGTGAGGAGTCAGCAACGTTGGTTGGGAATGATACAGGAGTATAGGCAGTTGAAGAATCTGTATCAGTGGTTCTAGCAACCGGACGTTCTGATGCTCTAGGGACAGAGTGATCAGACGTTCTGGGTTCAGGTTCAGGTTGATCAAGTGCTGGTTGTTCAGGAATGATGGGTTCAGAAGTTAAGGGGTTGTATTGGATGGTAATGGGTGAGGTTGGTTCATCTGGACGTGGAGTCTGGAGCATATCCCACAAAGGGGCTTCTGCTTGAGAAGGTTGGAAAAAGGAAGACCTTGGGGAATTTGGTGGAGATGTGGCTTGAGCAGTCGGTTGAGACTCTGGGATAGTAGTGAGTTGGGTGGAGGTGCGTTTAAGGAGGGTAGAAATGAGAAGTGCATCAATAGAATTTAAATCATCATCAGATTCAATGATAGCAGACTTACTTGTACGCACAGCAGACCGAGTCACTCTGGTAGAAGTCTCCATTCTGATGACTGCAGTAGTAGGTTCCACACGTGTAGGCTTCACCACGATTCTGACTTGTTTCTTCTTCTTCTTAGGAGGAGAAGGACCATCTTCATTATCACCATCATCACCATCATCTGGCTTGGTGGTTTCAGCATGCTTCCTCTTAGGCTGGCCAGCCTTCTTCTTCCTCTTCAGAGTAACATCAGACTCCTAAGAGGATTCTTCCAAGACCATCTTCCTCTGAACTTTCCTCTTGGGAGGAGAGTCAAATTCTGGAGCTGGTGGCAATCTTCTGAAGAACTCATCTACATCAATTTCATATCCCTGTTGTCTCAGACCATCAATATAGCACAGTATTGCTTCTGGGTTGTCCGCCTGGGTCCACAGAGGGAAGTCATTCAGAGGCACCCTTTTGTGTCTTACTTCATCAGAAGTATCTTCATGAGCAGAGGCTATCTTCTTCTTTATCAAGCCCATCTTCTTCAAG
Organism: Lotus japonicus; assembly: GCF_012489685.1. Taxonomy (NCBI): domain Eukaryota; kingdom Viridiplantae; phylum Streptophyta; class Magnoliopsida; order Fabales; family Fabaceae; genus Lotus; species Lotus japonicus. The sequence continues at coordinate 61,057,363 of NC_080044.1, forward strand.
GATGTGGCTGTGAAGACATCACTGACTATTGTGGACAGATCCTCTGTGCATCCTGCATTGATCAGATCTTCTACGAATTTACTTTCAATGAAGAGATCTGAAAGCAATCTCCCAAAGGGGATGTACTTGAAGGCAGACTTGATAGAGGCAGTTGTTCTGGACTTCCTGATGCATTCCTTCAGGTAAGAGAACAAGAAGAAGGGAAGGCAGATCTTCGTCTTATCCTGAATGAAGAATAACAAAAAAAAGCGTGTAACAGCCCAGTGGAAAGGTCTCATTATATTTTCACTTTCTAAAAAAAATGAAGAATAACATCGCCTTCTGGCAGAAGTTGATGTAATCAGGAGAGCTACCCTTCGGCCTTTGATTGATGCAGTGAAGTAGGATCTTGTGCCAGATTCTGAGCTTGGGATGAAGATCCACCACCTTGTAGTCGCTCTTGCCCGGTTTGTAGGTGGTGTAAAGAGCCTTATTTGTTTCATCCTTGGTTCTGGGTTTCAGCTTCGATTCAGCCAGTTGAAATTGATACCCAGTTCCAGTGTCTGCACCCAGCAGATTTACAATCGACTTCTCAGTGATGATCATTCTCCTTCCAGCAATGTAGGAGACAACTTGTGTATCATCACAGTCCGCGTGATTCCAGAATTCCTTGACCAATTTGTCATATATTGGTCCTCTGAGCCTGTTGAAGTACTCTTCCCATCCCTGAGCTTGAACTTCAGGACGCAAGTCATACCCATTTGCGGCAATGTTATCCAGGTCGAATCTCCATTCTGCAAGCACTTGGAGTTCTTCCGGAGCATACACGCAGTGAACGGCACATCCCCGTTCTGCGATTGGAATCATCTTCTCTGACGCTTGACCTTGATTTGGATTTTCAGGACCCAATTGGCCTGTAGCTTGACCTACTACCATGTAAGGGAACCTGGTTGCATCCGCAGCTTCAGTTCTGGTTTGTCTCACCATTTTGGAGTCGGTTGAAGGTTTTGGGTTGAAGATTAAGGATGAATAGAGAGCGAGAGAGAGAGATCGTGGGTAAGAGGTTTTGAAAAACTGAAGAGAGAAAGAGTGTAAAACCGTAAGTGTAAGAGATCGTGTGTGTATAGTGGGTTTTGACAAATAACCGTTGTTGATTCAAAAAGCAATTTAAAATCAACGGTTAAAAATTAAAGATAGATAGTAACAGTAAATACACCTATCACACGCAGGAGAGAAGCACATCAACACTCATTACAACAGACTGTCAACACGGGCACAAGAAACTATGTATCAGAGATACTGACACACGTTTACTGTCTCAGCTTCAGAGTCAGCACCAATGGGTACATAAACTCTGATAGAGTTACCTTCTGGACTAGACATCTTCTGATGAAGAAGCATCATAGTCAGAGGTTCTGATCCATCTTCATGCTGGACAAAAGTCCATATTCAGATTTTTCAGAATGAAATTAAATCTATCCTCTGCTAAGGGCTTTGTAAAGATATCTGCCCATTGATGGTCAGTATCAACAAACTTCAGAAGAAGTACGCCCTTCTGTACATAATCTCTAATAAAGTGATACTTTACCTCAATGTGCTTTGCCCTTGAATGTAAGATAGGGTTCTTACTCAATGAAATTGCAGCAGTGTTATCACAGTAGATTGGGACATTGCTCTCTATGATTTGATAATCCTCCAGCTGATGTTTCATCCAGAGCATCTGAGTGCTGCATATTGCTGCTGAGATATATTCTGCCTCTGCAGTAGATAGTGCAATGGTTGATTGCCTCTTGCTTGCCCATGAGACTAAGTTGCTTCCCAGAAATTGGCAATTTCCAGAAGTGCTTTTTCTCTCTGTTCTATCTCCAGCATAATCAGCATCACAATAACCTGAAAGCTACTCTGATGTTTTCTTATACATCAAGCCAAGGTTAGTGGTACCTTTCAGATACCTTAGGATCCTCTTAACAGCAGTTAAGTGGGTTTTCCTTGGATCTGATTGGAAACGAGCACATAAATGAACACTAAACAATATATCTGGCCTAAATGCAGTTAAGTATAGAAGTGATCTTATCATACCACGATAGAGCTTCTGACATACTTTACCACTTGCATCTTCTTTCTCCAGAATGCATGTAGGATGCATTGGAGTCTTGGCCACTGTGAAATCCAGCATATTGAACTTCTTCAGAAGTTCTTTAGTGTACTTGCTCTGATGGATATATGTTCCTTCTGGTATTTGATCAACTTGTATTCCCAGAAAGTACTTGAGTTCTCCCATCATACTCATCTCAAATTCAGCCTGCATCATCTCAGAAAATTCTTTGCATAGAGATTGATTAGCAGAACCAAATATAATATCATCAACATAAATTTGCACAATTAAGATATCATCTTTGTAAGTTTTGCAAAAGAGAGTTGTATCTACTTTACCCCTTACAAACTTATTCTCTAGAAGGAATGAGCTGAGTCTCTCATACCATGCTCTAGGAGCTTGCTTCAGACCATAAAGTGATTTCTTCAACTTGAAAACATGGTCTGGGTTCTTCTCATCCTCAAAGCCTGGGGGTTGATGAACGTAGACTTCCTCTGATATGTATCCATTTAGGAAGGCACTCTTAACATCCATCTGATGTAGAATTATGTTGTGATTCACTGTGAAAGAGATCAACAGTCTGATTGCTTCTAGTCTTGCTACTGGAGCAAACGTTTCTGTGTAGTCTATTCCTTCCTGCTGGCTGTAGCCTTGAGCGACTAGCCTTGCCTTGTTTCTGACTATATCTCCTTTCTCATTCAACTTGTTTCTGAACACCCATTTTGTTCCAATTACATGGACACTTTCAGGCTTCTTCACTAGGCTCCAAACATCATTCTTGGAAAATTGATTCAATTCTTCTTCCATGACCAGAATCCAATCCTTGTCCTGAAGAGCTTCATCAATTGACTTGGGTTCAATTAAGGACACCAATCCTTTCAGACTGAGCAGGGTCTCTTCAGAGGGTCTGAAGGCTGATCTGGTTCTGACTGGTTCGTCTTTGTTGCCCAGAATCAATTCCTTAGGATGAGCTGCAGTGATTCTGCTCTTCTTCAGAGTTTGTGAATCAGAGGGACCAACTTCTTCTGGTTCATCTTCCTCTGGATCAGCTTCCTCTGGAGCTTTACCTTTGTCAAAAACATTTATACTTAAATCTGCAAATTTCTCAACTAGCTTTGACTGGTCAGAGTCAAGCTTATCGTCAAATCTAACATGAATAGATTCTTCAATTGTTTTAGCATCAGTATTATAGAATCTAAAACCTTTAGATCTCTCAGAGTAACCAAGTAATAGACATTTAGAAGACTTAGCATCAAATTTATGCAATCTATCCTTAGTATTAAGAACATAACAAACACAACCAAAAGGATGAAAGTAAGAAATGTTGGGTTTTATGTTCTTCCACAATTCATAGGGAGTCTTATTCAGAATTGGTCTCACAGAGATTCTGTTCTGAATGTAACATGCTGTGTTTACTGCCTCTACCCAAAAGTGCTTAGCCATGCAAGTTTCTTGGAGCATGGTTCTAGCCATCTCCTGAAGAGTTCTGTTCTTCCTCTCAACAACACCATTTTGTTGAGGAGTTCTGGGACAAGAGAAATCATGTGCAATTCCATAGGAATCAAACAGACTCTCAAACTTGTCATTCTCAAACTCTCCACCATGGTCACTTCTGACACGCACAATCCGACAAGCCTTCTCGTTTTGCACTTGGGCTATGAAGGTAGAGAACACAGCATGAGACTCATCCTTGCGGGTTAGAAACTTTACCCATGTCCAGCGGCTATAGTCGTCAACAATGACCATCCCATATCTCTTGCCACCTATAGACTCAGTTTTCACTGGTCCAAACAGGTCGATATGCAGAAGTTCCAACGGCCTTGAGGTTGAGACAACATTCTTTGCCTTGAAAGGGACTTTTGTGAATTTGCCTTTCTGACATGCTTCACAAAGAGCGTCTGAAGCGAACTTCAGAGTGGGCAAGCCCCTGACAAGGTTTAGCTTGCTCAGTTGAGAAATCTTTCTCATACTGGCATGCCCTAACCGTCTATGCCATACCCATTGCTCTTCATTAACAGACAGAAGGCACTTCACATTCTGAGCCTCCAACTCAGATAATCTGATCTTATAAATGTTGTTCTTCCTCTTGCTGTTAAATAGAACAGAGCCATCGATCTGACTTACAGCCCGGCAGGACTTTTGATTAAAGATAACATCATAACCCTTGTCAGCTAATTGACTTATAGACAATAAGTTATGAGTTAAGCCGTCTACCAATAACACATTGTCAATGCATGGACTACTATCTACACAAATAGTACCAGTACCAACAATTTTACCCTTTTCGTTGCCACCAAAGCCAACTTCGCCTCCAGGCTTAAGTTTTAGCTCTTGGAACATACGCCTTTCTCCCGTCATGTGACGCGAGCATCCACTGTCTAGATACCATGACTGGTGTTTCAGTGGAGCTATCAAGGATATCTCATTTTCATCGTCTGAGTTAGGATCTCCTTCTGATTCTGAGTCAGAGTCAACAGCTTCCTTTGACTCTGCTCCTTTGTCTTTGACAATGGCCATGAGTCCTTGGACTTCACCATCAGAGTCAACATCCTCTGACTCTGATTCATCAAAAGTCACCATCAGACTTTTCTTGGTCTTGAAGTGCTTCTTTGACCTCTTGTCCTTCTTTAATTTTGGACAGTCACTTTTGTAGTGCCCTGATTCCTTGCACTCAAAGCATGTAACTTCCTTAATTGAGGACTTCTTCTGACCTGAGGATTCAGACTTTCCTTTGGCCTTTCCAGAGCCTTTGTACTTGCTCTGCCTGTGCTTCCAGATACGGTTGAGTCTTTTTGAGATCAGAGTCAGCTCATCTTCATCAGAATCTTCTGATGCTTCTTCAGATTCTTCTGCTTCAGCTTGAAGAGCTTTTGACTTCTCTGCTTTAGCCTTCTCAGATTTGGATTTTAAGGCTATTGACTTCTTCCTCAGATCTTGCATCTCTGAGCGCTTCAGCTCATGACACTTCAGTATGCTGATGAGTTCTTCTAAACTCATACGCTCAACATCTCTTGTGAGCTCTATTGAAGTCACCAAGGGCATCCAGCTTTCAGGAAGACTTCTGAGTTCTTCTAAACTCATACGCTCAACATCTCTTGTGAGCTCTATTGAAGTCACCAAGGGCATCCAGCTTTCAGGAAGACTTCTGATGACCCTTATGACATGTTCTTTTGTTGTGTAGCACTTGTTGAGAGGTCGTATTCCAGCTACAAGCAACTGAAATCTGGAAAACATTTCTTCAATGGACTCGTTTGGCTCCATGACGAAGGATTCATACTTTTGGATCAAAGACAATGCCTTTGATTCTTTGACTTTCTTGTTTCCTTCATGAGACGTCTTCAGGGATTCAAAGATGCCTTTTGCATACTCACGATCTGTAATCTTCTGGTACTCTTCATAAGATATAGCACTTAGAAGAATTGCTCTAGCTTTGTGATGTTGTGAGTAAAGCTTCTTTTGATCTGCAGTCATCTCTGACCTTGGGATCTTCTTGCCTTCTTCATCAGTTGGACGCTCATAGCCATCCACAATAATATCCCAGAGATCTGCATCAAAACCCAGAAAGAAACTTTCAAGTCTATCTTTCCAATATTCGAACCTTTGACCGTCGAACATGGGAGGCTTTGCATTGTAACCATCTCTTTGAGTTTCACTGGTGGTAGCCATTGTTTTTCACACCGGCCCGGATCACTGAACACTGTTAGGTGTGGTAATCAGAACTTGCGCTCTGATACCAATTGAAGGTATGAAAAACGGTAGAAAGGGGAGGTTTGAATAACGTTTTCAAGATAAGACTTCCACCTTAAAGATTTCAACAAATCTTTCGAGAACTAAGTGCTAAAGATATGAGATAGAAAAGCACACAAGGATTTTTATCCTGGTTCACTTGATAAATCCCTCAAGCTAATCCAGTCCATCCGTTAAGGTGATTTCTTCCTTCTTAGAATGAAGGCAATCCACTAATCAGGTAAGTGTTACAACTGCACTTGAAACCTACAAGTGACTAACAATTACACTGACTTAGCTCACACTAAGATTCACTCTCTTAGTCTTCTCTAGGATCCGATCAACCTTGATCTCCTAAAGGTAACTAAACAAACTGTTTAAGAAAGAATGTTTACAAAGGATTTTCTTCTGAAAAGCTAATAGTAAACACAATGAATTCAGATGAAAGAATGCTTAGAAGGTTTTTTGAATATAGCTTGCGCGTGTGTAATTCTTCCAACCGCATCTTTCAATCTTCAGCCTCTATTTATACTCCAAGGATTAGGGTTTGAACGCTGCATGGAAATGCTACCGTTGGAGGGCAGTTCTGGAAATTCCAGCTTCTGCTGTGGCTGAGAACGTTAGGTAGGTCGTCAGGATAGTACATTTGCTTTTGTACTTGGATAGTGACTTGACCTTTAAACCTAGGAGACTTCTGATCAGGGGAATGCTTCATGTTGGAACTTGTGAAGCCAGTTGATCAGAGTCAGAGGGAAAGCACAGATCCTCTGACCGTTGTATCTTCTGATTCTGAACTCAGAGGGAAGTACATGGTCTTCAGAGTTTCTTGCTTCTGGACATCAGAGTTTCCACTTTTCAGCTTCTGGATCTTCAGAGTCTTCTACACCTTTCAGAACATCTGAACCTTCAGAGTTTCTTGGTTGTCAGAACATCTGGATCTTCAGAACTTCAAGTGACTGAATCCATATCAGAGCTTGTATAACTTCAGATCTTCTGAAGCATTTCTACTGTTCAGAGTGAACATAGATGTTGCGAAAGCGTTGCTTGGGTCACTCTTCATGCACAGTGCTTTTGATTTGTGTGAGATTAAATTGAGGTCAGAGCCTGTAAATAGCACACTCAGACAAACACGTTAGAGTACCATAATTGTTCATACTCAAATGTTAACTTGTAATCATCAAAACATAGAGTTGTACTACTCGATCAAAACTTGATCTTACAATCCAAACCATGACCTTCCTTGTCAACGACGAACCATTCACTATTTCGGGCTAGCCCAAACCTCCGCCTAACTCAGCTTCCTTCCATCAGTTCCAACGGTTGACCCACTAGCACACAATTTCCGAATACCTCACCATCTCCATGTTTCCCACAGCTGACGTTGTCCAACCAGAATTCCTGCAAATAGACTCATTAGAAAACAAACCAGTGGAGCTAAATCAGTCAATTTGGGAATTGCTTAAGTCTTATGAGTCAGTATTCAAACCTCCCCAAGGGCTGCCACCCCCACGCACGCACGACCAACAGATTACCTTGCTACCTAACACCTCCCCAATCAACGTGCGTCCATACAGATACCCCCACTCACAAAAAGAAGCGATGACAACCCTCCTCTCTGATATGCTGCGAGAAGGCATTGTGGTGCCTAGCACCAGCCCTTTCTCGTCACCTGTGCTTCTTATCAAAAAGAAAGATGGGACGTGGAGGTTTTGCGTTGACTATCGCGCATTGAACTCTCTTACTCTTAAGGATCGTTTCCCTATCCCAACTGTGGATGAGCTGCTCGATGAGCTTGGTGGATCCACCATCTTCACGATGATCGATTTGCGTTCTGGCTTCCACCAGATTCGGGTAGCTCCTCAAGACACTCACAAGACCGCCTTTCGGACAGTAAATGGGCATTATGAGTTCAAGGTGATGCCATTTGGCCTCACCAACGCCCCATCCACCTTCCAATCCGCGATGAATGATCTTCTGCGACCTTATCTCCGCCGCTTCGTGCTTGTGTTCTTTGATGATATACTGATTTATAGCCCTACCTTGGAGGCACACCTAGAACATCTCAACACCATCTTGACAGCCTTGCTACCAATCAATATTTTGCCAAGCTATCCAAGTGCGATTTTGGTGTCGACACTGTCAGTTACTTGGGCCACCTTGTCTCAGCAAAGGGAGTGCAACCAGACCCTGAAAAGATCACAGCCATAGTGGATTGGCTAGCACCGAAGTCCCTCACCGCCCTCAGAGGATTCCTCGGGCTAACAGGCTTCTACAGGAGGTTCGTGCGCAATTACGCAGCCCACACGACACCCCTCACCGACCTCTTGAAGCAAGGGGGATTTGAATGGAATCCCTCCGCTGATGAAGCTTTCAAACGATTGAAGGAGTTGGACACCACCGCTCCCGTCCTCACGCTTCCCGACTTCAAGCTACCCTTCTTCATAGAGACAGATGCGTCGGGCTAGCAGTTGGAGTTGTGCTCTCCCAAAAGGGCCACCCTATTGCCTTCTTCAGTAAGAAGCTCACCCTGCAGATGCAATCACAATCCACCTATGTTAGGGAAATGTATGCTATTACAGAGTCAGTAAAGAAATGGAGGCAATACTTGATAGGCCACAAGTTCCATGTTTACACTGACCAACAAAGCCTGAGGCATTTTCTTACACAATCAATCCAAACACCAGAACAACAAAAATGGGCCTCCAAATTGACAGGGTTTGAATTTGAGATTCATTACAAACCAAGCTCTAGTAATAAGGTGGCAGATGCGTTATCCCGAAGCTTTGCAGAGGACTCCACGAGCACCTTTCACTCATTTACTACAGTCGTGCCTTCAATCCTTGCTGAATTGCTCCAATTTTATCAAACCTCAGAGGGTCAAACAGAAATGCGTCAGAAATTACAAGACGAAGGGTTTTATCAACATCAAGGGTTGCTTTATTACAAACGGGGAATTTACCTTCCAAACTTACCCTCAATGAAGAGGAACATACTCGCTGAGTATCACGCTTCGCCGACGGCAGGACATTCCGGGTTGCAACCCACGTTGGCTCGCCTTGCTGCTTCCTTCAACTGGCCAGGCCTATACACACAAGCCAAAATCTTTGTTCAGAAGTGCAAAGCATGCCAACATAACAAGTATCTTCCCACTAAGAAGCAAGGCCTTTTGCAGCCCTTACCTAGTCCTACTTTAGTGTGGGAGGACCTCTCCATGGATTTCATCACTGGACTACCAAACTCTCATGGCCATTCCGTAATATGGGTCATAGTTGACAGATTAACTAAGTATGGCCACTTCATTGGGTTGCCCTCCAAATTCACTGCTTAGAACCTAGCGGGAAGGTTTGCCACCGACATATGTAAACTCCATGGAATACCCCGATCAATTGTGTCTGATCGGGACAAGCTCTTCTTGAGCCAGTTCTGGAGGGAGCTTTTCCGCGTCCAGGGAACCCAGCTTCGGTTTAGCACGTCGTACCACCCTGAGTCCGACGGACAAACCGAGGTAGTCAATAGGGGGTTGGAAACGTACCTCCGATGTTATGTCGGCGAGCAACCCAAGACCTGGTACTGTTACCTTCATCTGGCCGAATATTGGTATAATACACGGCTCATCACTCTTCCGCTGGAATGAGCCCATTCAAAGCCTTGTATGGTAGACCAGCCCCATCGATGTTGGACTATGTTCTTGGAAGCACCACCGTGGAATCCTTGGATGCAACCCTGCAAAACCGCAATATCATCCTCAGAATACTCAAGGCCAATCTGGGAAGGGCTCAACACAGAATGAAGTTGGAGAAGGATAAGCATCGGCAAGAAGTTACCTTCACCGCCGAAGAATGGGTCCTCTTGCGGTTGAGACCTTACCGTCAGCAGTCCCTCCTGCGCCGGAACAACCAAAAGCTGTCACCGCGCTACTATGGCCCCTTCCAGATTGTCAACAAGATCGGATATGTTGCATACCATCTGGATCTGCCGGGTTCAAGCCGCCTCCACCCAGTCTTCCATGTGTCGTTGCTCAAACGGTTCCATGGAGATCCTGTGCGCGCGTTCTCCCCCCTTCCACCTTTAGCCACAGACATCGCTGGAGACACACCAGCGGCCATGGAAGCTCCATGCGCAGACAAGCCAGCAGAAAGGCAACCCTAGAAAGAAAAGGAGAAGGGATCGTATGAAGAAAGCTCCATTGCTCACACAAATCCAACCCTCAAGGATCCAACCTCAGACTTGGATTTTGGCTCTGGCCAAAAGGGAGAAAAGGAGGCAGCTTCAACCTCTGGAAATACAAAACAAAACACAAGTACTTCAGTTCACACCTCCAACCCTAATATCACTTCTGAAGGAAACGAGGACCCAGAAGATCCATCCGATCCTCACAACCTTTTCCCATCCAACGGTCCAGCTAAGGCAATTGCCTTGGATTCTTCCTCTCTTTCTTCAGCGAACAATCAGCGGGACTACCAAGGCCACACAGCTGGCTCTCACGTGCCAAAAGGAGCCTCGGGCAGTGAGCCCAACACGCAAATGGCTCCAGACCCTTCCGTTAGTCCCACGCACCTGCCACACGGTTCAAATCAATCAACGGGTCAAGATCTGAGTCCTCCACTGTCCGATGCATCCACTCATCAACCCAGCCATGAGGACATGTCTGGTCTTCCAGGGGATGGTATTGATACCACTGGACCTATGCCCAAACGTACAATCCAAAAACCAGCCCGCTACAAGGACTTCTACTAGAAGCTTCTAGCTAATTCTATTTCTATTCAGCTTTTTAATTATTTCCCATAGGGAGAAATTATATATGTCTAATGAATCAAAGTCAGCTTAGTCTTCTTAAAAGGGATTGGGCCATATGTTGGGTCTTCCTTGCTTTGGGACCAAGACTGTACTAGTTAAATAGCCTTTGTATTTCCTTTTGCAAATTAATGAGAAAATTCGAGCCTTGCTCACATCTTGGTATTTTTCCTTTATTTTCTTTTCCTCTGCGTTTTCCCTAGAACAACTTCTTGCTACCAGTTATCTATCTCGCTCTATTTCATCTTTAATTTGGACCACTTTTTTACAAGAAGAGTAGATGTTTGTTCACATGTTTTTCGGAAGTGGTTCCACGGGGATTGGAGGCCGAAGAGGATAACATGTCTTACAATTTGGAGTGGGCCTAGCTCTACACTAAAAATTAGCTAGAGGATCTCTTCCTTTACAACATTTATCTAGTCATATCTCTAGTTAATGTGATTTCAGCACAAGTGCACAACACACTCCCAACATGACCAAGATTAGACACGTGGAGCATGAAATTGTAGGAATGAACATCGATCTACCGGCCGGATGACCTATATATGAGTGTGAGAGAAAATCATCCTGGCTGAAAGTACAAACACAACAGCTGCATCATGTTTCATGCTAGCTCTGGTTCCCTCTGCTTAATTAACCCCCAAACATGGCAATAAGATAGACATGCTCGATCACTAACAGTCATTTATAAATGTCACTATATATTCATGATGCACCAAGTCATTTTCTGCATTATATATATAGAAGTTTCCATATCTACTACATCTTAAAAGAGAGACATGAAATCACTGTTCATAAGAGAACTTTGCATCTCAACCATTCATCTCTAATTACTAGAGCACTATTCAGCTGGGAACTTTGAATCTTGCCCGTTCATATCATACCTACCCACTAACTATTGATAAGAGTACATTTAATCTGGTCCATTCATCTCAAATTGACTCATCTTTACTTTGCCCATTCTGATCTGAACGTATTCTCTGTCATGAAGGAGAAGAGTGTTGCCTTGGTTTTTCTCTGGAGCAATCTGCGTTGTTGCAGTCCCCATAACTGTAGCAGAAGTGAGAGACGTGAACTGGAGCGATCTGTCGATTGCTACCAACAATCCGACCCGACAACATCCTCCACCTACGGTCGTTGACATGCGACGCGCAACTGTACCAGGCGCTGGAGGTTTCAGCCTTCCGTGAATCGGGTTGGGGAATTCGTGACTGTAACAGCCTGCAACAGTGCCAGTCGTGCCTCTACCAAGTCTCATACGGTGATGGGTCATTCACAGTTGGGGAATTCGTGACTGAAACGATGTCGTTTGGCGGATCCGGGTCGGTGAATCGGGTTGCAATTGGGTGTGGCCACGACAACAGTCCCCGTAACTGTTGTGTAGTGTGAGATTTGAGAAGAGAGGAGATTTGGAAGTTTGAAGGTAGGAGAATGATTAAATTTTAGGTATGACAGTTGTGTTGATAATGGCTGAGCGTAAATTTCGTCATTATGACATACGTTGCTTGAAGGCTTTTTCTGTTAGGTGGAGATCAGATTTGAGAAGAGAGGGAATTTGGCAGTCTGAAGGTTGGAGAAGTACTAAATTTTAGGTTTGACAGTTGTATTGATACTGGCTGATTGAAAATTTCATCATTGTTACATACGTTTCTTGGAGATCTCTTATGTTAGGTGGAGATCAGAGGGAGGATAAAGGATTTGTGATGAAAATGTTTCATTTGTGAACTGATTGTTGTCAGTGTATCAGAAGCCATAGATGTTGTGTCCTTCACTCCTTCGTCAGCTGATTGTTGCTATGTCAGTTGATTTGCAGAGGTTAGGTATGTACAGTTTTCCAGCTATTTTGTTGTTGTCAACCATATGAATACATCAATTCAATTTATTTGTAATCTTATCTCATTTGTGGCTGTCTATAAATACTACTATTGTATGGTCTTCCTGGTGTTCTTACTCTAACCTCTTGTCTTTGTCTCTTGTCCCTTTTGCTCTACACTGGTGGTAATTTGATTTACTCATGGCGTTCACTGCTGGTCCTTTCCATCCCCTTCGTGTTTTAAGGCCTGGCAAAGATACATGGAAAGTTAAGGTTCGTGTTCTTCGTCAGTGGGAGATGTTTCCTGCTGGTGAGCCTTCTAAGCCATATGCGCTTAATCTTGTCTTGATTGATTCAGAGGTTTATTCTTTTATTTTCTACCTGTGTAAATCCTTTTTATGATTATGGACTATGTTTAGCTATAGCAAATTTTAATTTGTCATTGGGAATTTTATTTTGGTGTATAGGGTGTCAAAATTGAGGCTTACATTAAGAAGAACTATCTTAGCAAGTTCAAGGGTGAATTTTCAGAGGGTAATGTGTACAAGATAACTTATTTTGATGTTTCTGAGAACTCTGGCATATTTCGCGCCTCTGAACATTTCTGCAAGATATTCTTCAATCATAGAACAAGAGTAGCGCAGGAACATTCTGATGTGATTCCAAATATTTGTTTATCACTCAAGAACTCTACTTACATTGATGCAACAATGGGGGAATCTGATTTTCTCATTGGTTAGTATCATTTATATCATTTATTCATTGTATTTTAAGTACTGCCCTTTATATGTGATAGATTTTGTTTCGTGTGTATTGGGTGAAATGTATTGTTTACTTAGAGGAAAAGCCATTTAAGTTAGTTGGTTGGATTAGCTTATGTGTATATTATGAGTTGATGTATAGCAGGTGTAAATCGCAATTAATTTCTATGAAAGGAGATGTAATGGAGTTTTCGGGAATCCTTAGCCATTGTATTCATTTTGATTGTGGAACTAACCCGTAACCAACTTAGAGTTGTATTGGCTGAAGTGTAATGCTTACTTTACTTTAAGAAAAGATGTGTGTTGGTTACTTAGGATAACCACTTAAGTTTATTCATCGGATCAGTTTATCTATATGTTATGCGAGCACGCATGTTAGTAGTAAATCCCAATTAATGTCTATTGAAGGATATGTAAAGGAGCTTTAGGGAACTCTAACCTATAGGATTCATTTTATTGAATCTCTAATTCTGGAACGAACCTATAGTTTGTTGGTTAGTAGTTACAAGAAAGGATAGTTAGGTAAGGTAATATAAATAGGGGATAGTAGTGTTAATGGGTGTTATTTGGATTGTAAGATTGGGGAAATCCAGGTAGAGAAGCTAAGAATCTCATTATTTGGATCCATTTTCTTGTATATAATCATTTCGTTTTCTTCTTCATTGTTATGGATGATGGATGGTTATGAGCATAAGTTATTGTCATTTATATTTAATTATGATTCCAGGAGCTTATGTTGTAAATGTGATTGCTTTCATTCCAATTTTGTTTTGCTGAATGTACATTTTTTTCATTTTCAGATTTTATTGGACTGGTTACTCATGTTTTAAGGGAGAGGCAATATGTAAAAGATGGGAGAGTCACAAGGAAGATTGAGCTTGATCTGATTGATGACAAGTGACCAGAACTTAAGATTTTTATTATGTGTTCAAATACTTAACTGATGTTTATTAGTTTTAAAGCAGCAATTTTTTTATGTCTTTGTAGGGGTATGGTGAAATGTGCCCTATTTGGTAACTACGTTGACATTGTTACTGAATTTCTGGCTATTGATCGAAATGGATTTCCGGTGATGGTTGTGCAGTTCGCTAAGATAAAGTCATTCAGGGGTATTGTTAAAATTGTTAGCTTTTGGTTCCATTTATTTGTCTTTTATTAAGTTACTCCAATGGTGTAATTGCTATCTGCCTTATGTTTAAACTATAGGTGATATTGTTATTCAAAATGTGATGAGAGGTACTAAACTTCTATGGAATCTTGATATTCCTGAAGTCGCATCATTTAGGAATGGGTATTCTTTTAATCTGTTGCTATATATGATATAGTTGTCTATGTGTATTTGTTATTTTGATGATTAATTTTTTCACAGATATGGACTTATTTATGTGTTTTTTATCTGTGTATGTAGTTTGGCTGTGCATGGAGTTGACTTGAATGTTCCTCTTGGTGTAATTGATGGGGGTGTTCCAATTGTTCCACTTGAAGATGAGTTTGTATTGAAATGGATTTAAATGACTAGAGTTGTAAAAAAAAGAATATTTAACAAGTTACCTCTTATGTTATAATTTCGATAGGAGGGTGTATTCATAGTATTTGGTAAGGTTAGTGGTCTGGCTGATGAGGAGAGGTGGTTTTATCAATCTTGTTGTTCTAGGGGGTGATTTTAGACAGATTCTACCAGTTATCCCTAAGGGTACTAGAGCTGAGATTGTGATGTCTACCATTAACTCATCTAGATTGTGGAGATTTTGTAAGGTGCTCACATTGACTGAAAACATGCGTTTGCTTGGTAACTTGAGTGATCACGAAATTGAGGAGGTTAAATCATTTGCGAAATGGGTATTAGATGTTGGAGATGGAAATTTAGGAGCCTATAATGATGGTGAATCTATGATAAAAGTAACAGATGAAACATTGATTCAACAGTCTTTGAATCCTATTTGTGAAATTGTTCAGACCATGTATCCCAATATTCTTCAAGAGATTGGATGTGCTGATTATTTTCAAGACAAGGCTATACTTGCTCCAACATTGGATGCAGTTGATATGGTTGATAAATATGTGTTGTCACAATTACCTGCTCAGAAGATGACATATTTAAGCTCTGATTCAATATGGGGTGTTGATGAAGAGGTTGGTGTTGAAGCTGGATGGGTTACAACCGAATTCCTAAATGATATCAAGTGCTCTGGTATTCCGGACCATAAGTTGGTTTTGAAGATGGGTTCTTCTGTTGTGCTCATGCGAAATCTAGATATTTCCACTGGATTGTGCAATGGAACTAGGCTTATTGTTACACATCTTTGTCCAAATTTTGTTGGATGTATTGTCGTAACGGACACACATGCAAGTAGACAGACCATGCCAATTAGGTTCCAAAGAAGGCAATTTCCTCTTATTTTGTCATTTGCTATGACTATTAATAAGAGCCAAGGGCAAACACTGTCAAGTGTTGGTGTGTATTTATCAAGTCCTGTTTTTTCACATGGCCAATTGTATGTTGCTGTTTCTCGTGTGAAGACGAAATCAGGTCTGAAGATTCTAATATGCAATGAGGATGTTACGCAACGAGATGTAACAAAAAATGGTTTTTCAAAGAATCTACAATTGATTATTGTTAAAAATTTAGATGTGTCTGATTTTTGTTTTGGTTGAAGATAGTGTTGTACCTTAAGGACTTATACTATGTTTTATTGATTTTAGACCTTGGTAATATGTTTTGTTGATTTTATATATTTGAGAAGATTACAAATTATACATATGTGAATTAGTTTATTAATGTTAATAAATAATACATATAAATATATTTAATCATTGAACTGGTTGTCCATGCATAAATAGAAACGTTTACAATGTATGAACCAATAAATAAATAAAATATGAAAATAATATACGAAATGTGATTGAGTTAGCTAAGATTATGTTTTTTTTTTACTCAAACTTTTTTATAAGTCATAAAAAGAATTGTGGTATATAATTCAAACATTCCAAAGTTTTGGTATGTGAATTAATATGTTCATCTTAATAAGATAAAAAAATAATTTTATAAAATCGTAGAACTGCTCGTCCGTGCATTGCACGGAGACGGGCTATAATCCTAGTTGTAGTATAGTTCTATGTTTGAATTTTGATTTATGTTCTGGTGACATTTAACGTGAAAGGAGGGAGAGTTTCTCTGTTGGCATTAACGTCCCCTTTTGGACTCTTCAACCTGGAGGCAGACATAGCAGTTATCAGTGTCTACAAATATAACAAGGATATCACGTGAATATCCAACAATTGCTTCGACACAAGGGATTTAAAACCGCACCTTTTATAGGTATAATGTTTGTGCACGTTGGATATATACTCAAAAAAAGGTGACATATTTCTTTGGTCAATAATGTTTTGTTCATTAATCAATTCCACCTCCACCTTAGGAGATGGTGAAGAAATAAGAGAGAAATAAGTGATATGATATGTGATGTGACAGGAAATGCAGAAAGAGATAAAAATAAAAAATGAGTGGAAATGAGATGGAAGAGAAGTGAGGTGTGTATAAATCATTACTCTTCTTTCTTTGCTTCTTCTTTTTTAAATAAAAACTTGAGGTGTGTGTTATATGTAAAAACTGTGATTTGAATTTATCACCTTTTCTCATTAACGCTAGCTCACTGGTGTGAGCCATTGTGATTTTGATATATTCAGCTAAGAAGATTAACGGCATATGTTTGGATTTGTCTTGGGCGCACTCCAATTCATTGTTAACGGAGAAGCTCCATAGTGCAATTAATGCAATTAAGGGGATTAAGTGCAAATAATTTGATTCTACTCTTAAACCTGAATTAATTAAAGGAAGGAACTTATACGAATCTGAGTTTTAGGATTAAAGAGAAGATGTAAAGATACTATAAAAACTGTGTTGATTAACCGGATGAGGAGGCATATATAGGAACTGGGTATCACTTGACAAAAAGAATGAAGCCTTAGCTTGCATGCACTTATATATGGTGGGTGACTTGCATCCACTATCAGAGGAATTCACTTTTATGACTATTTAAAAACAAAATTAAATTAAGGAAGATGTTAGTTGTACCTAAGTTGCAATTCGCAAGTTGACTCATGATAAGGACGAAACACTTCTCTTTATAAAATTTTGTGTTTAATTTTCATTATTGATGTGTGGACTGCATTAGTAGACAATTTATACGTACTTCTGAGCGACATGTGGTTTTGGAAATATGTCATGACTTGAGGTTATAACCGGAGCCAACCCACACAAACTACTTTTTGTAACAAAACTATAAAAATTAAGTTGTGATTCCCAACATGCATTCAATAAACATATGATTTAATGATGATTTTTAACTATATTATTATGTCAATTTCTCTCATGTCTTTGTAGCAACTCAAGACCGCTGTTAAATCGTATGTATATTGAATTTCCACTAAATTTGTATGTACACTTATAACCAGTCTAAAATAAATTGATCTAACTGAACTGAACCATTGCATGAAGAATAATTGCATGAGGCACAGCATGTTTGTAACGTGAGCAAGGGAAATTGCAATGCTATAAACCACCCACCCAACTTCAAGAGCTAAGCAATTTTTGTACATCACTTAAAAAAAACATTAATAATTAAAAAAAACATTAAAATATTTGAAAGAATATTATAGAAATGTTCTAGAATTAAAATTACTCTAAGGCAACTAGTGTTCATTTGGATAACAAAAAATAAAAAAATTGTTTCTCAACAGTCTCTAACATCTTACTATATAAATCCTCCCTCACACTCTTGGTCTTCCATCACAATTTCAGCACTTCCCCTGCTTTCTCTCTCTCACACACACAAAACCTTCTTCTTCTTCTTCTTCTTCTTCTTCTTCTTCCTATTCCTCATTGTTAACCATAACAATGTCTTCACCTCTCTGCTCCCTCTTCTTCCACCCACCTTCATGTCCAACCACTCTCACCTTCGATGTCCTTCTCGGCTTCCTCCTCCTCGCCGCCGTCTTCGGCTACTGGCTTGTTCCCGGTGGTCTTGCTTGGGCTCTGTCCAAAAACAGAGCAATTTCCAAAAACAGAGCATCTTCCAAAAACAGAGGAGCTTCATCTTCTTCTTCTTCTTCCATTCCTGGACCCTCTGGTTTCCCCCTGTTTGGCATGGTTTTTGCTTTCACAGGGACGACTCTGACTCACAGGGTTCTCGCAAAACTCGCAGGAGCCTTAAAGGCGAAAGCCTTAATGGCATTCTCTGTTGGGTTCACTCGTTTTGTGATCTCTTCTCACCCTGACACAGCGAAAGAGCTTCTCAATAGTTCTGCTTTCGCTGATCGACCTGTGAAGGAGTCTGCTTTTGAGCTTCTGTTTCACAGGGCAATGGGGTTCGCACCTTATGGTGAGTACTGGAGGAACCTGAGGAGAATCTCTGCAACCCACATGTTTTCTCCGAGGAAGATTGCATCCTTTGGGGATTTCAGGGCCAGGATTGGGGCACACATGGTGAGGGAGATTAAGGGGGTGATGGAGATGAAGGGTGAAGTGGAGGTGAGGGAGGTTTTGCATTTTGGGTCACTGAACAATGTGATGATGATGGTGTTTGGGAGGTGTTATGAGTTTGGTGAGGGTGGTGATGGGTGTGAGGTTGAGGAGCTGGTTAAGGAAGGGTATGATTTGCTTGGTGTTTTCAATTGGAGTGATCACTTTCCTCTGTTGGGTTGGATGGACTTGCAGGGTGTGAGGAAGAGGTGCAAGAATTTGGTGGCTAAGGTTAATGCTTTTGTTGGGAAAATCATATTGGAGCACAGGATGATAAGGGCTGCTGAAGGACAAGGTTGTGATGAGAGCTCTAGTGATTTTGTTGATGTGCTGCTGGATTTGGAGGAAGAGAACAAGCTTCAACACTCAGATATGGTAGCAATTTTGTGGGTGAGTTTTCCCTTATTCAATCTCATCTTTTTATTGATTATTCCAGGTTAGTTGCAGAGGAATGTTTTAGATGCATATTATTGTTCAAAATGTCATGAATAGTTGCATTAAGTTGAACTTTTGGGCTAACCATATTGAGCTTTATCTGTTTAAGTTCATGTTATCATTGTTTGCTTTTATTCAATGATTTCTATTCCTCTTTTGAATTTAAAACAGGACAGAAGATGCATAATTTATGGAAAGGACAAAACATCCAAATTAAATTCGTTTGCTTAGATATTTCTGAAAAGTCTCATTTTTTCTGTATAACCTTTTATAGATGTCAAGTTCTGCACAATCTTTAGGAGAACTTTTCCATACACTTGTAATTGATCAAATTGTTTAGTGTAACAATGATTATATCAGGGTAGATAATAACGAATTTTGAAATCAGCATTCATTAATAAGAGATGGCAGTAAAACCCTCTAAATTACACATAGGAGTACATGAAAGTAATATCTATGGTGTTTAGCACATCAAACTGTAGACGACTGATCAATGAGTTTTTTTCATTTACTAGAGTTGGGAATCAAGCCCTTCTATATGTTTGAATAAACTAGTGATCATGTTATTTTTTAATGAGGTTTAATGTGATTTTATTTTGCAGGAAATGATCTTTAGGGGGACTGATACAGTAGCAATCCTTCTAGAGTGGATTCTTGCTAGAATGGTGATGCACCCTGAAATCCAAGCTAAGGCACAAGCTGAAATTGACTCTGTTGTTGACTCTGACCGCACTGTTTCTGACACTGATCTTCCAAACCTTCCTTACCTTCACGCCATAGTGAAGGAAACCTTGAGGATGCACCCACCAGGCCCTCTTCTTTCATGGGCTAGGCTCGCCATCCACGACACACATATTGGCAACCACTTCATCCCCGCCGGCACCACTGCCATGGTGAACATGTGGTCCATCACTCATGACCAAGATATTTGGCCTGATCCAGAAGAGTTCAAGCCAGAGCGTTTTCTGCTGCAGGGTGAAGATAATGTGCACATCATGGGTTCTGATCTTAGGCTCGCGCCTTTTGGTTCCGGAAGAAGGGTGTGCCCTGGTAAGGCCATGGGGTTGGCCACTGTGGAGCTTTGGCTTGCAATGTTGCTGCAGAGGTTTAAATGGATGGCTGCTGATGATTCTGGTGTGGACTTGTCTGAGTGCTTGAAACTCTCTTTGGAGATGAAAAACTCGCTGGTTTCCAAAGCTATTATGCGCAATCAAGAATGAACTGGCCATGTACTTGTTTAATTTTATGGTAACTTTTAACTTATGAGTAGCAGTTTTTGTGGTTTGTTTTAGGAAAAAGTGTGTGATCGAATCAATGTAAGCTTGAAATTCAGAAATAAGAGGAGTTTGTTGAGCTTATGTTTTTGCAGTTTGTTTGATTTTTTGGGTTCTAGGATAGTTCATAGTAATTGAGTTCCGGGGATCATGTATATTTTCACACTTTCAGGTAAGAGTGGTATTAATTTGATCAGCCTTTAGGCCCTTTACATTCACACGATCTGAGTTTGAGAGTGATATGTTTAGGTGCGCCTAACCCCATATGTTGTTTGCAAATCAAAGGAGACAGGCCAAAACAAAGATAACATTTAAGGTTGTGTTTGTTTTTGAGTTTGGGCCTAGATTTATGTAACTGTACTACCAAGTTTGATAAATTAAGAACCACACTCACGGAACTCACTTTTAGCCTCAAACTAACTTTTATCTCAATTCACCAAATTGTCACTTCTACATTTACTCAACCTATTTTAATCATCAAACTTTATTTTGAAATAAAAGTATCAAACTTAAATCATATTACAATCAAGCCACTTTAAACCAAACTCTGTTTTGCAAACTCACTCAAACTCTATTTTACAAATTGAAATCGAAATACACACTTATTTGTTGGAAACAAAAATGAATATAATAATTATAAAAAAAATCTAGGGAGCAAAGTGGTAAATGAAAATATTAGAATTATATTTCACTAAACTCCTAACATTAATTTGTACTTCATTTTCACCGCACTTTCTATCTAAGAGAAAATCAAACTTGAGTGAAGGACATAAGTAAAGGGACAGGGTTGTTGTGCTCATCCGTGTGTAAGGGTCTCTTTCTTCTCATACCCAGCAATCAGGTAAGCACTTGCAACACATTCAAAAGAGAAATAAGAGTTGTAACAAAATCCTAGGAGAGTCATGTGTGCATATGATATTATTGTATAACGACAGTGGTAATAGTGGGTATTACCTTAATTATGAATCTTCATTCTCATAAGCCATAAGCATACGACTTGCAACATCAAGCCAAAGTATTGTGTCTATCATTTTATTGTGCAACATTTGCCCCTAGTATGAGTATTTGAGGTATTATGATGCTTGGAATGTCATGATTCGAGATAGTCTCTAGTCTGAAGCGATGAGTCACTTGGCTCGCCTCTAACAATATACTTTTGATTCAGGATGAGCTTAAAATCTCCTTAGGCATATGCATGGGATGATTAAGACTGATTCAATCTTGTCGTGGGCTCCAACCTTAGATATTAACACTTAGATCGAGGTACTTCGAAATATGAAGATGTGTGTCTTATCACAAAGACGGTGACTCTGTGTAACGCTTTGATCGGTGGTGATTGATTCGACGCAACTCCCTAAATGTTGCATAATGATGAAACATTAGGTACGAAATGTCGCTTTTGTCCTCACTTGGGAGGTGAAGAATCACGTTTGCCCCTGACATCACCATTAAATTTAGGAATTGATTGTCATTTTGCCTTCCTTGACTCTTGCCACATTGGCAGAGTGTTCTGTTTTGGAAGTAGTCGTAAATCGCTAGTCCAAGAGGCATTTAGCATTTTTTCCGTCAAGATCTTCATCCCTCTTCAATTTTGGTAAGTTCTTCAATCCTTTTTTTCTTCATGTATTCATGTTTTAGGCATGACGAAAGTTCGGAACTTATATCATTTCCTTGTAGGTTAATCCATCGTAAGGCTTAGTGGTCGGCAATGGTTGTCTCCCTCAACTCCCTGCCGTTACATACAACTTGGATAGCTTGAGATTTGAGACTTTAGGCCATGATTGTGGCGAACGTAGGTGGATATTCTGACTCTCAAGTCAACAAGGTTGAAGAGAAATAAGGATTATAATTGAGCATATATCATATGTATATAAAATGTGTCCCTTAAGTTGTATATATACGTAAAGTTGTAATAAACTTGAGAAAATCTGGTGTGAATATTGCATTGTTAAGTATAATCGATATTATCCGGTAATATATAGTGGATATTAACTTAATTATTATGAATCTTCTTTCTCATAAGTGTATGTCTTAGTTAACATTGGACTAAAGTACTAAACCTACCATTTTATTAATGAACGCTCATGTAATAGAGTTAAGCCATCAATTAAACCAATGAAATCAGTCCATGTTCATATCATGGCTGCATCATTGTATATCTGCGCAGCATCACTTTAAAATGATTGATTCCTTGGTACTGGTAGCAAATAGCGTGATGATCATAAGGATTTCACCTTTTTATCTGTTTTCATCCCTCTCCTTGCAGAAATTAAACTATAAAATGATGAGGAATACGAACCTAACAAATTTATGTACACAAGATCCAAATCCTTCCGCAGATCGAATATATCTTTAGCTCATAAATTATGCCCCTGTGAAAAAGCTCTGCTCCTTTCCCACCCATAAAGAAATTCACAAATAGGAATTGAATATCCAAAGAAATTGATAGTATCTTTCTTATTTTTTGTGTGTGTACCAATTAAGTTGCTTTAGGCCTTCCTTTTTCATATTTTATAATTTGTGTATTTTCTTCTTTTCAGTGCAATGCAGTCTTCCATTCTTTTCTAACTGATTCTCTCGTCCTGTCACTCTCTATATATACTGATATTCCATTATTCCTTTCCTCTTTCTCAAGTCACAACCAGCTACCATCCATCATGAACACATCACCCATCCGTACTCAACCAAAATCCTGAGAATAATCACAACAGATGACTCATGACTTCAAAGTTATATGGGGTTTCCACGATATTCCTTCTTTAAAGAAAATGGTTAACTTTATGTTTGTTTAAAAGTATATATATATATGGTATAAAATATCTGTCAAAAATTGACTTGTACAACACTTCATAGTACTTTTGTGTCTTCGACATATCTCTAATGAGGATTATCAGGGCCACGTGCCCCGGGCTCAAAAAAAAAATCTCATTAAACTTTCTCCTAAAATAAAATTTAGTTATAATAATTAATGTTTAAAATGTTATTAATGATTTGAGCTGGTCTAGTGGTTAGTAACTGTGTATGTTACTTTTATGTACCGGGTTCGAATGGTGAAAATTGTGATTGGTGCAAATAAGAGGTGGTACTTGAGAGATACAATATTAAATGAGGGCATGAATGGAAGAAAATGAGATAAAGTGTTTTGGATATGTAAAACAACAATGGTTTTGGAACAAAACAAAAAAGCTAAAACTACAATAGTTTTGGAACGGAGGGAGTAATTAATTTGAATTGAAAAAATTCAAAAATTAAAGTAAAAGGTCGCGTTGCTTGGATTCGAACACGCAACCCCTAAATGAGTTGCAAGAGGTCAGTTGCCAAACGAACCAACATAATGGTTTTAATGAAATTTCGAACATTAAAATTATTAAGAATCCATTTTTTTTTTTGTCTAGAATTTCTAAAATATCGGGACCGGCCCTGAAGATTATTGAGATATTCCTTTCATGTGGCACCCATCAAGATCTAACATTGATAACTATATAGGATTAGTCCATCTGGTCTCATCCAATTTAGTTTGTCCAGAATTCACTGTACTGCACTTGATATTATCAATATATCTTTTGTACTGATCGTCTGATCTGTTCCTATACATCTCTCATTATTTTGAGATTATTTTTATTTTTATTTATCTGTTGCTTTTACAAAGAAAATATTAATTATATTTTGTTAGTTATACCCTTAACTTGATATAATTCTCAATAGTACGTGGTCGAAAAATTATAGAGTCAGAGTTAATAAGAGATAAAAATAGTGTATTAGAAAGTTAGGAGTTTTAAACTTTTAATAAAAATGAGAATATTAATACTACTCCTTAATGCATGTAACAAAACCTTAAAGTGATAGATAATAAAGAACGGAGGGCCGGGAGGGAGTACTTCAATTAATCTCTTATCTCTTATCATTTCGCTACAAAATATATACATGCGAATTTAGCAAGGCTATTCGCGGATTGGATTTGATCAATTTTGAAGGAGAAAATAGTCCAATTAAATTCAATTGGTTTTGTTATTTTATAATTAACCCAATGCATTTGTTCTTAGATCTGATATGATCCAATATATAGGAATTTGGCCCATGGATTGAATTTTCGATTTTAGGTCATTGATTGAATTTTAATATTTAGCAATTTGGATCATGGATTGAATTTTTTCGATTTTTTAAATTTAACTTTTTTTCTTTGGGATTGTAGTATATAAATCTTTAAAATATATGATATAAAATCAAGAAAATGATAAATAATATATAGAATTTATATAACATTTATAAATTGTAACATAACTTTATCTATTGCGGACTAAGAAAAATATGGTTCAAAAAGTTAAAAATGTATCTACAAATTAATTTTAACATATAAAAAACACTTTTTTTTTGGGTTGTGTGACTTTTGTCACAAATTGGGTCCCCGACGGATGTCTGTCTCGTAGGTTTTTATCTGAGTTTGTTCTCATGATCGCTGGGTAGCAGTTTTAATATCTGTTTTGTAGCATTGGATATTATTTGTACTATCGACTTTATTTTATATATATATATATAACTTTTGTTTAAAAAAAAAAAACACATTTTTTAAAGTTAAATATATATAAATATATATAAAGTTGAGATACAACCCCTCTCAACAACATGAGTACGGTGACCTAGCCAGTAAAAAACTAGTAAAAACTCAGCTACTACATCAAAGACCTTCCCAAACACCTCAAGAAACCACAAACAAAAACATGATCCCCATAGAATTGAATATTAGTTGTAAAAACATGATTTATGGTGAACCAATTTTTAATTAACATGATCCACATAGAATTGGCTTACAGAACAAATATTTTTAAAAACTATGGTTCATTGTTGTATAACATATGGGGTTGCATGCTCTTGAATCTTGATAGGGGAATAAAAAAAATTTTTAAAAATGTTAGATTTGCTTTTTTACAAGAGCCAATATTAGATTTGCTTCTTTTACTCAATCCTAACTCTAATTCTCAAACAAAAGCAAGGTGTTTAATAACCATTTATTAAGATTTACATGCATTATATTCGATTTCAAAAATACGTGCATTATATTCTTAATTTTTTGTTTGTTCTCCCATTGCCTTTTTTTTCAACGTTACTGTTGTTTATCCTTGTTTTCTGTTATACATTCAACAAGTTGTAAATCTCTAGACAGGAGTAGTAAATGGTTTAATAAAGAATCGAACATCTGCACGTAAATATTTAAAACCAATAATTATCAACTAAACTATAAGCACATCAGCATATTGGTAGATCTACCACAAAGCTAAATTTGTTAAAAAGAAAAATTGACTGAATCCAATTAAAAGGAGGATTGTAGTAGAAGTATGACTAAATATAGCAATGGCATTTGTCCTCCAAATGGGAAATTAAAGGTTTAATCCCCATGCCATTGCCTTATTTGTATGTGATTGTGGTGATGATTATTCCTATCATTCTAAAAGCAAAGATTGAAATCAAAAAGGAAATAAACACATAGAAAAACCTGCGCCGCCTCCTCAACTAAAATTTGAAACACTTTTAAAAGGCATATGAACGAATCATCACCCTCTCCACCATCAAATAAACCTATGGGAAAATCTTCTATATACGTTAATTATATCGTACTAAATACTAGTACTAATAAAGAAATTAAAGATCCCAATTATGATCTCTCTTTGCATTAATCGATCGCATGCATCTTTAAAGCATACATGTGGCTGATTTATTAATTAATAAATGTATAATTAATCATCATACTCTAGTTGCTGGATGCTTCTCCAACATATGCTTCAACATGTTAAAGAAACATTGGAAGCAAAAGTACTTCCTTCCTATATGCTTTCCGACTTATGGACCACATAATAAAGGTGCTTTTGAATTGTAATATGAGCATGCTGATCTTATAGTGACATCAAGTATTTAACGAACCTTATAAGAATTTTTTGAATGGGGAAATTGTTTGAATACCTTTAGTCACACTAAACGAGAAATCAAATCCTTTGCATTTTATATTAAATTAGGGCAATTTGTTTTAGAATTATTTTTTTACGTCGGAAACATAAATTGCACCCGCCAGAAATCGATCAATGAACCTCCCCTACCCAACTCATATGTCCCTCAGCTACTACCACTTGTGCTATCCTACAGTGACATTATTTTAGAATTATTATCAAACTAGAATTTCTTTTATCAAAATGTATAATGTAACAAATTAAATCTACTTTTATTTAAAACAAATTCTAAGTACGAAATTCTTTTTTTTTCCATCGGAAAATAAGTACGAAATTCTTGTAGCACTTATGACCAGCCTCAAATTTCACGTTCCAATAAAAACTAAAAAACTTTTTTCAAATAATTATTGATGACCATAAATTCCTTGTGTATAGAGAATACCGGTACGTTTGAGTAAATAATTTAATTAAGCATTTTTTTGTAATAAGAGTTTATTCATAAGCTAATTAATTGACAAGTTTATTGAAATAAATTTAAAATAAGTTATATATAAGTATAAGCTCGTATTTATAGGCTAATTTTAAATCAAAATAACTTATCAAAATAAGCTCAAAATAAATCATGGTTCAATCATAAACTACTTACATAAGCTCTCAATCCACTCGTTCTATATATGATTACGTACATACAACTTTCTTCATATTGATAATGTTTTAAGAATCTTTTGGTAATTTTAAAAGTAAATTACTGTAATTAATCTAGTTAAAAAAAGCACCAATCATTGCTTTAACACTTAAAAGTTAAAACTATAAATGTTATTATTCTATTTCAGTATGAGAAAAAGATGATGCACCGACGGTAGAAAGTTTTATTACACTGTCAACCAATCAGATTTCATATTGATAATGTTTTAAGAATCTTTTGGTAATTTTAAAAGTAAATTACTCTAATTAATCTAGTTAAAAAAGCACCAATCATTGCTTTAATACTTAAAAGTTAAAACTATAAATGTACTATTCTAGTTCAGTATGAGAAAAAGATGATGCACCGACGGTAGAAAGTTTTATTACACTATCAACCAATCAGATTTCAAAGATGTGAGAAAACCCTCGGGGAAACATTGAAAATATAAATTGCACCATTTAGGGATTGATCTCGGGACCTCCTCCACCCAACCCACATATCCCTTAGCTCTTACCACTTGAACTATCATTCGAGAACATTACACAACCATTTTAAGTGTTTAGCTAAACACCACTGACAAAAATATGATTTAATTATAACCCAGTTCCTTTTTGCCTTTTTTAGGACATGGTATCTTTACTTGGCTTATACTTATTTTTGGGCCTATTAGATACGAGATGATCATACTCGGCCTTGCTAAACAGTAACCTACAAAGCTGACAAAATAATAAAAAAAGTAACATGCGCGCAATGGGCACACAAATAAAAGGTTGGATAATTGGATTCAATAACAATATAAACTCCGGCTTCAAATATCCTTATCGGTAATTCTTCCTCCTAAAAGCAAGCAAAGAAATAAGAGAACTTGGGTTGGGCTATGTGTCGTCCACCCATCTATGTAATCTCTTTTTTTTCAAACATATGTAATATTTTTTTTTGAAGGTAACATATGTAATATTTTTAAATGGACTTTTAAGTGAAATTTATCACTTTACCTATTCCCTCATCATTCCACATGTAAACCAAAAACAATGTTGGTAAAAAATATATGGGTCCGACTATATACTTACTTATACATTTAAAAAAAAAACTATATAGTATTTACTTATAGATTTATTATATCTCTTTTATTCACAATTTTTTTGAATGTCTACTTTTCTGAATATTTTAAAATTATCATATTACTAATGTTGATTTTTTGGTCACGAGGAAGATACTAATCAGAAGATATTTTAGAATTTCATCATCAATTGAACCATAATGTTGATTTATATTTAAAAAATTAATTCAAATAATTAAATATCTTGTAATATAATAATTAAAAGTATAATTAATTAATTATCCATTTTCGCATATTAATTTTTATTTATTTTGGATTAAATATGAATAAAATCATGAAATTCTTTAAATCAACTTTACTTGCATTAAATATTAGGATTCAATTTACATACAATGATTGACAGTGTAAACTGTAAAGAGTTTTACACATGCACTCAATAGAGAAAATCTTTGGTAGTCCCAGAATACTAACACTCAGTACTTCTCTAGTACACAATTATCGTGTTCATTTTGTAAAAATTTGGACTCAATAATTAAATAGTGCGGATAACTAACCATACATAGGCAGATGACCAAAAGAAAAAACCATACAAAGATAGGTTGCATAATTTGAATGGAAGAAGGAATGAACTGAACACTCTATATCCTATGGGAGTAATGAGATTTTTTTCCCATCCAATCATATCACTATTTTCTATTTTAAATATTTTAAAATTCAAATTTAATTGTGACATGATAAATTGATAATTTCTAATTGTACGATTGTGTTAACCCTTGATACACCGTCATCAATGTAAAGTAATTAATTAACCCTTGATACACCGTCATCAATGTAAAGTAATTAATCGCTAAATATTTGAAGTTATAGACAGAATAATTGATATTTTAAATTGTTTACATTTATTAAATATTTAGGATTTATTCACTACCAGCTTAAAGAATAGTAAGATTAATTAAAACCAAAAAAATTGATTTAATCCAAATCATTTTAAATTTTAATTTAAACTAAACTAGTTGAATTATAAGAAGGGATGAGCTGAAACTAAACTAGGCCCAAAAATAAGTATAGTTGCTCTGAAGCCTTTTGATATTATTATTATTATTATATATATTTATCTTTCTAAAAAAAAAAGGGATGAGCTGAAAGAAAAACTTTCATTTTCAAAACCTAACCAAATTAATATGCATTACTCCTACTTGTGAGTTGGTCTGGCCTCTTCCAGAGTGGATTGATGAATTTCCTTCTGCCTCTGTCAGAGTGATGTATCATTACCCTTTCATTAAAAAAAGGAAAACTCCTTATCTTCCTTGATCTAACATGATGAAGCTATCTTCTACTGTTTGGTTCACATTACTGCATAGCATTAACACTTCATTATGACCTTAAAAAAGTCAATGACAGATTCATGAAATCGGGTATCAGTATTTATGCCCAGAAGAGAACATTTTGATGCATCTAAGGCTCTAGTTTATTACATCCGCATGGATAAATTAAGACTGAGAGGGACAACTTTTTTAGTCCCAACAAACAAAAATTGATGTAGCCTCACGTGATTACACGGTAAGCTATTCTACTCACAAGTTCTTCCTCCAAATCAGCACAACCAAATTGATCCAAATAGTTAGCATCTGATGGGAATAGCACCAAGTTTCTACTTCCTTGTCTTCTACATTGTCTAAGATGATTGGCATAGGTGTATGTCACATGCTGCACAACTTTTACCCTGCATCAAATGAAACATGATTTCAGGCTAGTGCAAAACAAGTTTGTCTGGAGCAAAGTGCTAACTGATTGAGATCTTCTGTTCCCAAATGAGATGTACTATCATTTATGTCTCAACCAATGAAATTATGTCATGCCAATTAAAAAAAACAAGGATATGAAATTTAAAACTTTACATGGATGGCTTTTAATTGACATGTCACAATCTCATTGGTGGGATAGAGAATGAGACACCATTTGGGGTCGGAGCCTCGGAGGATCTTGATCTAGTGCGAACATAGTTTGCATGGAGAAAACAGTTTGTAAAATTTAACAAAACAGAACGACATACCATTTCAAGGCACCTTAAGTAATCCGGAGAGTGCACGGAGAATCATTCTCTTGCTTTAGCTGCAAGGATTGCCGCTGATGCTCCACTCGCTGAAGCTGTGATGACAGTTGGAGCAAGTCAATGGTCGCATCATCTTCACAGGAAAGACGATCTTTCACGCTCACAAAATCTGATTGTTGGAAAATCCCATCTGCCATTCCAAAGTGGACAATATCATGATTGTCTGATATCAATGCAGGACCGAGATTACCTCCATCTGCATGATTTAGTTCTGATGGAAACCCATCCGACACACGGCTTGAAGAAGTGTGTGAGCTTATTCCTATCTTTTCCGAGACCTGACTCATGCTGTAGTGATGGCTATGGCTGCTGGGAATAACAAAGGGGTGAGCCAAAGGAATTCCTGACGATTGGCTTGGCGAGTTCTGGGATTGTGATGACAGAAGAGAGAGAGCACAAGAGTCTGAAATTCCCGATAATCCCTGAACAGTTGATGGTGTGTAGAAAACATTGAAGTCCTCACTTCCTAAGGAGGTGTCGTGGAATAGTGGTCGTAAACCAGAATTTTGGGCAGCCCCGAGGGAAGGTGGATATTGGCCATTGCTATCACAGAAGATGCTTTCGGTAGTGGACGCGGCACCATTTTCATGATGAAGAAAGGGAAATTGTTTTTGGTTGTGTGAAGGAAATAGAGATCTTGACATAGGATGTCCATTGGTAATAGACATAGAAGAAAGATGTTTAAAGCCACCCCCACATTCTGCTTTTATTATAGGTCTCCAGAAGCCACCTATTTCATATCTCTCAGGATGCATGATCCCACTAGGGAGCATCTCTGGGACGATAAAAGATGCTGGTGTGAGCTTTGTTCCCTGGAATCTGCTATCTGCAAGAACCATAAGATCTTTATAAAACTTTAAATCAAACCATTTTTCCGATATCAAATAATGACTGCAAAAGCAGAGAAAATTGGCATCAGTTATCACAGTTAAGGTTGGCTTCACCCTTTTCCCGCCTTTTAATCAGATAGAAAATGAGTAGTAACAGCCAAGATATATGCTGGAACCTTAAGGTTAGTATTATGAAAGGTAAGTAGGGAACTAATTACTGTCAATTAGACTTCATTCTATTAGTAAACAGGTATAAGTTAATGATTGATCATAAGGAGAAAACATAGTTCCTGAGGGGGGGCATGTTTAGTGACAGAAAATCTCTTCCCCTCAGTGATAACACCATTATTCTCTTTGAATAAGGGTGTGTTTGCTTTTGCTTGAAAGCACGTTCATTTGCTTGGAAACTGAGATCCGACTTTCCCAGACACCAAACGTGAAACAAGGGTTAAACATGGATCCACATTCACTTAAAGACAACTGAAAAGAAAACATGCTTTTATGGTTTACATCCACCACACATCCAATGAATCCTTTATTGAAAAGAAAAAATGCTATTTACTAAAAGATCGTCATGATTCTGATGAAGGTGAGCACAAAACGAAGTAATGTATGACAAATCTTGGGTCTGGTCTATGTGAAGTTGTTTAAAAGTAACTGTGAAACCGTTCACTTATATTTAGCCTAATATTCATTAGTACACATGAAAAACCTTTCCAACAAAAGCATTTTCCTTATAGTTAAGCAGTCAATTACATGGAACTTAATAACTGAAGAATGCAATGATGAATGTGCATAAGCCAAAAGGAGGAACGGGACCATGAGAGTAAAGGGAAGTGTGAAGTAGAGAGCAGAGTTATATCAGTACCACCACATGGCTGAAGCAACCTCCCGGACTTTCCGGAGTGAATACCCAATTGTGGTTTTCTTCGCCGCTCATTATGGCCTGCAAGGCGTTTACGGCAGCTGCGCTTACCATCATCAAATTCAGTGAGCAAATGAAACCTGTATAACAAGCAAAACATTTCAGCAGAACTATACATCATATACCAACGCAGCTTCTTATTTCAAGCTTGTCCATTTCAGTGAAGTAGAAAAGTTAGTGGAGCAACAATTTACAGTTCATAAGCATAACAATAGTGTGTTTGGAATTCTTCTACAATTGATTCTAAAGCCAAAATCAATTCTAAGAAAGTTTTGTTTGGATACATGATGGAAAACCACGGTAAAGCCAAAATCCTGGTACTTTGGTCTGGGCCACCGTGATTTTGACTCACTTCCGTGTATCCAAACATAGACTAAGTAGCTTCTGACCAAAATCACAATGGATAGCTCCAAAAGCTAAGGCAAGTTACTTTGGTTCAGTCCATCGTGATTTTGACTCTCACCGTCCATGTATTCAAACATGAACTAAGTAGTTTCTGGTGTCCAAATTTATTCTAGGACAATAGTAGCCAATTCAAACATGCTATAAGCAGGTAAAATAAGTTTGTGTATCAACAAAAATTCAGCTTACAAAAACAGCCTTGAATTAACAAAGATTCCAGAGAAGAAATCATGAAAAATTGACCAACCTACTGCATTGCTGACAAAATCTCTGCTCAGTTCCATTCACAATAACTGTGGCAGTCTTGGAGTGAACCTCACAAACTTTGTGCCTCTTGTGATAGTCTTTACATGAGCTTAGATCCTTGTTACAGCCATAGACTTGACAATATGCAGTCTGAGAGTGCATCCCTGAAGCTCTCACTCTCTTGGGTGGTGTTGATGACTCAGAAGAAGACAAAATAGGAACTCTTCTGGAAAATCCTGAATCAAAGGCATGTGAATCTCCATGATCAGCAAAACGCCCCAGCTTCAAATCAATGAAGGAATCCCGACCGTTAGAAACCGCCACAGAGTTTGAAGTAAGCTTGGAGGAATTTGATTCACCTCTGTTGAGAACACTGCAAACCAGATCATGATCAGAAAATTGCTGTTTCCCACCCAACATATCAGGAAAACCCAATTCCTCAGTTGGTTGATTATCAACGTTTTGCTGACTCATGTTGATGTCGGTGGAAAAACTACAAGGGGTGTTCAATTCCCAGCCTAAGAATGAATTTTTACTTCTACCAAGAGTGTTGGGAGGTGAAAGTGAATACCCCTTTTGATCCTCAGAGACAAAGCTCCAAGATTCCATCACATGCAACAGAATCAGGAAGCAAGAGAGAAAGTGAGAAAGAAACAAGAAGCCAGTTCGGTTTAACAGTGATTCTGTAGCTAAAAAAGTTGAGCTTAAATTTCAGCCTCAGAAAGGAACCATTGGAGAGGCTTGAAAAAGCATTTTTGTTGTACACAGGCCACGACAAACGAGTGCCCAACAAAACAGACAGAGAAAAGCAGCAAAGATTTTTGGTTACTCTCCCTGAAGCCACAAGTTTTTGTTGTAGTTCATGTTCATTCCTGACAAATAAATAAAAAAGAAAAGGTGAGAAAAAGAAGAGAAGATTAACCCAAGTAGGAGGCAAGAAAGAGAGCAGAAAAATGTCAGAGGAGCACGTGAAGAGAAACGAAAAGAAAGGGGGTGAATATGATGATGATGAATGAAAAGAGTGTGTCAGCTTAAGCAGAGGAGATGAAGGAGGCAAATAACACAGAATCCATATAGTAGTATTATTGTACTGAAAGAGAAAGACATTGAGGGGATGAGAAAAGGAAAACTACTAGTTGCCCAAGTCAAGTGGTGAGAGAGAGAAAGAGATATAGATAGAAAGAAAGAAAGTGTGTCACTTTACTTGAAGAAGTGTACTTGAAACTTGAAATAGTGTCACTGCTGCGTCGGTCTCCTAAACTCCATTGAAACTGTAGAGGTTTGCTTTGTGGGTTGCTATTTTTGGAGAGAGACATTGAGAGTGTGCAGTATTAGGGGTGTTCGCGGATTGGATTGGATTGGTTTTGAGGAGAAAAATCATTCGATCCGATCTCATCGGTTTTATGATTTTGTCATCCAATGAATTTTTTACTAAATTCAAATCCGAACCAATCCGATCCAATCTATAGCGGTTTGGATTGGATTGGATTGGATTGTTCGGTTTTTGTTTCACTTTTTTATACTTTGAAATTGTGTTGTATAAATTTTAAAAATATATAATATATGATAAATACAATGATACATAATTTATAATATTAATATAACATTCATAAATTATAACATAGTCAACATATTTTAAAATTATGATTATAATTGTTTACTTTGATGCATGTATATAGCAAACTTTTATGCATGTGTGATATAATCAATATATATACAATAAATATGTACTATGTAAGTGTAAATGAAATGATATATATATAACTAAAAGTATACATATTTGTGAATGTTCGGTTTGGATTGGATTGGTTCGGTTTTGGAAATCAAATCCGAAATCCGATCCGATCCAATAAATAATTTCGGTTTTTTCAATTTCCAGTCCGTTCGGTTTTCGGTTTGATTGGATTTCGGTTTTTTTGGATCGGTTTGTCGGTTTTGTTTGGATTGGTTCGGTTATGAACACCCCTATGCAGTATCAGAATTCCATATTCACACCCAATTTACTCTGACTCCATGAGACACCTGTGCAGTTAATTGAGAGATAGAGGTATTAAATATTAGTTAACTAATTTAATCTTTTTTCAGCCTAGTATCCGATCATTAAGTTATCTTATGTCGCAAATGCTCGCACTAAACGGTAAATGACTGATTACAAAATGCGCTTGATTAGATGATCGATCATGTTTTTCACTTCTTTTTCTTTCATTTTTATGTTTTAATAAGGTTCGAGTGGAATGAGTGTGAACTTTTCGTTTTTCCAAGATCAATAATGTAATCCTAGCTCTTATATCTTTTATCTAATAGATGTATTTTCACCATGAGGGACAACCAAGTTGGCAACCTATTGGGTCTGATCCTAGTACAATACATTTGAGGAGGGATGAATAATCGTAATTGTGACTGTATCCCAACCCGAAATGGTTGGCATCTGAATGGTTTTGATTTTTTCTATTTTATTTTCTCTTTCATCTCATTTTCACTAATATTCTCTTTTTATATATATTTTTTTAATCATATCTCTTATTTCTCTCTCTTATGTTTTGCTTGGTTGTTGAGAGAAAGAGAAAAAGAAGAAGGGAGAAGAAGATAAAGATGTGAGAAGAAAAGTTAATTTGTAAGTTATTTTGTATGATAAAGAGAAAAGAGAAAGTTAATAAAAAATTATGTGGATAATATTTTTTTGAAACTAATGATGTGGATAATTGATGTAAGAAAAAGTTTTTTATTTTATCAAAATAAATTTGTATCAAATGTAAACATTTGTTGGCACTTAATAAACATCATTTGTGGCGGTTTACAACTACAAGTTATATGGATAAATAAGTCCCAAAAAAACACATTAATGTCCCACTTCTACACATTTTGCATGCGAGTCTCTTTTCTCTACGATACGTTGAACCTAACGATGATGGATCATTCTTTCTCGCAAGATCTTCAACATCTATCTCCAAACAAAGTGTTATATTCCTAGTTCTCCATGTGTGTGGATATAAATGAAGCTTGGATCAATCTTTCTCTAAAAAAGTTACTTTGACATCACATTTCACCTCCATCTCTATCTAAAGAGAGAGAGAAAAAATAGAAGAGAAAGTAGCGAGAGATGTGTGTGATAAAGTTTGTGGAAATAAAAAATGGAAGAGAAAATTAATGTAAATATTTTAAGATTTTTTTTCATACTTAAATAAATAAAGTGATTTCATAAGATTAGAATGACCTCCTTGTTTAGAGGTAGCTGTGACTCCAATAACAATCCCTCTTGTCTCATATCGTTTAAGGCTTATCATATATTTTTAAAAATAATTAATTATATTAATCATTAAAAAAATTACATCGTTAGTCAATTAGATTTAATCATTTTGCAACATTACAATTAGATTAAAAAATAATTTAAAATAATAAAAAATTAAAATGAAGATCTATTACCAAAATTAAAATGTTTTACTAAAAAAATTAATTATATGATACCTTATTACACAACTTGTTGTTATTTTATAAGAAAAATGTTAGTTGGATACATGAATGGAAAATGTTAGCGGAACATACAAATTGAACAGATAACCCAATGGGACATACAGGTTAATGACCGTTTTTAACTTTCGGCGGTTAAAAATCATCACTAACCCTATATTTATTGGATATCCGTATATATTTGTATGTAGTATGTCCACATATCATTACCAATTTTATAATCATTAATGCAATATATATAAAAGTGGCGACACCTTAGATACTTTCACATGACATGAGAGAATAATAGAAGTAGAATTAATAGGGTGAAGGTGAGGACCAAAAAGAGTCGATGCAGAGTCAATGCCAACATTAATATGTTGGGATCTAATAGACAGGACCCATACTTCTCATCTATCCCTTTCCTGACACGTGTTACTTTCGCTTAAATCAGTTTTGTCGTCTTGTGCACGTGCTGACACGCTCCTATGAGAGCGTGGGAGAAAAGACAGTGCCGAACCAATTCCAACCAGCAGCAACCGGCTCCACCACCATTATCAATACGGGGTACCCGCTTTTGGTTCCTTCCTTTCTGCTGATAAAAGAGAAAACTCACAACTACTCCAATGGCTTCTCCTCACATGGAAACTAAATGTCTTATTCAAACTTCCATCCTTTTTTCCTTAAATAAAATTCCCATAACTTAAACCAATAAATGTGTTAGTGTAATGATAAGTATGTTAGATTCTCATAAGGATTACAGTACAAGTTTAAATCTTAGAAAAAACATTTGTTGCGAGGAACATATATATACACAAACAAGAGATGATATCTCTTGAACAAAACAAAATTCTCATAACTGACATATGTCATTATTTGGATTGTCACCACTATGTTCACATGATTACCTTCCAGACAAACAATTAATATTGATTTGCTAGATGAACAACATGTTTTTGAATTTTTCTTATACATTATGATTATAATAAGTTGACAAGTATATGACAATATAGGATGGTTTTTTTAAAAAAGAAAAATGACAATTGCGACTGGGATAAGAAAAGTTTCACTCATTGACATTATTAAAATTTTTAATTTTTAATTTTAGAGTAAATAAACAAGTTAGACGAAAAATCCTTTACTAAATATTTAAGGCTATTACATTTAGTAGGATTTCAACATGAGACCTTGCCGGATCTACACACTTATCACTTGGTGGGTTATATTAGTATTTAGTAATTACATGTATTCTCTGATGAGAAAATCATGTTTAAACTAGAAACACCTACATCATTATAAGACTAACTTTCAATGAATTTTTTTTATTCACAAAACTTTTGATGGAAAAAAAAACATTGTTTTTTATCACATACTTATATTTTTTTAAGTCTAAATTTGTGTTTGGCTAGTAAAAGAGTTAGTCAGGTGTCTTATTTTAAAAAGTCACAAATGTAAAGAAATAAATTTTTTTATTTATAAATAGAATTATGTTAGATAAACATCAAAATTGTATACTCACTTTT
The DNA here is from genome assembly GCF_012489685.1 of Lotus japonicus. Taxonomy (NCBI): domain Eukaryota; kingdom Viridiplantae; phylum Streptophyta; class Magnoliopsida; order Fabales; family Fabaceae; genus Lotus; species Lotus japonicus. The sequence continues at coordinate 61,094,931 of NC_080044.1, forward strand.
TTTTTCTCTCTTTCTTTTTCTTTTTATCACATTATATCATATATTATATTCATTTGTTTTCCCTAGTCTTTACTGTAGGTATTTACACCTAATTGTCCACTAATCATTTTCATGATGGAAACTGTTTTGTTCACACTCTACTAGAAAGTAGAGGAGGAAAATGATAGGTAGAAAAAAAGAGGAGAGAAAGAGAGAGAAAATATTAGAAGTAGAGGATAAAAGATAACGAGGGAGATATAAAAAAATTGGGCGAAAATAAAGTGAAAAAAATATGAGGTGCGAATAAATCTTTTTAAGATTATTTTCCTAATAAATAAGAGAGAACTAATAACTAGTGAAACAACGGATACAGGGTAAGTTTGACAAAATTGAGGTTTATTCAATGCATCAGTAATTCAGTATAGTCCTTCTTCCCTGCCTCTCAAAACAGTACTCTATTTAATTTGGTTGAATTTCCCAACTAGCGTGAAATAAATTGTCATTATTTAATTAGTAACCCAACTCTCTGACATGTAAACATTTTGCAAAGCAGGGATGAGCAAATAATTAAATTCAATGTTTGTCAACAGCACCACATATTTGCCAAAGTAAATGGATGGCTGTTTGCTCCAAACACCTCCAACACTTAAGGCCATGAATCAATTAATGGCGAGCCCTTCTGTTTGGTGGACTGGCTGGTCAGGCTGGACCAGTATTACAAAGTTATAAGATTCCATGTTGAACTTGTGTAACTGTTACCAAGTCAGTGTGAATCATCCACCACCCCCAAAAAACTTTGGACATTATTTAATAAACTTATAATGGTTGTTGCGAAGAGAATTACTCTGTTGTGAGGCAGAGGTGTCCTTGGATCCTTCACTGTGCTGTAATGGTCCTTTCTTTGGTCCAGGGGGGAGGGGGGTTGGGAGGTGGAGGTTGGGTTTGTTGTAAGTAGTATAATACAAAAGTCAGTTAGTTAGTATTTTGTTAAGTGATTGTTTAGGGGTTAATTGACTGTTACTTGTTAATTCAGTGAGTCCATATATAAAGAGTCAATTGATATAATTGTGAATTGTGAAATCATCATATAAGTTTGGCTTAATTGCACTTTTGGTCCCCCAACTATTGCCTTCCTGCGAAAATCGTCCCCAAACTTCAAAATTAGCAAAAAATGTCCACCAACTATACCTGTTATTGCACTTTTGGTCTGTCGTTTGCCTTCCGTGAGAAAACTAACATGAGAAGCTGATGTGGCTCCCTCACGCGCGTCTTACGTGACTTTCTTCAGAGAGCTTGATGACTGGACAAGTCACATGTTTCTCACGTAACTCTGAAAGGCTCCAACGGTCATCTCCCTCCTCCATCGTCTTCTTCACCATAGAAACCCTTTTAGAGTCACGTGAGAAGCATGTGACTTGTCCAGTCATCAAGCTCTCTGAAGAAAGTCACGTGAGACACGCGTGAGGGAGTCACATCAGCTTCTCACGTTAGTTTTCTCATGGAAGGCAAACGGCAGACCAAAAGTGCAACAACATGTATAGTTGGAGGACGTTTTTTGCTAATTTTGAAGTTTGGGGACGATTTTCGCAGGAAGGCAATAGTTGGGGGACCAAAAGTGCAATTAAGCCAAACTTATATGATGATTTCACAATTCACAATTATATCAATTGACTCTTTATATATGGACTCACTGAATTAACAAGTAACAGTCAATTAACCCCTAAACAATCACTTAACAAAATACTAACTAACTGACTTTTGTATTATACTACTTACAATAATCAACCCATTTTGATTTCAACACCCTTCATCCCCAATTCAAGAACTTGGCATCTGGATTTTGCCTTGGAAATTCAACCTGATTATAAAAATCTAGCTGTCCAAAACCCAGACCTTGCATGAGTTGCATCAACCCAGATATTTCAGGAGAAAGTTGTAATATTTACATTAATTTTGGCAAAAATGAGATCAAAATAGAAAATTGAGATCAGGATAAAATTAATAGTCAAACTCAGAACAGGAAACACCGTTTCTAATTGAGCTTTGCCCAAAACGTGGATGGAGAAATCCAAACTAATACAAAAACTAGAATGAACCAGAACGCGAAACACCATCGTCGAACTCGCGACCACCGTCGCCCCACTATGTCGCTCACATCAACCTTGACAAAGATTTGAAATTTCCAAGAAAAAAACTAGAAGTAACAATGCTCAGAATGTAACAATGAACACCCAGATCTGGCTCAAACGATTTCCCCAAACTTGATAGATCGAATGAGAAGGAAATGAATCGCAATCAGATCGGCGTTAATCGCCCACCGCCGTTCATGGCCCAACGGCCGCCGCACCGTAGAACTCCTCTGTCGAACCAGCAATACCCCTTTCATCTGCGAACCACACACCACCAATCGACCTTGATGAGGAAAGGAGAATGGACAGAGGGAGAAGGGAGAGTGGTGGTCATGTGACGGAGCATCTCAATATGCAACAAGGAAGGAAAAGCGACGGTAGCGGCAGAGTAGAACGGCGGCGGCGGAAGCATGAGTGAAGACTGAAGACTAGGGAAGAGAGGTGGAGAGGGTATTTTTGTATTATTCACGTACTTATTGTTTTGATTTTTTTTCTAACAGGTAAACATAACCTATTATAGCAGGTATTTTTTGGTCTTGCATGGTGTAAGACTTAGGGTGCACTTGCACCCTAACAGCCACCGTTAGATAAGGGTTATATGAAATGTTTTATATTATGTCCAAACACTCTCTATCTCTAATCTTCTCTCTCGGGTTTCTCTGTTTTCCCCAATAGGGTTGAGTTGAATTGGCAAGTGATAGAAATTTGAGACTACAAGACCAAATATCAAAGAATATGATAGGTTCATAAATCATAATAGTTTATACAATTGAGATATGTATGTATCATCTGCAAGAAAACCAAAACTGAAAAGGTTGGGGGCCCTGGCATGAATGTGTCACCCCACCCTTTGCACCACAGTTGACAAGGCTTGAACATTGCTCCTTCAATGGGTTATGTATGATGGGTTTGGCTACTTTTATATGTGGAGAAAATGTATGAATGTGTGAGCTCAATTTGTATCTCACTTGTTTGAGTGAAGAATGATCTTATTATGTGTACAAATAGTTTTTGTTTTGTCAAGATAGAAAAGTCACATATGGAAAGATGAGAGAAAGGGCTTGGTGGCTTTTGGATTTTGATACATTCACATTTTTCTTTCTATTTCATGTAATGTTCACTAAATTTTGGTTTTTATCTTTAGGCTTAATTGCAGTTTTCGTCCCTGATCTATACCTCTTGTGCAATTTTGGTCCCCTTTATTTAAAAGGAGCAATTTTAGTACCTCAAAGATTAGGACGTGACAATTGGGTCCTTCCGTTAGTTTCCGTTCAATTTCAAACAGAATTTGCATACGTGACGCTCATTAATGATGTGGCGCTCACACATTTTAACACTAAGACTCCACATAATAAAACTAAAAATTAATAAAAATTCTAAAAAAAAAACAATTTATTTAACTTTAATTCTAATTAAATCATTAATCCCTAATCACCCTCCACCTTCATCTCAGATGAATCAACAACAACAACAACAAAATCTGATATGTTCTGATGATCAGCAAGAGCTTCCTCCAATAAGTGATAACCCCTCTCACAAACACTGTAATTCAAGTGTGGACAATGCAGTAATTGCAAGCAACAACAACAACAAAAATCTGGAAAAAATTGAGAAGCAACAACAAATCCAGAATCAACAAGAAGGCTATAGAAATTCCATAAACAAAAATCAATTTTCCCCTTCCTTCACCCTAATCCAAAAAATAATAAAAAGTCCAGAAATAACAACATCATCTTCATCTTCATGTTAGATTCAACAAATCTAACCCAAAATTTAACGTCACTTGCCCCAAAACACCCAAAACCTCTTCATATTACTCAGAAACCCACTCCACAAACCTCTGCCTTACCCAGATCACTAAGCTTCTCCCCATGCCCAATCGACGAAGCTAAGTGAATCGACACAAAGAGAGAGGGAAAAAGAAGAAGAGATATGGAGACGGTGGAGGAAGACATGCGGTGGCTGCGGCGAAGCCTCTTCCCCTTCCACGACCATTTCCCCTTCTCCCTCTTCGATCTGGAGACGCACCACCGTTCAAGAGACAACATGGATTTGGCTTTTTCTCTTTCTGGAGGCGCACCACCGCTCCAAAGACAACCTCGATCTGGAGACTCACCTTCATCCACTCTTGATCTGGCTTTCTCTCTCTTCGTGTGTGAAGATGAAGAGGAGGAAGATGAACATGCTCAAAGGCGAAGGAAAATAGGCCATGTCCGGATCGGCTTGATGCGTTGGTTGTTGGATTGAGAAGAATTTAGGGGAGTTAGGAGCAACGGTGGTTGTGGGCTGGAGGTTCTGAACTGAGATGTTAGATATTTGGGATTAGGGTTCAATGTGATTTAATTTTAGTTTTTAATTAATTTGCTTTATTTACTTTGTTTTTTTTTTGTTTTATTTATTTACTGATGTGTCATTTCTGGTGGTGAAATTAGTAAAAAAGAATCTAGAAAAGAATATTCCGTTAGGAATTGAACAACAACTAACAGAAGGACCCAATTGTCACGTCCAGATCTTTGGTGGACCAAAATTGCTCTTTTTAAAAAAAGGGACCAAAATTGCACAAGGGGTATACATCAGGGACAAAAACTGCAATTAAGCCTTATCTTTATTTTCTGTTTACATCATAATACCCATTATTTTTCTCTTTTCTCTCCTTAGTGTAGGTGGTGGTAAAAGAGTGTGAACATAAAGTTATTCTTTTTTTTTGTTGAGATGCATTGAAATGTTGTTCCATATCATTATTGTAAATTTCAATGCACATTCAACTAATGAAATACACTTGTTGTATTGGGCGATTGTGTTTTCACATTTTCACCAAGAGGAGTGCTAGTAGCACTTTTATTAATTAGTTAAAATTCACGTGAGTCCCAAATTTTTTTGAACCCACTTAAATTTTAACCAAAGAATGAGAGTTTTGAAATAAGTTTTGATAGAATTTATTTTGCCACCAATTCAAATTCAAAGAGGCACAAAGTCAATCTCACTCAAAGTAGTTGACATAACATTGCTACTGCAGTTTTATTTAGAGTTGGAATGTGGCTGAAATTTTCATAGCAGTTTCAAAACATCATGAACGGTTGGATCGATGAGATGAGGTAGGTGTGAGAAATTTGATTCACACATTTCTTGTGTTTTTTTTTTTCATCTTCTTTGTAAAAATGACTTTGTCAGATGTTTATTTTTGAATCAAAGTGTTGTATATGTACATGAGTTTGTTGCTAGAATATCTAACAACTCTAACAAACCTGTTTAAATTTAAATTGACAAAGTCTAAACAAATCTAATTTGCTCCTATATGCTGGCATTAGCCTAACACACGTATTTGGTTGTTACAAAGATATCTTGAATTTCAAATTGTGTGTTTCAACAATTTGTTACCGTAACCGTACCCTCAAGTAGGAGCATGAAGATTCAGAATGCCCAACTTGCTCATCAAGAATTCGAACTGTGGTCTGCCCAATGCCTTGGTGAAGATGTCTGCAAGCTGGACTGTACTAGAGACATATGCCGGAAGAATATTCTGTTGTAGAACCTCATTACGGACAAAATGACAGTCAACCTCAATATGCTTGGTGCGTTCATGAAACACCGGATTTTTGGCGATGTGTAACGCTGCTTGACTATCACAGTGAAGAGCCATCGGTTTGGGATGAGAAATGCCAAGATCAGAAAGAATCCTTTTTAACCATTTGAGTTCGCAAGTAGCTGTAGCCATGGAGCGATACTCAACCTCAGCCGAAGAGCGTGAAACAATATGCTGCTTCTTGGTCTTCCACGAAACAGGAGATTGACCTAGTTGAACAAGCCATCCAGTCACGGAGCGCCGGGTGAGAGGACAACTTGCCCAATCAGAATCACACCACCCGTGAAGCCGGAGATCACAATTGCTGGAGAGGAATATGCCTTGTCCTGGATTGCCTTTGAGAAAGCGAACCACCCGGAGAGCAGCATCCCAGTGCACGATATGAGGTTGCTGCATAAACTGAGATAAGGTGTGTACACTAAAAGACAGCTCTGGACGAGTGAAACAGAGATAAATTAGGCGGCCAACCAAAAGACGATAACGCTCTGGATCAGCAAGGAGTGGACCAGAGGCAGAAGACAAATGGTGATTTTGTTCCAATGGAGTGCCGGCTGGTTTGGCGCCAAGAAGGCCAGCCTCAGAGATAATATCTAGTGCATATTTTCGCTGACAAAGAAAAATTCCTGTAGGATTGCGAGCAACCTCAATACCCAGAAAATACTTCAAACTGCCAAGGTCTTTCATGTGGAAACATTCACTGAGATATGTTTTAAATCTCTGGATGGCAGAAGAGTTGTTGCCAGCAATAATAAGATCATCAACATAAACCAGTACAGCGAGCTGGGTGCCGTCACGATACAAAGTAAATAGAGAATGATCAAGACAAGATTGTAGAAAACCATAGGAAGCAAGAGCAGAGGACAACTTATTGAACCAGCAACGCGGAGCCTGCTTCAATCCATATAAAGATTTGCGCAATTTGCACACCATGTGAGGTGAAGAATCGGTAAAGCCAGGAGGCTTGCGAATGAACACCTCATCATGAAGATCACCGTGAAGAAAAGCATTGTGCACATCCATTTGATGTAGTTCCCATGACTGGGCCACAGCTACAGCAAGAAGAGTGCGTACAGTCACCATTTTTTCAACAGGTGCAAAAGTCTCTGTATAATTGATGCCTTCTTCCTGACGATTGCCGAGAACAACTAAGCGAGCTTTAAACCGCTCAATTGTGCCATCAGAGTTATATTTGATACGATACACCCATTTGCATCCGAGAACCTTCTTTCCGGGAGGTAAATGTTGTACGCTCCAGGTGTCGTTTCGTTCGAGAGCATCAATCTCAGCCTGCATGGCCTTTCTCCACCGAGGGTCTTTTACTGCCTCATGAAAATATACAGGTTCTGTCTCTGTTGTAATAGCTGCAAGAAAGTTTCTATGGGGCACAGAGAATTTGTCATAGCTGACATAGTGAGCAATAGGATAAAGAGTACCTGAAGACGATGATGAAGCTGATGAACTCGGGGATGGACTCTTAATGTGTGCAGTATTAGTGACGTACCCCTGTAATCTGGTTGATTTCTGTTTGGTGCGATGTCCGCGGCCAAGAGGGGAAGGAGAAGATGCATCAGGATCAACAGAAGCATCGGGAAGCAAGCTGTCACCAGCGGAGGAAGTCGCAGACTCAGGTGCAGTAGAAGAACCAGCAATTGCTTCCATGGGTTCTGGAGGAGATGCGACCTCAGGGGAGGGAGCCGCTGGCCCTGGCGCAAGAGAAGACGCAGCGTCCATAGAGTTTGAAAAAGACGCGACATCAGTAGAGGAAGCCGCTGGGTCAGGCGCATGAGAAGAGACTGGGTTGTCTATGAGAGTATTTCGTGGACCCCCCCTGTTGTGCAGATCGTCTTCATCATCAATCTCCAGTGGCTCAATGGGCAGGAGAGCAGGAGGATTGGGTTCTGGTTCTGATTTTGTGAAGGGAAATTGAGTTTCAAAAAATTGAACATCTCTAGAGACAAAAAATGCATGAGTTTCCAAATCATAAAGTCTCTAACCTTTCTGCCCATAGGGATATCCCACAAATACACAACGTCTACTGCGACTTGCAAATTTATCACCTTGAACATTAGAATTTCGAGCAAAACAGAGAGAGCCAAAAACACGAAGGTGTTGATAGGAAGGCTCTTGTCCATTTAACACTTCAAATGGGGTCTTGCCGTTTAGGATTGCGGTTGGAGTTCTGTTTATCAAATAACCTGCTGTCAAAACACACTCGCCCCAAAACTTAATTGGCAAATTTCTCTGGAAACGCAAGGCACGGGCAACATTTAGAATGTGACGGTGTTTGCGTTCGACCCTCCCATTTTGTTGAGGTGTTCCTGTACACGAAATTTGGAAAACTATGCCATGGTCCAAAAAATAATTTTTCATACAGATAAATTTTGTTCCATTGTCGCTACGCACAGTTTTAACCCTTTTGCCAAATTGTCGTTCAATCATAGAAAAAAAATTTGTCAATGTTTTCGTGACTTGTTTCTTGTCGGTTAACAAAAATATCCACACCGCACGCGAACAATCATCAACAATAGTCAAGAAATAAGAAGCACCACAAGATGAGCGAGTTCTATACGGACCCCATAAATCAAAGTGAATCAAATCAAATTTATTAGAAGCTTGACTAATGCTCAAGGGAAATGTTTCTCTAGTTTGTTTTGCCCTTTGACAGGTATCACAAACTTTATTGAAATCTCTAATAGTATTGTCCTTTAAAATAAACCGAGTAGTCTTCCATGAAGGATGTCCCAACCTCTTGTGCCATACTTCAAATTCATGCATTCCTTCAACCTTGCACACTGTCTTCTTAGGAGTTGGTTGAAAGAAATAGAGTCCATCCCGTCGTTTACCCGCTCCAATCACCGTCTTCGAGGTTTGGTCCTGTATAGCACACATTTTACGAGTGAATAAAACATTGCAATTTGACTCATCTGTCAATTTAGAAATAGAAATCAAATCGCAATTTAATTTAGGGACATAAAGGACGTTCTGAAGATGCAAATTTTCAGTCAGCTTTGTTGTTCCTTCCTTAGTAGAGCGAACATATTGTCCATTAGGAAGTCCAACAGGACTTCCAGAGACGTCTCTTGCATTACACAAATTGTGTAAGTTACCTGTCATGTGATGTGAGGCCCCACTATCAAGAATCCATGCATTATTTGTATACTTACCACTCATGCTCTCATTTGGAGTGACTTTGGATGAATTAAGCATTCCTACCAAAGTTTTCCACTGTTTGCTGCTCAAGCCTCCATATTCCAAATTTCCGTCATAATTGTTCCATGTATTTTGCACAGCATTAGCACGCACATGACCTTTAGGAGCACGAGTACTGGGACCGTCACTCCCATTCTGCGGGCGTCGGCGTGCAGCGGTGCGGTCTCCGTTGCGAGGACGATCCCCCCGCCATTATGGGTATCCGATAAGCAAGAAGCAACCTGCGGCCTCATGACCACTTCGGTTACAATGAGTACAAGTCACCTTGCTGTTGTCACGACTCCTTGCCTTTACGTTTGCTTGAACGATAAGAGCCATAGCATCAGGTCGGGAATCTCTTTCCTGAGTGATGTCACGCACACGTTCTTCTTGAATAAGAATAGCATACATCTTATTCAGTGAATACAGTGGATCAGATGCAAGTAAGTTGGAACGAATCGGTCCATATGTTGCGTCGTCAAGACCCATTAAAAAAGTGTGACATTTTTCTTCTTCCTTGCGTTTCTCAAGTTTCGCAGCAACTCCACAGGTACACCCGCTACAAGTGCAGATGATGGCTGGTTCATGAGTCGCGAGATCATCCCACAACTCTTTCAGCCTTCCATAATAGGCTATTATGGACATCCCTCCTTGCTTGCATTGTGCTAGTTCTGATTTCAGTTGGTGAATTCGAGGTCCATTCACAACCGAGAATCGTTCCTTGATGTCATCCCACACCTCCTTGGCTGTTTCCAAGTATGATATGGAAGTTCTTAGTTTTGGTTCAACTGTATTCAAGATCCATGAAACCAACATGGCTTGAACAGTGCACCAATCTTCAAAGTTTGGGGATCCTTCTTTGGGTTCTGCTATGGTGCCGTCAATGAAGCTCCACTTTCTTCTGGCTCTCAAAGACCTCTTCATAGCTCTTGCCCATTCATCATAATTATCACCTTTCAATTGCACCTGAGCAATTATGTTTCCAGGATTATCACTGTTATGATGGTCATAAGGGGAAGGTTTCTTCTTTTGAGCATCTTCAATTGTTGAAGATGTCGCAAGACTCTCAGCTCCATTTGTTGGATCTTCCATATGAAGCTTTCACGTTAATTTTGGTCTGTGCTCTGATACCATGTAAAAATGGTTTTCTCAGATGTTTATTTCTGAATCAAAGTGTTGTATATGTACATGAGTTTGTTGCTAGAATATCTAACAACTCTAACAAACCTGTTTAAATTTAAATTGACAAAGTCTAAACAAATCTAATTTGCTCCTATATGCTGGCATTAGCCTAACACACGTATTTGGTTGTTACAAAGATATCTTGAATTTCAAATTGTGTGTTTCAACAATTTGTTACCGTAACCGTATTATTCTTAGTTCTCAATTGCAAGGGTAAGGAGAAACAATGTAAAGATAAGAGGGAAGAAGAAAGAAGAGAAGAAGAAACAGAAGTGCACTAGAGTTTACATTGTGAATGATTGATTTTATTAAAAGATAACCTACATACCCCTACTCATAATAATGTGTAGACTCCTAATCCTAGTTATATAAAAAAAACTAGAAAATTAATTAATTTGGGAAATAATCTAAATTATCTAAAATAAGATAAGATTAAAAATATTATAAGTTTTTTTTATTCTATAAGCTTTTAGCTTTGTTGTTTGGCTAGCTATGTTGACTAATTAATTTTGGCGAATTTTTACTCTATTCCCTATGTTGTTTATTCTACCGCTGCCTCATCAATGTGTGCTTTAGTAAAGTTAAAGGGTCACAAGTGTTATGTAAGAGATTTTTTTTATTTTTTTTAAATTAATATTATTATTGAAACGCCAAAGCTTGAGAACAACCATCTCTTAAGAATGGGAATTACAGATCACCAGCTAGCTAAAAACAAACCACCCATAATGGAATTATTCCATCACATTCTGTCTTAGCAAAAAGAAATGTAAACCATAAGTTCTGCATTCCCAAATAATGCAACTGCCAGATGAAAATCCTCACTTATAGTCCTAACCCACCTAAACAACCCCCATTTTTTTTTTATAAGCAAGTGTTATGTAAGAGATAAATTGGACTTTATCATGTTCTTGAGTCTTATTTGAATTAGCATAAGCCTTGCGCTTGAAGCCTAACAAAGCTGATTCGCAGAAATTCATCATGGCAGAGAAACACATAATGATACCCCTGCAATAAAGACACAACCTTACTTAATTTATACTATTTACATAGGCCAAATCATGAAACCATCTACAGTTGAAATTAGATCTTATATCCTACATTATACATGAAATTGATGAACCAGTTGATAGAAGTAATAATGTAAAATAATTTTTTGAATAGTTATATATATCTAAAGAATCATTTCGATTAGCAATTTTAAAAATTTGGTGCCTGGTTATTTTGAGTTCCAAAATGCATTGTGGGCAAAATGTATTCTACTAGAATGATGTGGGCAAACCATAAGTCATTTCTTATAAATAAAATTAATTATACTAAAAGCAACTTTTTTTTCTATGTTAAAGATCTTTTTAGTGAAGTAAAACTTTCTTATGTTTCCATCCAGATTTTTTATGAGTGTGGGACTCACACATTACACTTAAACTTCAAAAGTAATTGTATGTTACCATTCAAACAAACATTGTTTTTAAGATTTTTTTTTTCAAATTTAAAATTTTCTATTTTAGTTCAACCAAAATACATTCTACTCATTTTTAAAACAATTTGAGACTCTCATCGTTTTTGTCATCCGAAAATATAACAAACTCATTGTAATTGTATTATACAATGTTTTCATAAAAAAATAGTTTCTCAAAAATGGATTAAATTATATATATTTAAAGATTAAAAAACACATTTATCATAATTTTTAAACACTTTTTCAAATTAAGACCACTTAATTCTATGTTGTCGCGAACTCAACACAACTGCGTCTTACAGTGGATATATGGAAGTTGGCTACATGATGTGAAAAAGATGAGAGCAGGAGGAGCAATTCAAGAATTAGATGGGAGATGATTTCAGGTTTCTCAGACAGTTTTGAAGAAGAGGATTCTTTCGTGGAGTTACTTGATGTAGTGTTTGGTTTCCGACACGTATTAGATTTGGGGTACCGTAGCTTACGTAAGGTTGTCTGTGCGTTTGACTACAGTAAAAACATGTTCTTAGTAATGACAAAGACATTCATAGCTACTGGTTAAGGGAGAAGATAGTCACAATTGATGTTGGACATGGACTGGTCAGTTACTTTCTTTCATATTTCCCATGAGGTCGTGAGGATAATCTTGTTGCATATAACTTGGCTTGAAAGACATATCAGGATGAAGATCCTTTGCGGATATGGAAGTTTCTGCCGTACACTGTCACTTTGATTCCCCTTATGTGTTAGGACCTTTATGTCTAGTTTTTTTTGGATTTCTTTAATTTTGTAAGTGTAACAAAAAGAATTAAAGAAATCCAAAAAAAACTAGACATAAAGGTCCTAACACATAAGGGGAATCAAAGTGACAGTGTACGGCAGAAACTTCCATATCCGCAAAGGATCTTCATCCTGATATGTCTTTCAAGCCAAGTTATATGTCTTTAAAGAACTTTGATTATTGTTTTCCGATGTAACTAAAAAAAAATGAACTTTGATTATTGATATCCTTTGTGTTTTGTCAAACTGCTCTGAGTGTAGGGTGTGAGAAAAGGAGCCCATGCCTTTGTAAAACAATGTCTCTGTTTTGGGCTTGCAAGTGCAGCAATCCAAACAGAATACGTCAAAACATTATCAATCACAAAATGCGATTCTACATTTATACTGCTTTGACAAAAATAATCATTTTTACTGCTGAAATTTGGGTACTATCAACCAAAAAGAAGACTGATATACTGTTGGGGAATATGCAGGGCCCAACATGAGTCTCACAATGGCCCAAAATGTGGCTACTTTTACTTTTGAAAACTTTGTATTGACCAAAAACAAAGAAAACTTTGAGTCAATAAGGATATGGAAGTTGTTACATTAATGAAAGTGATTTTTTATATTGTCATAATCGCGTCAATTTCTTGTCTGCCGTAGTCAGTGCCATCAACGTCCAGCAACAAAAGGCCATTTCCACACCGCAAGTAGTAATTAAGTCTAATCATAGTCATTATAAAGTTGGTTGATTTTATGCAATCAATGCTACTAAATTTTCGATCAATAAAATTATTATTGGAATAGGTATTTAATTTATATAGGACGATAATGTAAAGAGTTTTTCATATACATCTAATTATATATCTTAATTTTTCATTTTAAATATTTTATTTAAAATTAATTATGATGTCACAGATTGATTAACTCTAATAAGATGTCCCTGTAAAAATTATACTCTACTTATTCATACTTATCACTATATGTGTTACAAACATAAAATATAATAATATTTTCAAAGTATTATTTAAAAAAAACAGCTACTTAGTGAAAAAACCAATCTGCACTATTTTGCTGAATTAATTCATCAACTCACTTTGAACAAAAGAAAACTCACAAAAACATCCAATTTGAACAATGCATTTGTGATTTTTATATGTATTTTCTTTTATTAAAATTTCCCTTTTTAACTGGTCAATTCGCCATAAAAACAAGATTGATTATGTTTTTATCCTCACATTCCAAAGGAGAGTTATCGAATTAATTTGATTAACCCTACTCAGGTCCATCTATTCGCTTATGCTTTTTATTTCGTATTTATATAATCAAAAGTTAAGTAGAAAAAATATGACTGAAAGTTTTAAAATGATTTTATATAAATAAATGTTTCTTTTACTATATAATTCAAACTTGCAGACTACTCTATACCCACTCAGGTTGATTTAAATTGGGACATTATATATTTTTTTCTAATCGTATTAACCTTAACCCTCTAATTTTATCGAGTTATAATTCGGGTTGAGTGTTGTCCAACTTTTCCAGAGGAACTAATGATGGGTCTAGTAATAATAAGGAAAAGTTGGTGAGATAGAAAAATCAGAGAATGAAGAAGTTAAATCACCACAAATAATGAAAATGATATAGGAGGTCAAAATCACGAAAAAAGAAAACAAATGCTTTTTTGTTGAATGCTTTGTTTCTTGTTTTATTATATACATCAATGTCACATAAACATAATCTCCACTTACACTTTTACATTTTATTTTATTTGGTAGAGAAGAAAAAAATAGACAAAAAAAGAATTGAGAAGAGAGGAATTTAAAATAGAGAAATAAAGTAAATTTATATGTTGTTTGGTATTATATAGATAAAAGAAAGAGATGGGAAATAATGAGGTGGAAGAAAAGAAAAAGTTAAGTTTTGATTAAAAAAATATTTTTAAAAACAAAAAAGTCAGAATGTAGCTTAGTAGCGGTTCTGCTAAGAAAATGAAAAAATAAATCATATAATAGTGGCAGTTTAGGGTTTAGAACCGCCACCAACTGCACTTAAATTAAAAAAAAAAAGTTGAGCCATGAATCTCTTTGCAAAATGTGAAGAGATTAACAAAGGGGAAAAACCCACACTCTATCTCTCTCACCTACATTAATGCACAACCAAACAATGATACACAATCCACCTCTCTCATATCTCTCTCTTCCCTCAATCTCTTCTCCATCTCTATGCTATTAAACACAGTGTTAGAGAGATATAGAATCAGAAGAGAGAAAAACGAGTGATATGATGTTATATGTGAAAACAGAAGAGAGGGTGAAGGAAAACAAGGTGAAAATGAATTGTAAAAGGATGTTAAGTACGAGTATATCATAGCTAATGACTGCAATGGTGCATTAATGAGGAAAGTCTTTGATGAAAGCCTCTTCAGCATTAAGAAAAAGAATGAGTTAATGGTCAAATTAATCCATAATTTTGTAAGTGAGTTTGTTTTAGTCCTTTGACGGAAAAATAATGTTTAATGACGGTAAAAAATAGATAGTAGTTACAAAAATGACTGCCACTAAACATCATTTTTTCCGCCGAGGGACTAAAATCAAACTCTTACAAAATCCAAGACTAATTTGACCATTAGCCCAAAAAGAATACATCATCCTCAAAGAGAAGTTCAAGTCTCTGTTTGATATATTGTATATATAATATAAAGTATGATTCATTACGTCTTACATCATTATATATGATAGGATAAGATCCTATAAAAAATTTATATTATCCAGTATTTGGTCACATACTATCATATAATTTAAATTGATACAATCATATGTTTGGTGGAGGGTGGTGGTGGTGGTAGAAGTGGCGGTAATGAAGGGTGGTCGTTGCAGCGGTAATTGTGGTGACAATGGCCTTTGAATTATGAATGAGTTACTTGATATGATTAGGAAGTCCAACCATTATTAGATTAATTCGACAATTCTAATTTAGATTATGAGTTAGAGTCATTTAGTTGTTGTTTAAGGGTCTTTAATTGAGCCGGTAAACATGGTAAATTGAGTAGTACCTTCAACATCATGTTGCTATGCAATTTAAGATGAATCAAGACATTTAAATTTGGTTTCTCATTGTAAGAATAATTGTTACAAAGATAAACCATACCTGAAATGTCATGACTTATGATCCATCTCACATTGTATAGCAACACGATATGAGAGATACTGCTCTAAATATACTCCATACCCCACCAACTCAGAAACCCTTAAACAACGATAAAAAAGTGTGACTCATCATCTAAGTAATGAATGTCACCAATAGGGATGGCAATGAGTAGGGTCTGGGTAGGGTACTATAGTCACTACAAAAAAAACGTTAATTAGTGGGGGTTATTTAACGGGGGTTTTAACAACCCCCGCAGATTACATTAATTTTCATTAGTTAGGGGAGGTTTTAATAACCCCCGCAAAAAATTACGTTATTAACTCTCCCAATTTTCACTCTCTGAACTCTCATCTCACAATCACTCTCACTCTCACTCTGAACTCGTTTCTCATTCTCACTCTCACGATTGCAACCTGATTCGTTAACCATGGAAGCTCCTGAATCCTTTCCACCGATTTGATCTCTCGATTTCCACCGATTGCAACCTGATTTGATCTCTCGATTTCCACCGATTTCAACCTGATTCACTCTCGATTTCTTTTGATTCGACTCTCAATTTCACTCTCCTGATTCCACTCTCGATTAAACCCTAAAATCTACTCTCGATTCTCTTCATGATTCCTCAATCTCCAGTGTTTCACGAGAAAACGCTCAATCTCTGCTTCACTTGCATTTTCCTGGTAAGAACTCAACTCCACTTCCATATGAGTTTCAATTTTGCTTCTGATTTTGAGTTTTGTTTCTCTTTGGAATCACAAATTAGGCAGAAATTCTCTGGAGCTGGAACCTAGACATTGTTAGGAGCTGGAAGGTAAGTCGATTTCGTTTGCTTAACTTGAATTTCTATGGCTGGATTGGTATGATATGATCGAGTAAAACTGTGGAAGTGAATACAGGTTTTCCAGTTTCAATTGGCTTCTGGGAGTGTTGACTTGTTTCATACGATTGATAACTTGGATCAATCCCAATTTTTCAATGAAATACTCAAGTTGAATCTGAATGGGGAACCCCTTTTAGCTACTAAAATTCCTATATTAGAAACAAAGCGAATAGTATAAAATCATTTATTCTGTTTGATATCAGCAATTAGCATTGACATCAGCTGCATATTCTGTTATAGAAGAACGTTGCACACTAGTATTTATATTTACTTTTCCAAGTCTTGTGTTGGTGATGTTTGTAGCCAGTATAAATGGGATTATCCCTTATAGCTGCATATCTCTATTTTATATTTCTATAAACAGTGATGGTATTATGTTTTGCTTGCTCCCCATAAGAGCTTGTTCTTGTTGATGTTTAATGGCTTGTTTTCTCCTTTTAACTGTGTTTTAGGCAGGAATAAGTTTCAAGGCAATCTCTATTGCACTACAAGAACACATTTTCCTTATCATTTCAATATTTTATGAAGCAGGATTTTTTTTATACTGTTATTGGGAACTGATTGGTACTGTCATTTTGAGCTATTAACCATTTTGTTGCTTGATAGGTTTTTGCTTTGGTTATGCAGTCATGCCAAGGTTCAAGCGTTTCCACAACCCACAAAAATCAGCGTCTGGATCATCAATTGAAGCTTCTTCACAATCAGCTCCTGAAGTCTCTCAAAAATCCCCACCATCGAAGAACCCCGTGAGTACACCATCTTGGAATGTTGAAGCAATAGGTATGTGTCATATTTTCTTAACAATCTTGGAATGAATTATTATCTATTCCCTTTTTCTTATCTGAAATTATTATCTCTCTTGCCCTCTCCCCCCTCTCTCTCTAACTTACATACACACAAGATATTAATGAGCTTTTAATGGTTAGCTTGCAAAACTTGAGCTTAACTCATTTATATAAACTGACTGTTTGGTGAAATTTAATTTCGCCATTTGAACACTTTCTTCTTAAACCATGTATCGTTTTCAAATCTTCCTTAGGAGAAATAAATACTGCTGAGTAGAATATGTATATGCTTTTAGTGGTGCGTTATGAGTTTATGACTAATTAGCATCTTAGCCTGTGTGCACTACACAGTAAAAATAATATAGACCAGATTCCTATGATCCTTGTTCTGGAGTGCATCTACTTCAATGACATCAGTTTTCTTTCTTCTTCAATCTTCAGTGGTTGTTTGTATCAATTCGTTTTGTTTTTATCCAGATTCACATGTAAATTGCATTTCAAAGGGACAGTGTAACAGTGAAGGTTGAAGTATTGATAGATCATGCGAGAAACTTGAGGATAGCCATAGGTTGTATTTTTTTATCCTAGACATGTTTGGTTGTCTAAAGTGTACGAACTATATAGGTTAGAGAATGAAACATCTATTTGGAGTTCGTTTAAACTAGTGAAGTAGGATGAAGTTCTGAAACATTGGTGAGGGTTGTTACTTCTAGGAAGATAAGAGCAGGCAAGAATGAGAGTTGTTATGATGGGGGGTGGCAATGAGTGAGGGGTGTGGAAATATATTTATACTAGTTAGAATGGGAAAAGAGAATATTAAAAAACAAATGAATGGATTGGTTTTGATATTTGAACGAGTGAAAATAGTAACTGACAAAGTTGAAACTGAAATAAAGAAAGAAGGCCTAGGATGCTGCAGAGAAAACTGTGTGTTCATAATCATAGAATAATTTATAAATAAATAAATAAGATCATGACACTTTAGAAGATGGACTTTTGAAGTGGTTTTAGTGTAATTTCTCTAGAAAAATGAGATAGATGCTTTGAGAAGTTTAGATTTTTGGTGTGTTGTTCATCTTATGTCCATCTTAGGAAACAGTCACTTGCCCCTTTTTCTATAGTCTCTGCTAATTTTAGCTCAATTTGTAGGATTTGTCAGTTACTAGAGTGGTTCTCCAACTAAATTTACATTTTAAGCTTACTTTCTTTTCCTTCCTTTTTTACCTGTTATAGAAGATGTGTACCGACCTATGCTGTAAGCAATAGCATATACCTTGAGAATGAAAGAAATTAAGACCAGTAGTGCATCCAATAAACACATGCTTCTTATCCTTAATATACTACAGGTTCTTTACTTAACTCTGTTTTATCTTTCAGAGACTCAAACAGGGAAATTGATGGATGTAAATTTTCTCTCTTTGTTTCTTCTTTCTACTGTTGTTACTTATCTGAAAGGTTTCTAGAAAGTTTCTTGCTATAATCTCAATTTCTCAAGTTTTCATTTTCAGGTTGTATGGAGTACTCTCCAAAATATATCATTGATTTCTTTCCTAATTGGTATTACTCTATTTGGATGGGCAACCAAGCAAGTTATAAATGTTATTCAGGTTGGTTCATGATACATTTATGCTTGATATTTAGATGATGATTGATGAGGTGTTGTATAATGTATCTATCTAGTTTTTTTACCAACCCCTACCCCATAATGA